>NW_020539725.1:35775207-35864328 GCF_003426905.1 Ctenocephalides felis | reverse complement strand
TTTCATCTTGAGGTTATTTTAAAACAATATTTTATTTATTATACTTATTATACATAATTTACAAAAATAACTTTCGAAAATTGTTAAGAAAATTGAAAGCCATGTCGATAACTTTTAGCCTTCAAAATTTTTCCGGAAATCAATTGCGATCATTTGCATCCACATTCTCAAACTTTATAGATCGAATTTCGTGAGTTCGATTTAGTATATCTAATAGATATACTAATCGATAGGGCAAATTATTTTTATTGAATTCAAACTAATTTTTGCACAATATCTTTATAAATACATATTGGATATACGCATCTTGCATAATTTCTGTGACTTTTACATTTTTGCACTATTATTGAATAAAAAAGAGAACTAAATGAATTTACATAAGGTAGATCCTCCCCTATATTATACCTCGTAGATAAGCTTCCAGCTGTGTAATGGGTATGTGCTAGTTATTAAATGTTCAGCGTTTTATACGCTTTCTTCATGAATATTCAATAGCGCTTTGTAATTTAATTGATGGTAGATAAACAAAAATGCATGGAAAAAATTTTCCGAGTTCCGTCATAATGGAAAATGTATGCAAATGCATAACTAGCTTTTTGTTTCGATGAGAATTGTTTTTACTGTTATGTGTGCATTTGTATGATATTTGTTACGAAGCCAAAGTTTTTAAAATACATTTTTATGTGAATATCAAAAGCTTATAATGTGGTATAATTTATTAGTCATATTACCATTTTTGTTTTTTAAATTCACATACGCTACGTTATGTGGACAAAGTATACTCAGAAGCGCGCCCAACAAGACTAAACGAAAAAATTCCAAATGATCTTATAAATTTGTAAATTATTATTATTATTATTATTATTATTATTATTATTATTATTATTGTTATTGTTATTGTTATTATTTTGTTATATTATTATTATTATTATTATTATTACTATTATTATTTTTATTATTATTATTATTATTATATTACTATTTCTATTATTGTTATTTTGTTATTTTTTATTTTTCTAGTATTATTTTATTCTGAAATTTTATTTATATTATTTATTAATTTTATTTTTATTATTATTTGCTTATATTTTACATTAATCATATTACGGATATTATTTTCATGTGAATTTTATTCTTTGCTCTTTTATTTATTTAAATTTATATTATTATTTATCAATATTACTTGATTTAATAAATTAGCAGTTGTAATAATTATTGAAATTAAAAAAAAAATGTGGATTGGGAGAGCATGTACATTGTGATTATTAATATGTAATTATGGGTATATAAAATATATTAAATACACATTTATTTCATATTTGTATTTAACATATACGTTTTTCATTTAATTTATTTACTATACCTATGGCTTCTAACGATTATTAAACTTCGTTGTAGGAGCTTTTATATGAATATTTTTTATATGAATACATATTCATATGAATAAGTTATACGAATTCGCAGGCATTTATTTTATTTTATTTTGATATAGTAATGATTCTATTTTTTTAAAAAATTGGAAACATTATGATTGTATTACCGTCATAAACTTTTGTCATATGTTTATACAATTTTTTTTTGATAGATTTATTAATTTAACTGATTTTGATTTAGAACTGATAATTATTCTATGTACAGTTCATCTCTTTTATGAGATATAATTTTCATAAAAGTGGATTGTAATTTACTTTTAATTTCTTTGCTTTGTGGAATACATTAGCCTTACTATAATGAAAATAATAGCATCCAACTTACGTGAAATATATAGCGTTAGGTTTGAATAGTTATAACTTGATATGGTTATATCCAAACTTTATTACATTTTTATGGTAATACGCCGCATATTTATCTCCAGAATATTAACATTTTAATAACTGCTGTCCGAACTCAGTCATAATGAAGTTTTAAATATCTATGACTGTAAATTTTAATCATAAACTATATTACATTTAACGTAATGAGATAATGGATAATGAAAGAAATATGTCGTAACTTTCATAGCTAAATCTTCTAATTTAGTATCCCATAAGCTCCATATACCTGTAATTCAGTGAAATAATATATATTCCAACGCGTTTTGGCTATTTCGATCAAATATCATTTTTATTCATGACATCATCATAATTAAATTGTATATAGACATCAAGAGAGTTCGTATATTTTCAATTAACTTTTGATTAACAATCATAATGCCAATCATGATATTATGTAATTAGTTTTGTTTTATTTTCATTTATAGCGCCCGCGGTTTGTTTTGGCAGTCGTGTTTATGAATTTTGATTTTTCATCATGAATACAATGTGAGCCTATGCAACGATTTTTATATGTCGATTTTATAGAAATAAATATATTTATCGCACGAAGTATCAACCGTTTTCATCGAAATATTGATGTAATTACATTTTATATCAATTAATTGTTTTATACTATTTATTTTCAACATATATATTTCAATTACAGATAATGATTTTAACAGCATATAATCTTCTATATATTTTTTATCTGTAATTTGTTAGTAACCTTTTATTATTTGACTAAACAGTTTTTATAGGGGGCTGCAGTCATTAGCATATTGTAAAACGGTTACTCTCTTTGTTTTTATTTTTCTTTTTTAAAAAGGATTAATACATGAAAACTAGAATAGCTAGATATGTGTGTCATGTGGCAATTTTACTGATATGTACTGAAACTAAGGTCTATTCAATCCTTATATAGTTATATTGTGTTATATAGCTGTTTCAGCATTGCTCATTATTTCCACGTTGCCGTCATTTGGTCTGCGTTTAATTACCATCTCGTCCGGTCACGCAGGGCTTTTCCTGGACATTCCGGCTTCCAAAACCTTATTTCCGAAATGGAGATTTTCATTATAACCGAAAGAGGTAGAAATATGCCTGATGTCAGGAAGTGCTCGGATTGCTCGAACTTTTTTAACCGTTGCTCTGCAAGTTATTGCATTTTTATTGTGGTGCTTAATACATTTTGCCTTTGCGTATACGAAAATAGCACTTTGTTTCTTGTTTTTATGCATGTTCTCTAGCGCGTATAATATATATTTTTAATAGCAAAGCTTAGGGATAGAAAATGCAAAATGTTTTAATTAAAAATTTGGAACCAAATTTGAAAATTCGTCTATAGAAATCATAAATATAAATCATTATGTTCATTTTGTTTTTAGTAAAGATTTGCATGGCTGTTTCTTCGTATCTGTTGAAATTTTGTTTACCATAATAATTCTTACCACAGTGAATTCATGGTTTTATACTATAAATAAACTAACAGCTTTAAATATTGTAAGTCTACGATAAGTTATTAAATTATAAAAATGATTTAAAATTTGGAATAATGAGCCTCGCTTTAGACATACGACGTGTAGCAAAATCTTTGTTAAAAAATAAATAGTTGCGACTATGTTGTTAGTTGCTGAATTTCAATTATTATTGACAAATTCGTAACTTGCCATGAGGCAAAACGCCACTTACAACTCAGAAAATAATGAAAGCTTAATTTATCAAGCAAGGCTAGTGCAATGATATTTTTTAACCATACACATACTTGTCAAATTTTGAAATAAGACGTAGAAATCTGCATAACAACAAATTAAATTTTTCAGCAAACAGAAAAACTTTCTTCAAATATATTCATTATTATTGTTATTTATGGAAATTATTTCTTGGCAAGAATGATACAATTTACGACGCGTTAAATATAACTCACGACCCTCATGCATTATAGTAATTTCATGTAGATTTATTAATGAAATTCTCAGACTGCTTGCACAAACTATATCTTCTATCATCTCTTGGCAGAATAGTTACAAACGTAACGATATCTAATATTTGATTATATATATAATTCAGAATTTATGTGGGACGATTAAGTTGCCTTGTGATATAAACAGAGAGCTTTTCCTATGACAGGTATTTATGTAACTGCTTGTTGTTCTGGATCCTTTGACTAACACCTATGAAACTGTAATAAAGAAGTCCGTTTTTTTTTGCGAAACTCTATTTTCTTGCTCTACGTTGTTATTACATAAATTTGCAACTGTAATTTCGTTTATTTGTAATTACTTCGTGTTGATACATGCAAATTACTGTTTAACAATGTAGATGCTCTATATAGGATAAAAGATGAGTTTATTCATTCGTTAAATTAAAAATACGAGGCATAATTCGTAATTTATGAGAAATTATAAAACATATGGTTTTAACAACAAGTGGTCTTTTTCGAAGTTTTAGTTACAAAAACGCAAGTAGACCACAATGTGGTGGTAAAAATTGTTCACAGTTTTATTGCCTTGAAAATCGGTCTCGATGTAAATCGAATCGCCTGTTTCGGAAATTTATGAAAACATGTTCATACATATATACGGTATACCTCATACTGTATATAGTATCCGTAGAGATCTAATAATTATTACACTACCGCTTGGTATCAATGCGGCTCATACCTGTATGCGGGTTCGTCAAAATACTGATAAGGAGCACAAAGGAGAGGTGTTATGTTCTGTGCAAATACCGTTCGCATAAATTATCAATACGCTCAAATTATATGCAAATTTGTGTTGATAGTAATATAACCCGAGACTGTCAGTTTTAGAACAATGTAAGTCAAATATTGTTGCAACTACTTCATTATTATGCAAGGAAACTTAGTTCTTATTGTTTGCACAGCAAGGATAATTATTGATTTCATTATTAAATTCATAATATTAAATTGATCGAAATGGAACATTGTTGGTAACTTCAATTAAGTTGAGGTCTTTAGCTTAGAATTTTTTTTGCAAAAATATAATACATTATGGAAAATGATTAACGATGCTAATGGCCATCTTTTGTCTCATAATTAACTACTTCTTCTTAAATCAAAATAAATGTATTTGAAAATTTAAATACTTAAAATGTGTATATCGATAAAACAATCGTCCGAAATTCGTACTGAAAAAATTCATCCGAACAAAAGCTCTAAGGATGTTTTCACGATATTTTTAACTATGAAAATATGTATCTGCAACTGCAATATATTTTTACGAAATTTAACAGTTAAAGAACAATCGTAATTTTGATCTTGCTCTTTTTGGATGCATTCTTGTTTGGATTATGAGGGTTTCCGTAAATATATTCCACTGTCGGCATAGGAATTTTTAGGGAGTAAAAATAGGCGCCGCCTGTGCCACATAGCTTACGTGTTTTGGGTTTTTATATGCGCCGTGTCTATCGTGCATGAGAGCGCACTCATATGCCGTGGAACATTTCAGCGGTCTGGAACTTTTGGATTTATCGAGTAATTTTTTCTGGCATTTTACACATAGTAAATATTGGGATATCGCTAGTATGAGATACCGTTATTTTTATAGATTGAGAATCCTTGTATAAAATATACAAATTAAACTTTTCAATTTACTTGCCTCAGCAATCTCCTTTGGACTTCAGTACTTTATTATATTTTTAAAATGCGCGTAATCTATATTTATTAGATATATTTTCTTATCACAATTTAGTGTCATAGTGCAGTAAACGGAGCGTTTTAGGTCTGAATTTTTTTACTGTGCTCCGAATTGAATGAAATTTTGGAATTAGGTTCATCTTACCCTCAAGTTCAAAAGTGAAAACAATTCGGGTTGCGTTATCACCCCCCGGGGGGATGACGCCCCTTCTTAATTGAGTAATTACATTTTTTCAAAATAACGTTGGAAATCGATAGAAGAACTAGTTATAAGAAAAAAAAATGTCTTTTATAGTTTTTTAAAAAAAACTAATACTTTTCAAGTTACTGGCCACTAAAGATTCATATATTTTTGGCATTTTCCTTCGTTTTTTTGCAAATATTTCTTAAAATATACATTTTAACGAAAATCATGTAATGAACAAAATAATGCCAATAAAAATCTTAATAAATCGGTATTACATAAAGTGTTCTAAGAAAAATGTTAAGCAAGATTTGAAAGAGCAAAGTCGTTTTTTATTTCGTTCAAGATTTAATTGTTGTATTTAAAGCCATCTAGTGTCGAGGTTTTACATTTTATGCCTTTCGGTGAAATTGGGTTTTATAGTGCTCAACATAAGCTTTAAACGCAACCCGAATTGTTTTCACTTTTGAACTTGGGGTAAGATGAACCTAATTCCAAAATTTCATTCAATTCGGAGCACAGTACAAAAATTCAGAGGTTATACCCTTTTTTCCTCTCCGTTTACTGCACTATCATATTTATTAAAATAAATAAATAAATTTTAATCGTCTATTATTTCTGATACTTGGATATCAAATGACAAGCATTGCTCCTATTCAATAAAATGGAAAATATCATTTATTCTTATACTAAATTCAGAAAAATCTTTTATGTCGAAAAATCAGAACAAAAACGATTGAAATTAATTCTGTATCTTTGAACGACTTCTTTAGGGCAGAATTAGTTTGAAATAGTAGTTTATTCGAGTGCTTCTGATATATTCAGCATTATTTTGTATTTTGAGATGTCGATTTTAAGTCATTAGGTTAAACTAGAATTCAGAACATGATACATGTTTAAAAATTTGATGATTTAATTCAAATCGCATTTTATTTTTGAAAATTGTCGTACAATTTGTGATAAAAGTTCTAATATTATTATCGATCCAAAAACCTTTAACCTTTCGAATATATAATATTTCACTATTTGGCGCGAATTGTGTGTTGATCTGGTAGTTCCAGGATCGCGGTTTTGGACCTCTGGCATTTGGCTTACAGCGTATACTGGTCGACTACGAAATGACATGCATTTCGTAGAGGATACCGCTAACTCGGCCTCGAATAATGCTTTGTCTCGGAAGGTATTCCCAGAATGATATCCTTGCGTTTCTGCAAATGCTCGTGTAGCTCTCTTCTGGAATTCTAGAATTCCTGTGTAGGTATATGTTAACAATTTAATGTTTTATTGCTGAATATTGAATTATTTCGAAGTTTTGGTTTATGTATTTTATTTTATTCTTGTACTAAGTCAACGAGTTTATTTAAATTCTATTATAGTTCAAATTTCAGTTTTAAAAGTTGAAAATGTGAAACTATTTTCTGTATTTATCTGAAACTGTATTTCAATATATCGCCCGTCTAATGGCAGTCCGTAAGATTGCAACACAATTTGTATTATTTTAACTCATTGAAAGTTTCCATTCATTGAATTCTTTTTCTTCCCAAATAAAACTCAATGCTGAACTTTTCCATTTGCACAACCTCAACATTTTGAAATCACTTTTGCTCAATATTGAAACGCTTCAGTGCAGCTTCACAATTGCATATTTCATTCTCAAACGCGAGCGCCCTCTTGTATGCAAATCATATCTACTTTATAAACAACAAAGGAAATGTATAAGTCTTTTCCAGTTTTGAACGTCTGACGTCTGGAAAATTGGGACCAGCCAAACGCGAAAACAAGCACTCGCCACGAAATTATTTAATTTTGCTATTCAAACTTCTTTAATCGTAGAATTCTCAAAGCGGAAGTCAAATTACAATGCTAATTAACTACGAGAAAGATTTTTTTAAATTATTCATTGAATAAGAGTTCTTTGTGAAAGTTACAATTTTTTTACACTCTTTTGTTTAATAATATATTTAAAATTCGAATTTATGAATGTGGAATTTGTATTTCTGATCAGTTTTAATATGTAACATTTAGTTAGATTCAGAAATTGGAAGGTTTCAGTGATTTACCAGAATGCAATGCTCCTACTTAAGCCTCGTATATTGCACTACATGCTAATTTTTTTTGTTAAATAAATCTCAATTTTTAACATTAATAAAATGCACTGCATGAATTTGATAAATGTATTAGTAAATTAAGTTATTTATTTTTATCAAGTAATTTTTAGCTATACTATAATAGTTAATTAATACTATATTCCGTAGAGTTAATATTTGAAGAAAAACTTTTGCTTCAACTTTTTTTTCATCCTCATTTTCATTTCACTAACGTGAGTTAATTTTGCAATCAATATTCGTCCAGATGTAACTTTCAACAAAGGCTTTCGTATACATGAGGCGCTACTCATTGAGACTTGAAACTTTATAATTGGATTTTTTTCGAGTTGATTTTGTCTATAAACTTTTTTTCGTTGCAAAGAAATGTGAAAAAAAATCCGTAATTTACAAGATTCAAAAACTTCATTATTATTTTCCATTAAGACCACGAAAGTTGCGAGGTTTTACAATACTCCTTATATCGAGTAGTTTTCATTATTGTTCGTTAAGTTGAAAAGTTTTTTTTATTATGAATGGATGCATGTGATTGAATGTATTGTATAAAAATAAAGTTTAATCACTTTCGGAGAGGTTAATAAATTTTATTATCTATACCAATTTTTTGCGTGTTTATCCACCACATATCTTTTAATAATAACTAATAAACTTGCATGATTTCAACTGCAAGTGCGAACTTTGATTTTAATAAAATTTGAATAAAAATCTATGATACATTCAAGAATGATAATTAATATACGTAGGTACATTTTTGCCCAAATGCGATAGGCTGAATATTTTTTACATATGAAATAAATTATATGTGAAACATAATTGCTACCTTATTTTATTTTTAACTAGCTGACCCGGCAAACGTTGTTTTGCTAAATAAGGTATATTCTAAACCAGGGGTCGGCAAGCTTTTAACTGTGGTGTGCCGAGCCACTCTACCAATATGATTCAGGGTGCCGCCTGATTTCTGAAATATATAACCAGGTTCTTGGGGAGAAGAATTATAACCAAATTTATCTTTTAAACATTTTTATTAACTAGTGGGGTGCATGGCATCGTGCCTTAATTCAAATTGCTAGAACTTCCCATACTGAAATTAAAAATCATGGTACTGAACCCAAAAGAAATTACACAAAATATGAACACAGTATTAAAATCTCTATAAAATATCTGATAATTTGATGTACATAAGTCCAATGGGTGTAAAAATACTACAATGTTTATAAAAATACTACAATGGGTGTAAAATTACTACAATGTTTGTAAACAATACTACAACGGGTGTAAAAATACTACAATGGGTGTAAAAATACTACAATGGGTGTAAAATTACTACAATGTTTGCAAAAATACTTCAATGGGAGTAAAATTACTACAATGTTTGTAAACAATACTACAATGGGTGTAAAATTACTACAATGGGTGTAAAATTACTACAATGGGTGTAAAATTACTACAATGTTTGCAAAAATACTACAATGGGTGTAAAATTACTACAATGTTTGTAAAATTACTACAATGGGTGTAAAAATATTACAATGGGTGTAAAATTACTACAATGTTTGTAAAAATACTACAATGGGAGTAAAATTACTACAATGTTTGTAAACAATACTACAATGGGTGTAAAATTACTACAATGGGTGTAAAATTACTACAATGGGTGTAAAATTACTACAATGTTTGTAAACAATACTACAATGGGTGTAAAATTACTACAATGGGTGTAAAATTACTACAATGGGTGTAAAAATACTACAATGGGTGTAAAATTACTACAGTGTTTGCAAAAATACTACAATGGGAGTAAAATTACTACAATGTTTGTAAACAATACTACAATAGGTGTAAAAATACTACAATGGGTGTAAAATTACTACAATGTTTGTAAAAATACTACAATGGGAGTAAAATTACTACAATGTTTGTAAACAATACTACAATGGGTGTAAAAATATTACAATGGGTGTAAAATTGATATGTGGAACCAAAAGGTGAAAGGATAACGCATGCAATTTTCTTTAAACAATTAAATATTTCCGACAATGTCATCCAACAATTTAATTTTCCATGGAGTCGCCTTCCTGATTTTTTTGTAATTCCTTAAATTTTGTTTTCAATAATTCTAAAGATATTAGTTCCATAATTTCCATTTCAAAATCATCAACATTCATCCACTCAAAAATTGAAAAATCAAACGGTATTATTGATGGATCTATGAAATCTGGTTTTATGAGGAAGGAAAATTTAGGCACATAAGCTTTAAAGTCTTTGCATCTGGAAAATTCATCCTTAAGTGCTTCAATGTAGATTGAATTACATTAGCGAGCTACATTAGATAAATAATTATATTTCAACATTTTTTCTTATTTAAAAATCACTTCGTCTCGATATATTTGCGATTGCCCTGATTATTTTGTAGAGTGCCATGCAGAACGCCGTCGCGTGCCAAGCCTGGCACGCGTGCCGTAGGTTGCCGATGCCTGTTCTAAACCATTTCTAGTTTTATTTTTAATTATGCACATTACATTCTACCACCACTATCTATATAATCTAATAAGATGGTCGATGGCACTACTTTAGATTATCAGTTCTTAGGGGCAATAAAATGGAACGTGCGAATTGTTTTAAATACTTGAATCATTTCAACCAATGTTGGTTAATACACGACAAAAATCAGACCAAAGATTTTTATTCCCATAAGAAAACAAAACTATCACTGTGACTTGATGTGCGGAAGAAACTGACAAAATTTTACGGCTCCGTTTGTGCCAGAGACGCGGACCAGCTTTTTACCATATGATTTTCAAAAGTGGTTGTGAAGAAGAATGTGAAAGTTAAAATTGGACACTAAATCATCAAAGATCTATAATTTAACAATTGATACTTATTGCGAACATAAGAGAATAAAGCACTTTACGGAAAGTGTTTGCGAAATGAAAAGAAAATTGGACTGGTCTTTTAAAGGCAAAATTATTGAAAGGATTGGAGCGAAGAATGCAGTTGTTAGAGGACCCGAATAAGGTTCAAAATGTGGTACTGCAAGGAACTATTCCAAAATATGTTTCCAATTAAAAATAAGCCCATCTCGGGCGCTCTGGTGTGAAATAGAAATGGGAAAAACTTTCACAATACTTCTTCCCTGAATCAAGTTGGGGTTTAACTCAGCTCACAGACCTTTTTAGGACAGTATTACCCATAATATATATATATATATATATATATATATATATATATATATATCCATCCCTGTACCAGAAATACACCTTTTGTGCATCCAACATTAATGGAGGATTCGACGATTTACTGTATTTGCAAGGCTTGAAAGATTTGAGTACACCTATAATGCTTACGTATAGGATATATTTTGGTATTCTGGTCCCACTTTCACTTTTATCCTTTTCTGAAGGTAGTAGAATTTCACGCATATGGCATATGCAAACAACGTTAGCCTCCCTTCAACATAGCGAACGCGTTCACATTCATGCACTCCTGTTTGAAATAGGATACGTCAGCTTTTCTAGTCAGAGTTACTGCCGACACTATATGAAAGAAATGTTTTCGTTCAACACTATAGAGATTTTTGGAATTTCACTTAAGTCGAAACATACTATTTTTGTTAATGCATACACTTCGTTCATGAATATCTAACACATATTTTCTATTGCAAATCAATAAGAAATTATTATATGAAATATAGACTAATCCATGTAAACGTGTTAAAATATTTTTATATAGCGTTAGTAATTTTTGCACGACAAAAAGGACATCGCCAGCATCAGTACACTAATTACTGATTAGTCTTTATAAAGTACATTTTTATCAAATATGTAATATATTCAGATATCAATAACGACAGAATAAGTGCATCTTTATCATTATTATATTGAATTCGCTAATGTTCAGCAAATTTTTAAAAAAAACTCAACTTGTTATCTAAAATAACCCGTTAAAATAATGTGGCCCATTATACCATATCATTTTTATTTTTACGATAAATATGAATATGTATTTTAAACCTGATCTAAAATACAACGTTCAAAATATGCAATAAATATTGAATGAATAATTATCAAACATATTTCACGCACAACCAAATTTGCTTTTCATTCTTTCATGGAAATATTATTTTCCGCTCGGGGCTATTGGATCCGCATTCATTATTCTTTATTAGCGTGCGATGACTGGCATACAACTCGACGTTATTCTGCAAAATAATCTGGCGCCAAAGTTTTAAAATTTCTACATACAGAATGCCACGGCCGTAATTAGTCTGGTTTGAAGTTTTTGGTCGTCGATTTAAAAGTCAAATAAAAGTTACCCGAGCGTAAATGTCTGCACGATCACAAGTCACAAGTGGAAATGGTGAACGAAATTCGTAAATTTGAAAACAACCGCAAAACTGCCATTTGTAGTATGAAATTATCGTTGATTTTGTTAAGTCGTATTTGTTCGTGAAGTTTATTATTTATCACTTATTATTCATTTCACTTTATTTTGTAACAACGCTTATTAAAAATGAACGGAATATTGCCCTTTAAACGATATCTTGTTAACTTCCCGTAGGGCAAGTTATAGTAATCGCAAAAAAATCAAAAATGAAAGTTCTTATATATATTTACGTTTCAAAACCTTGTGAACATTTTGGCATACCTTAAAAAAATGGTTGTATGTGTGTTATACGGATACAAATCTTCGTCGACGATTTCGGGAACACGGATGAAGCGATTTGAATAATTCAAAAATCATTTTACTTGTATTAACAAGATGAAGAACTGATCCAATTTTCATGAAGGCAGGTCTAGCGGTTTCGGAGATCTAGTAAAAAAAGTAAAAAAAAATGCCATTTGGCGGTCAAAAATGATCATTAGACATATGAACCTCAAATTATCAGATATTTTATAGAGATTTTAACAATAAGTATAAATTTTGTTTACATTCCTATGGGTTCCGTACCAATGTTTATCCGTAAGACGGCGACGCGTCGCTTACGCGCTTCGATATTTCGTCTCTATGCAGTTAAAGCAAATATAATTTTTTCAGAGTAATTTTTTTTTCAAAATGTAAAAATGCAATTTGCCTTAACACGACACGATGCCATGCGCCCCACTAGTTTTTGTATTCTTATTTTGTAAACCAGTTTTTGAGTGTATATATTAAATCGCGGTACGTAAATCATAATTGAACAGAAAGAGATAAAAACATAATTGAACTTAATGAAACTTGATCGGTTTATGAGATGTATCTCGCTAATACATTTCATCAAATAAATTCCACTTTTTCAAAGAATTAAATCGAGTATTATTATTCCATTGTATAATATTTATTATTTTGCTCTGAAGGAGTTAAATCATTGCATTTTCGTATACCGCTTCTTTCAATACTGCTATTATATATCCTCCACCTACTTTATAATGCGGTAGCACGTTTACACGACATCATCACCCCTTACTGCGAGTCGCATGTTCCGTACTGGCTACAATGGTCTTCTGTCTGGAACCATTCGCCCACCATATAGTTTTCTTTGCTTAAATTCACCAGACCATGATAGAATGTTCGTAAAAGAATATCTTACTCGCGAATCTCGAGAAAGATGCAGTACTTTTATTGAACAGACCTGAGAGTTCCTTTGGCAAAGTTTACAATAATAGTGCTAAACTGAAGTTGTAAAGATTTTTGTGAAGTTTATCATATTTCAGAAAACTGACGGAAATCAGTTATATTGATTTGCAAAATATTTATCTATTTAAGTGTGATAATATATGTTTTTGGCGGAGACAGTTGTTAGAGTCGAGGAACGCATATATATGTCCCACCTAAATACATGCTTCGATGGCGGAAGAACTCAATGTTAATACACGAAACTGAATTAATCATTTTATTTATCATGTGGAAAAACTGTATATAAACATGTAATATGTTTGTTTGATCATGATCCAAATCCGCCGTTAAGCAGAAATATGCGATGGAAATTTTAAGTGACTATATGGCGGCAGCAGCTCAGTACTACGGTACTGTTTACGTGGAACCGTCCCGTTTCCAAATGAAGACTAATTTCTAAATAATTGTTACTTTAAAATTAAGCAGAAAATGAAAAATTCTAAATTGTCGATCAACATTTCAACCCCTTTAAATTTTAAAAATGATTGTTTATCGGTCTAGTTCTATTACTATAAATTATTAATTATTTATGGGAACCAAATATCTCTCATATGAACCTATTATTAAGAATGTAAGAAATGAAGGGTGGTATTATTTTTAAAATAACTTCAAAGAATTTAGGAAAACTTTCTCGATAATTTATCTTAAAAAATATTTTTGTTATACTGAATTTCTTGAATTGAATTGTTTGTTTTCTTATATCGATTTTTCAATGTATGTCAAATATTCAAGGAATCAAAAATTAAAGAATTCAACAAGTTAAATTCTAGATTTCTGGCTGTTTATGTAATTATCCTAGGAGAAGTTACTAACTAATCACAAGAGTTTGGCATTTTAATCATGTTTTGTATGAGGTATTAAATATTTGAATTTTTATTAATCAGTAAATCATGCCGCAACATAAAACAAATTTTATATTCATTGTGCAACTTCGCGTTATCTGTTAAAGTTAATAAAAAGTTTTCTGGCGAAATTTTTGTAAAATCGTCGTATTTTCAATGAAGGAGCAGAGTTATATAACTTCTGATGCCGAGATTTCATTTTTAACTTTTTCTGCTCATTGTAATATATAATTTTCCGAATCTAATTTCACAATAACCATTTCGCACGCGGTGTTGCAATAACGCTCCGAGCTCCACATTAATAGAAATTAATACGTTTTCATTACACCGCACCGTGCTGCGGAGGAGGAGTTTTCGGTAACTTCTTATTACGTTCCGTAACCGAAGCAGTTAGATTCGTTTGTCTGTTGAATACAAATACAAAGAGGCTTTCTTGTATCTATAATATTAGTCCAAAGGCTTAACGCTTGTACGCTTATAACTCAGAAGCTTATTCTTATCGCGCTTGCTTTAGTATTAAGCCGCTCACGCGGTACCGCACGCCGGGCCGTAGTTCCGCGCCAAGTCAAGCCACGGCGCGCCTCTCGTTATTTATTTTGCGCACGTAAAGCAAATAATGTTTGTTTGTGCGGCGGTTCAAGAAGTTGGCTTTCTAGAAGCTCCTTCCGTAGCCCAGATTTTCTACGCTATCGATTTGAAGCCGCAGCCGTTATTCAGGCGCTTCGCGGTGCATTTGCTTAAATTTATGCATTCGCGAGGTAGGTGCCGAGAAAGATTATCATTTTGTTGTTTATTTTAACCAGAAATATCCCGGAAAAGTCGGTAGCAGTTGAAAACGTTCGTTACAAATGAATGCGGTTGCGATAAATGCAAGAAAAGAGATTGCATATTACATTTGAATATATTTTTTTAATTTCATATCCAATTGTAGATTTTACATTCATTTGTGGACTATAATATATGCCGCAGGTGGTGCGGCATAATGAAAATCGTATAGACATGTTTTGTGACTCTGATTCGATTCACGCATAAGTCCAATATATACCATATAAATGTTTTTTTGAGCAAATCACAGCATATTCATATTTATTATATTATATGTATGATAGAGCATCAAATTTTAGAATGAGATAAAATTAGCAGCGTAGTGTTATGGGTAATATGTGCATCGAAGGTAATAATTAAATTATAATAGAGCAATGATTGAAAACTAATCAAAATAAACGATTGGACATAAACTGAATATTGAAATATATATATATATATATATATATATATATTCCGTTCTATAAACGAATATTACTTTTCAATCGTCATTTTTTCCGTACTTTTGCTAACTGTGTAGCGAACGAGGCAGCGTAATTATTCATAGTTCTGCGCGCTCCATGCCTTTGATCGCTTTTTCCTTTTGAATCAATTTGCGAAATAATTCCGTAAAAGCAAAAGAATATACCGCGGAAACGGCATTGCACTTTATTGCAATAAATCCAGGTGGATCTGTCTCTATTAAATCCTAATTAGCCGATGTTTAATTCTTTTGATACGCTCTAGCCTTTTCCTTTATCCGTATCATTAAAATAATGCAATATATGGGTGCAGTTTTATTAGGTCAGAGAATTCTTTGCAGCTGTTTGTAATCCCGCTGGCTTCCAATTAGATTTCATTAGCTAATTCGTTTGATAACGAATACTCTGAGTTTGGTGTTATTTATTTTCAATTATATGATAATACCTTTCGCACAATTAACTGCGATTTAAATTCTGTATGCTGGATATCTATTTGCAGGATATAACACAGAACCACTTGATATTTGGTATCAACCGCGCTTACAATAAAAGCTTTATATTTTGATTAATATGCATTACATGATGATTATTTTTTAATCCATAAAAAAATCTATCTTACCGTAATAACACATTTTAGTGAAACACGTTCATGATAGCATTGTCAGAAACGTTTCCTTACTCATCGAACTAACTTAAAATGTTCTTTTTTTGCAGCTTAATTTTAAACCGATGAGTTATATTTTATTAACAATTCTTCAAAGTCAAGGGATTATCATATAGATTAGAAATTGATACAAAATTATAAATCTGAATGTTCATGTTTTATAGACGTTTTTCTTAGTAATTTTAATTTTATAACCATTTTTTGCGGTGCTCTCAAAATCTAAATTCTGCATCATTTTTTACCACTATTACCCTTTTGATTTTAATTATAAATTTTTGTCCACAAAATAAAAGTTCTTTCAAAAATATAATTTTGAGATATTGAGTGAAATAGGAAAAAATATTCTTATTTTATTTTTATAATAAATTTTTAATTTTTGTAATACTATAATATATTTTGTGAGGTTGGTTTAAGGGGGTTGTTGTTTTTTTATTTTTCTTTGTTTCGGTTTTGAGATTTTTTGATATTATGAAAGATAAAAACCTTCGAATCATTTCAAAAAAAATCATCTCAATATCTATTTTTTTGACGAAGTTATAGATATACATATCTCTATATGTATGATCCTCTGAAAGCGTTTTTTTATCGCTCCGCGAGCTATTGTATGCCAGATTCCTCTTTTTCATTATAATACCTCATGCACATGACCTTTTTAATGTGTCAGCATCTTTGAACACCATGGTGTATTTAGTACATTAAATTAAATGGTGTATTCAGTACATTATATTAAGAACTTTAAATACGTTTTTCTCAAATTGACTTTTTTCAATGCGGTGCCACAAATTAAACAAAAACTACAAGTCGGATCGACTTGCATTTTTTTTTAATTTGTTCACCACTGCAATACCGAGTCCCCCTACCTCAAACAACTTGATAACATTACGCAAAAAAAAAATTGCGAAGCTTCTCGCCCCAAAAAACGGCCTTTTTTGACACTTTTTTTTTTTAAATAGCTGCCATTTTTTTCCTTCTTGCTTTTTTTCTTTCATTTTGGTAGGGGGACTGGAAACAAACTTCTTCTTCAACGTAATTTCTTTTTTTTTTTGTTTCGGGCGATGTGTAACGGATTTATCTGTGGCACCGCAAAAGAGATCGATTTTGCAAGACCGACTTTGGCGCCCCCCTGGTTAAAAAATGACGGCGCAAAAAAAAAGAAGAAAATCACGTAATATTCTATGATTTTGTAATTTTTGTTTAAAAAAAACCGCATGTCTCTATGATAAATACATTTCGAGAAAAAACAAAAACAAATACCTTGCATTTTTTGTAACGAAAAAAGAACAACCCCCTTAATGGCAAATCAAGATGCGTTCAACCAATATCCTTTAACGAAGATATCACCGAATATTTTTAATTCGTATGAAATATCTTCTTTGTTTATTAAAATCCAATAAGTGGCCTCAATTGCCTTGTTTTTTTTTTCATTGTAAAGCTTTCGTCCTGGCGAGGTTCATCGCGTCGTCTAAGGCACATAGTGCATAATCAAGCGACGCTCGCACCTAATCCTTGGGATAAAGGCAAAGAGTCTTACGGATTGTTGTTGTTCATGCTTTATTAGTATTCCCTCTGTAAGATAATATTGCTTGCTGCTAAATCTCATCGGTAGCCGGTACTTTGAAAATCCAGAACACTTCCGAGATCATTATTTATACTTAGTAGCTAAACATACGCTGCATTTGTCTATAATACATATATACAGAACTTGTATTTATTGCTCGAAGGTAGACAAATTTATCATTGACTTATCCAGAGGATTTTGGACAAAGAACAATATTAATTTACTATCGGATTCATAAATGCAGAATCAATTATACTGATGTTGGTAATAACTTGTAACAGCTGTAACCGTAAAGATAAGTTCCTTGTATTTTGTTTCTCGTGTATAACATGATTTTGTGATAAGTCGTCGATCACAATTGTTTATTCTTTGAATAACCAATTTAAAAAATTACAACGCAGTCTTAAGTGGACAAATACACATATATTTTTGAAAACATGTTGCAAGTTATATATTATATAATTGCGACCGCTTTTAATTAATTAATTCAAATACTGGAAGTATTATTATCATTATCCAGAAATATTAAAAGCATTAAAAATTGTTAAATAAACTGGCTGTGTGTGTGTTTCTGTGTTACGGCGAAATATCTGATTTTATTAAGTATGAAGCAAAAGAATGAAATGCTACTGTTATTAAAATTGTGCCTTAAATGTTACCTATGTATTTGGAGAATGTTAATTATTGTAATTGTTCCGTGTAGATTTTTCTACGCATTTATTTTTCGGCACAAATTTTAATCAAAATATTTCTTTTGGACGAGAATCGTTCACAGAATACTCTGAAGATGTCACATGGAAATGTGTTTACGTCGAAAAAACTTTATTATTTTTTTTAATCAAAACAGATTATTAAGATAGAACTGTCAGCAGCAAACGAACTCGCGAATATTAAAATAACGCGCATTGTTAGAGGGCCTGCATTCGTGTTTGTCGGTGTACATAGCTCTACTCTTCATTATTATATCTTTTATATCATGTCGCCCGTCATATTCAAGCTTTACCAGGAGGTTAAATAAAAATACAAGAATTCAGAGTTCTCATTATGACATGTGCGACGGACAGGGACAGAATTACATTACGCCATAAATATACGGAAATGTAAATGTAATATACATCCGCAGGTGTACGCTCACTCAATGGTGTCCAATAAATAATGCTTTGAAATATATGTATATATATATATATATATATATATATATATATATATATATATATGATCCATGGTGTAATGGTTAAGCTCAAGGACTCGAGTGGACGGGGTCGTGATTTTGAACCCCGGTCTGTGCAATCTGACATCGTGCACTAGCAATACAAAAGAAAATGTGTAGAAATACCACTATTATGAATTAATTAAATTTCATGATTTTTTTTCTTTGCAAATGCTAAATACAAAACAAAGTCCAGGCAAAGCAGAAAAATTGGTGATAATTTTTCAAGAAGTTCAAAATGAACATGAAATTTTTTTGCACCACTTTTTTTTTTAATACCCATAAATTTGTTTTGAACTCTATGTTATGGACGTATAAGAAAAGTATTACATTTCGACAATGATGTAAATGGTGTAAAGTGACAAATTTTATTTTGTAAACAAATATGTAAACTTAGGTATACACTTTTTTATATATTTTGTTGCTCAATATAAAATAATGGTTGGTTGCGTTGTGGAAATAGAAACGAACATAACGAAATTTGAAATACAGCATATAAGAGACTCCAGAGTCCAATTACGGGTCTTACTTATACATTAAAAACATATTTTTTCTGAATTATTGTACCGGTCACATGGAATAGCATATATAGCAAATATAATTTATGATGGTTATCGTATAAAGTTGACATTCCGTAACATAACTCGTTACTGTCATACATATATTAATGCTCGTTTCACGTCATTTTTAATTTAAAATTATTTTATAACTCAAAAATATTGCCGGTATTTACTATGTGCATTTAACTCAAACGCAGACATTATTCAATTAAGAACTGACAGACAACTTTATACCGGGAATCTATTTTGCACGTTTTTCTATTCAGCGCTTTCAAATATTTAATCAGATTTTATATTAAAAACCTTATTTTTTCCCGGTTCAGCTTCCACGAAATATGAGTGTATATTTTCACCTGTGATATAAACCTTTGTATCTAAATATACACAAAGCAGGTGCGCATGAATATATTTAATATATCATTTTCGCAACTTTGTCATGTGTCACATTTCTATCTGGACGAGTATTCTCTATTATACTTTGCTATATTGAAATATGTCTACAGTATTTATGTTAGTTCTACACATATTTCTGCAATTTTGCTTACATTATTTTGCACTATACAGTAAATAATTATTGAAAATTTGCTTACATTATTTTGTACTATACGTGATTATGAAATGAATAAAACTGCCATACATTTTAGTTGCGTTTATGTAAGTCTAATTTATGTTGTAATTTCTATTCACTTTAAATTCAAATATGTTGTAAGTATATCGTACAATTCCGTGAAGAATTTTTAAAATTTATTATGAAGTAAATATCGCAAGAGCCCCGAATTTCTCGCTGCGAGCAAATGTTTTATACAATAGACAGCGTTTGCGGTGTTCACGAACAATATCGAATTTTCATTGTTCGGCCATATATTCCAATATGCTTTTGTAAGAAATACATTTCGAAAAGATCCAATTCATTTCATTCGTTGAACTCGGTCACGAAAAAATAATACTGTAACAATAAATGAGTGTGACTGATTGCGTCTATTGTTAAGATCAAAGAAGAACGAGAAAACCCACTACTATCTATGATCTATTCACGTATATACGTTCGAAAATGGATGAACTTTAACAGACACTTATATTATTAAAATAAAATATCTATTTTATGTTCGTTTTAAAAGAAAGTAAAAATATTTCAAGAAAGGAAAGAAAAATACCAAAAACTAAGTGAGAAAGAAACTAATTGTATGTGAAATGATTAAATATTATGCAATACATTAATGTCACGGAGTAACCTTATTTGTGAACACATTTCGCATTTTTAGACTTTGAAATTTTAAATTACCTGTAAAGAATGCATTTCATACTTTGTTTTAGAATATCGTTTTGCGAATTTATAGTCTTTGTGAAAATATTATTACTCATTTAAAATATTTTGGCGATTGGTTTTGAAATTAAATAAAGTCCTAATTTTAATATAATTTACCTTTAAAATATTACAACCGTTTCTTTTATTCACTGATTTCACTTTGTAATATGTTGTTTACATTTTATATTTATTTTTAACTTAAATCTATATTTATATATCACTCTATATTTTTAAAACAATTTAATTTTAAAATAATGTTACTATTTACATATATGATTTAAATATTAATTTCACTAATAAATTTAGTAATATTTTGAATTCAAGTATCAATCAACAAGTAAAATCGTTTGCAGTACAATAGATGGCTGTCTCTGATTGTCATGTAGATTCTGGGTAATTTCGTTTTTATAAAAATATAATTCTAAAAGCAAATACTGACTTTTATACTAATTTTAAACACACGCTGGTACTATAATAGCTTTATATTTTTAATATAATTTATTTTTAATATACATGTTCTATTTTTAATCTCCTCACGTAGCGATGTGCACAGTCCCTTCCATTTGATCGCGTAGGCAATGCTTTATTACACCGACGGACTGTTTTCTTTTAAAGCAGCGATAAGTATCACAGTATATCACAAATAGCTACGGCGCAGCGTAATTCTGTCTAAATGGTAATATATATTCATTATACGAAGTCCCCAGTTTCATAAAAACAGTCACGATATATTAAACGAATTACATCATGTTGCTTATATATCATTCCGTTCTCGAAAGAAAAAAACTGTGGCGTTAGTTCATAAAAAAATAATTACTTTTAACGTTTTATTCGCCCCGTAAATCTAATTTTCGTTACAGCTAATTCAGAATTCTTTTAGGGAGTGTATTCTAATTTAACATATAAAACACAATTTTAAAAGGACTTAACTGTGTCGCTTTAATAAAATTTAGTATGAACAGTAGTTTAGTGGATCATTTTTTAAATTCTATTGTTATTATTATTTGCAATTTTCGTTAATTATACGATTTTATGATACCTGTTATACATCAAAGTTAATACTTTTAATTTATGTATTAAAAATTCATTCCTCTTATTATGCACGACGTTTTTGAAAACGATTTGACTGTTTGTGCATAATCTGTGACATTATATGAGCTAATAACAGAATCAGTATGTTTATATAGTGTTATACTATTTGAGGAATACACACCAAAATTTTATGATTCTGTTCCGAATAGCCCGTTTTTGAAATACTTAAATGTACTAGGTAGTCTTCAGTTAGACCTGAATTACAACCGACAATAGATAACGCTTTCATTCACATTTTCATTATAAAGTTTTCTGCTTTGTTTTTAATCTTGAACTTGTTCATTACAATTTCCTTTCTAATTATATTTCGTGATGTAAATTGCATTGCCGAGAACTGTGATTCTGAGTATGATAATATATGAAATCTAGAATACTTGTGGAAGATTTACCGAACCAAATCATTTATCTACAAAGGCACAGTAAAAATATATCTTAATTAGCGTAATAAAAAATTCTTTGAAAACTTCAAAACTTTATTTATACAACGATACTAGAAAAGACAATACGAATTAATATGCAATATTAATTCGCAAACCAGAAAGTTCTTTATTTCTGGTTGTAATGAACTTTTTTATTTCATATGAAAGAATCAAAATTCCTTACTTCTTTTGTTGAATTCGTAAGAGCTCAATTCTTTGGATCAATTTGATAAAAGTGCTCGCTATACACTGAAAATAAGAAAATTGCAATTAATAATCATTAAAATATGTTGAGTTAGTTAATAAAAAATATATAGAAAAAAAAGTTATATATTTGTAAGATCTCCAATACAAAATATGTCTAAATATTGGTTCTACGTTTCAATTCTGAGTTACATTACTTTTTATGAGAATGTGTTTCACACACTTCAGTATAGAAGTCGAAGCTTTCTATAGCTAATGTCGCATAATATAGTAGTATAATATTGTCAAAGAATAATTGGTTTATCTATTTAATGCAAAATGTATTTCTCTGTTTATATCAATGTATTCAAATTAATATGAAGCGAGGCAATAATAAAATTAAGCTAGTGGAAAATCTTAAGAAACTCTAGATTTTAGAGTCTAGAAGGTTTATTAAAAATCAGAGTTGAATATATGTCAATATTTGATTTTTTGTCCGTGTTATTATATTGATTAAGTATCTGTCTGTTAGTGTTATTAAAACAATGTTTTAGTAGAAAAGGAATCATAAAGACAAGCGTTGCAAAATTCATATATTCAAGCATGCAATTATTAAGTAAAAAGTACATTTCAGTAATTTTCTTTTTTAATATAACGTACGTTTGTCATTGTAAGCTTTCAAACATATATAATATGAGGACGTGTCTTTTTCTCATGTAATAGATAATTTATAATTTTGTTCTTATGCATAAGATATCGAAATATTCCGTCAGCGTGTGCCAATTTCTTGATATTATGCATGGAGTATTGACATTTCGTTAGCTCGAAATTCCAACACTGTGCGGTAGCAGTATGTTTAAAGTACATATCGTCTCTGGAGAAGCGGGTGTACTCCAAATAGAATATTTTGTAAAAAAGCTGTAGGTATGCATAATTCATTACATCGGATCTTATGAGGAAGACGTATCCATATTAAAAAGTACCACGTCAATACGTGCTTTAATTCACTGGTGCATTGTCTTTGGTTTTTATATTTAGAATTTTTTGTGAGCATATTTGCTATACAGTCATGCACACATTTAATACACTTATTCATACCGATATATTCCATACGCTAACATATTTCATTCGAAAAATACATTTTTTTATTATTTTGAATTATTGATATAATAATCAGGTGACTCCAATTACGTGATCATTTGCATATTCTTCATTTTTGTTAAATATTTTGCGACGAATGAAACTTATGAATAATCATCTTGTCGATATGGCGATTATGAACATAATGAATACAAGCTTTACTGCAGCTTACTTTTACTACCTAAATTTCTAAACTTTTACCATATACTAAATTTCTCGACTTTTATATCTTATCTCGTATTATTTAATAATGCCGTATCTGAAATAATATGTAGTTCGACCCACAATTAGTATTTTTATCTATGAATTCTTTATTGTTCACAAATTAAATAATGCTGACGTATAAAAGTATAATCGAAAATATCATTACCTTTGATGTATATACCACATGCTAATTATGATAAAAAGCTTTTTATTTAGCGATAACTATTATCAATGCGAATATTAACGCTGTTTTACAATGTTATGCAGGCGAAAATTAAAAGCTTTTATAATATTATTTGTATTGTTATTTTAATGAATATCGTATCCGTTATGCTTTTTATGAAAATTTATTTTTAATAACGTGTATAATTTTGTTCGCTGAAACGATGTTGCCACTTTGTTTTTGCATAATGCAATATTATTTAGTAAACGATATCTATCGCATGAAAATGTATTTAACTTTCCTATGTTGGAATGGATAAATATGTTTTAGTAACATTGAATCGGTGTTATATATAGCTTTTATATATATGGTCTATAAAACTAAAGTATATGATAATAATGTATTATAGATACTTCTGCATGCAAATTAGTTTTTTTTCCACGATTTTTGGCTAAATTATTTTATATCTCATTGCTATTGATGGATTTCAAAAGTTTAATATATTTGGTTGCTATACAATATCCATAATATAAAATTATTTTGTAACAAATTCTAAATTTCATTTTTAAATTGTATTTAGTTCTTGAATTTAATTGCAAGTATTATAATTATCTATAACTCTTTCATTTTTAACGTTGAAAAATTTAGTATCAGTTTCAAAATTCATTGTATAATAGGGAAACTCGTATATTCAAATTTTATATATTCATCCAATGCTAACATTGTTGCCGTTCGGTGTTTTATATTCAATAAATCCATCGAGTTCAACCGAGAGACGTCCGCTATGGGCCCATAATACATGTTTTATATTAAATTGTTTCACATTGCATCCATAAACTATATATTTTTATGAATTTATCTATCTTAACTGCCAGTTGTTTTGTGGTATTATATTTTCAAGTTTTGTGAACGATTTTTTAGTAAAATTTGTATGCGTAAATCTGTACTGTGTTATATATGACGTTTCCTTGTACAGAAATGTATTTCATTCAATGGCAAAAAACTGAAAACATTTGAAATGTTTTTTATATAGTGTTTGACCGGTTAAATATACGGATTATGTTAGTTACAAATATAGGCCAATGCCATTAAAAAATACTAAACAATGTTCACTTTGTTTATAATTATTTTTTCGTTAAATCAACAAAAACTATTACCTGCTTTCACAAATATATCTTAAAACATTGTACCTGCTACTCGTGTATTAGTTCAGCTTTGTAGATCCAAACAACGGAATCATTTCGAAAAATAATAATCCCAATAATAAATAACTTTACAATTGTGAAATAAATGAAATAGAACATTTTCTAAGGCGAACCAATGAAAATCATAATTTTGTCCTCTCATATGGCTCGAACAAAATGTGCTACCGGCGTTCGGTAACGTAAAAATGTCACATAATGCAATAATAGAAAGTTTATTGGAACTGTTGGCTGCTGACTTTTTTCAGTGATTGCGAAACTAACTTTGGGGTAAAATATTAAAGAGCTACAATAATTTCTAATTCCTATCATAATTATTTTCTAAGTTTATATATATATATATATATATATATATATATGTATACAGTAAGGTAAAGTAATGCTATATTTTCAAATAAAAAAGCCCGTGCTATCATTACGTCAGTTACGGTGGAGCGATCTTGTACTTTTGTGTCACGTCATATGTGAATAAGTCGTAGAGCCATTTACATTTATTTATATATTTCCAATTTCATGTTATAAAAAAATATAATTTTATTATAAATGAATAAAATATTTCATAATTACTATTTTAAAATAAATGATTCTAGTTGGATCTTAATTGCATTGTTACGAATTTTAAATATCATTTCATTTTGATTATTACACACGTTTATAATTTTCAAATTATATAACGATTTTTAACAGTACATTTGAGAAACCGGTGCATTATTGATTTGCTAAGCAATTTTCACAGTGGTCGAAGAGATTGTATTAAGACTTCGGTTTCACGTATATTCCTTCTCTGGCAATATTGCTCGAATGACGGAAGAAAAAAAATGATTGAGTCATCCGATATAAAATATGCCGCATGAATGTGACGCCTGGTTGAATATGAGAAAAAATTCCTTTGTCGTGATGTATGTGCGAAGGAATGATAACATTCTTGGAACTTATTGCTTTATTATAAAAACCTGTGTTTGTGCGTCATTATTATTTGAATTTTAAATTTTGAAATACATACATATGACATTGATTGTTGCAACTTTTGTGTTTTAAATTCAGATATGCAATTCAAATATGCGTCTATAACGCTATTTTAGAGGCCACTCCGCTTTATTTCATTTAAGTTTTAGTTTTATTTAATAAAAAAAAGTTTACTATGTAAAAAGAGCTTTTTTCGTATAATACATATTGCTATGTAAATATGTACGCTGTTAATTATACCTTCATATATATAAAATTAACCTAAAATACATTCGCCACATATTAAATTGCCTAACATTTTTTTTTATTTACAAATTGGGAAAGTTTTTTTATTATACATGCATGTATACATACATACATATGTATATATATATATATATATAAAATATATATATAAAATACATACATACATACATACATATGTATATATATATATATATATATATATATATATATATATATATATATATATATAAAAATAGATATAATATATATATATATATATATATATATATATATATATATATATATATATATATATATATATATATATATAGCTCGTCTAAATGAAAAAGGACAAAATACGAAATTCGATAAATCAATTTACTTTACGCTGGATTGATACTTATTACCTTTATCATTGACCTTATTGAGAAACGAATACTGAATAAATAAAATGTTACTGCCTTTTACGTTCAATAACGAGGAAATTCAATATGACAATTTGAGCAAAATAAAAAGAGCAACGTTTAGATTATGTGATTTTACTCACATATATTTTTATTGATTTAATATAATTGTTAAATTGAATTTATTATAGTTAATTCGTGCCCTAAGAGTTGATAAACAAAATCTAATACATTTTTCATAAATTAATTAAATTGAACCATTGCATATAATATAAAATAAATTTCGTTGTCTTATATTTTCTGAATAATTCACAAATTCTAAATAAAAAAATGATGTAAATATTCTATATTTACTATATTTGATACTAATTACACAATTAATGATTCTCAACAATACTTAGTTAGAAAATTTCACAAAATTCAATTTCTAAAATGTCGAATGTGCTTTATGTTTTTTTAGTGTTTTTGAATATTCACTTTTTATTTTTTGGGAGAAAGCAAATAATTTTGCTTGTTTGAAAGTCAATCTATTTTTTTTTATATATTGGAGTTTTATGTAACACGCTGAATAAGGAGTTAAATCTGCAATCAAATTTCAATTCAATATATACGAATAAAACTTCACATACGTTGTTTACAACGTGTTTCAAAGCTTGGCTTACGGCTTGCAGTCCTATGATAGCTTTGATGGACTCGGATTTTAATTTATTATCTATCTTCGGATTCCACGGAAATTTATAATTTGCAGTTACTGCCTCTAGGACGATAGCTGCTTGTGTTTGTTAGCTTTGATTGAGTCTCGTTTTTTTATCGGTTCTATTTAGTTTTTATTGCTGGTTCTGAATTCCGAATGCACTTTCTGCGGACAGGATTTTGATTTGCACCGACATTTATTATTTTATTTTAAATTAATTTCTGACCTTTGATATTTTTTAATTTAATTTTCAGTTAAGTAAATTTAAATATTTTTCACGGTATGACTAAAAAGATTAGAAGATTTATTTTGTTTATCGAACACCAACAACGACATTGTTTGAACGTTTTTATGACTCGCAGTTTTATGATTCGCAGATATATATATAAAGTTTATTTACTATTTATATATATTGTTTGATAATTTTTCCACCGCTGACGAAAACGAAGATGATGGGTGAAATGTAATTAATACTAAAATCTTGTACACTAAATATTACAAAGCCAGGCAAATTGCAAAAAAATTAAGCTTCATTTAATTAGTTTAATATATCTCTGTAATGAGTTAACATAGTATTCGACAAGACGCATAAGATGCGTTTAACAAAGTTATCACTAAGTGTTCAGTCCAACTTCCAGAAATATATGAATTGATTTGTCAGTTGGTACAAATTGTTTATCAGTTTTTTCTTTTACTTTTATGGCCATGTCTGAAGGGAATTAATACGTTGAGGAGAGCACCATCGGATATAAATTATGATCATTCTTACTTCGCGCAGACACTTGACAACACTCTATCAGAAAAAAGTATATTGGTTGTGAAAATAAAATAGTTCGCCTGGGCTTGGCGCCATTCCAAATCATCCCCGTTGCCAAGAAACTAAAGTAGAGTTTTGTAAACATCGCATCATATTTCTCTTTCGATAAATTAAAGTTCTGCGAAAATACGGATATTCTATGCAATTTTGAAATAATGCTGAATATAATTCTCTACTATGGTATATTTAAATCCGTAAACTAGATAACTTCGTTTGAGAGTTTAGTGCCGTAATTTTTTATCGATAGTAAAACAATAAACATATAATGCGAAAAACAATATATAGTTTACTCTGATATAATTTTTGATGTGTACATTGGATATACTTGTGATATGTATTTTTAAATTTTATTAGTATGGGTATAAGAGAGGTTCTAGATTTTCATGAACTATGAAATATACAACGAAATTCGCTGAATAAAACAATATACGGATCAAATGTATAGTCTCTATAGCCAAATATATGTTCATTTATAAATGCTATAATTTAAATCCGTTACTGAATTATTTCCAATCAATTATATTTTATTTATAAATCATCGTCGAATTGATATTTTTTAAATTGGCTACCTCTTAATGATCCGTATTTAAATCAGGAATATATCCACACGTTTTGGGACGTACTATCACACGTCACCCGCGTTTGTCTCTTGTTTAATGAACGCTCTTCCATATTTAATTAGTTTCATTTAGACCACCGTGTTCGGATACAGTGACACATGACAAATGGGTTGAAATTATTTATAGATCTAATAGTAGGACTGACAGAGTGCACTTATGTATACTAGTGTTCGCAATTATATATTGACAAATTATTTGATTTCAGTTATATACACAAATTAGTTTTTATAATAACTTGCTGTTTTATACCTATGAATATAAATTCTAACAAAAATGCGATTATGCTACATCTAGTTATTAAGATGGAAAATAGTGCAAATCTTTTGTGATTGATTATTATTGAACTGCATTATTGCATTGCATTAAATGCATCATCGAGGGGAATATCCCATTCAGCATTACTATATTTAATGTATGCTTAAAAGCATATCGGTATTTTTCTTTCAGTACTCATATCAAACAATCAGTTATGGAAATATGTTCAGAAAATTTCCTAGTTATTGCCTAAATATAGAAACATGTTTATATGTTTTTTTCATGAAAATTTTTATGTCTCCTTTTACCTCAAGGGGAAAACACTCCCTAATGTGTCAAAATAAATTGTAATTAATTACTTCGACTTTGATTGAAAGATCATATTTGGAAATGGTGTTCTTTATATCTTAGCGAAGTTCATATAACTTGCCTTAAAGCAAAATGCCACTTACATCTAGTTGATCCAAAAAAAAAAATTATATGTGGAGTGTAAAAACCTTATCTCGTTCAGTTTAAGTTTACACATACATAGCATTAACTACACATCCATCGTTTGTATTCAAGAAATGTATCTAATTTCCTTTGTAGTATTGTGCGCACTACCTATTTGTAATCAGACGTAACGTACTCTACACTACGTGGTAGTTTGCGGTATAGTACCTGCTACTAGTGATAAATCACTTCTTGTATTTCAAGATCTTACCTACATTGAATTTAAACATCTTACTGTGATATATACATCGGATGCTGTAGTACTTTATGGCAAAAACTACTATTCACATTTGATATGAGCTTACAATTGTTAGTATTTATTTATATGATGTAAATTTTGATTTGAACGTTAAAAGTAAATATTACATCAACTAGGATAAATAAATATGATTTTTTGTTGAAATGAGTTGAATACTGTTAAATACCTGCAACTGAGATTCACGTATTCAGAAGAGATAATCACGTATTATGAAATGGACTTTATTTACTTATTCTGTATGTGTACGCATGTTATTCTGTAATGTGTGCAATTGGAACTTTGAAACAAAGTTGTACTTTTATGTTTTTTTGCATGCAAGTACATTATTGAAGCCAAAAAGCCCTGCCTTTGCTTATATTTATTAATAGTTATATTATCATTATTTGATTTAAAATATTATTAGTTTTTCTTGAAGTTGATGCTTTCACCAAATTTTCAATTATCTTTAACTGTAGCTTTGAAAATGTTTATCTACTGCACAATATTCATGAATTTCTAATTTAAAGCATTGAAAGCGTTTTAGTGAATTATAAATTAATATTTTTAGGTTAGAAGTATTCTAGATTAAAGTCAATGGTTATCATTACAATGCAGTATATTCGTGTTTCATACTATTTTCTTTCTTTATTGTCACTTAGTGGAAAAATCAAAATGCATAGAATTTTTTTAAATTTCGTAAACTATTATAAGCTGATAATTGCTCCTATTTATCTGCCCGTCTTAAAATCACATTTTTGCTATGCTACCTGAAATGAGACACGTAATGTTCACAAATTTAATTGGCGCGACTGCTATAATTGGTATTATAATCATTCGAATGATATAATTATCTTTATTCTGCAAGGAAAGCAGAATATGATTTCGAAGCTCTCCGTCTTTTGTGAAAGGCGAACCATAAAGGGTATGGGCGCATTGCCATACAGAATCGGCCCCACCCTGGGATTTAAATAATTTATACGCCATTTTATAGGTCTATTTGATAAAAACCGATATACCAATTTTCAACTTTGTACCTCATCTTATGGCCGAGATATCATTGAAAATATGCCAAAGTGGCCCCTTCTTTCAAACTCACTTTTTGTCGTAACCATAAAAGATATCGAAAAAAATTTTACGTGATTCTACTCACATTGACTCAGACCACATTATGTAGAACAATCGATTCCAAAAAATCGTTTACTATTAGCTGAAAAAGACAAAATAATTTTTCAATTGATTATTTCGGGTAGTGCATTTATTTGGACCACTTTCTAATTAGCGTTATTCGAAAGCCTATTGTTTTTTCTTTGAGTACTACAAATATTGTTCAAATCAATTTAGTGGAACACATTGGAAAATTGAAAAAACAGAGCCAGTACACCCGCGCGTAGTGCTAATGGTAGTAATAGTACCCTGCAATCGCATCTACTTACATATATAGCTGAATGTACTTTGTATAGTTTGCTATGAAAAATAAATCAAAAAAAAAATTGATGTAGAAGCTTTTTATATAGTACTTTAGTAATTTACAAAAATTATTACTGAAAGTATTCTAATAATCATTATTTTTATAACATAAAATATATTAATTAATTTATTTCGAAAATTATATTATTTATATAATATTTGTATCTTTTGGGTGCTTTATGCGAAAGATTGTGTTTTTTAAACTAAGTTTGTATTAGCTAATTCGCATCTACTTATAATATAGCGACAATTTAAATACATTTAATTTCAGTATATATTTTTAACTTTCCGTACAGTAAGTTATTGTAATCGTTCAAAAATCGAAATCGAAAATGTTTGCACATCTTCATGTTTCGAAGGTTTTTAAAAAAATTGCTATGTGTTTGTGTATTTGTGTTATATTTCGTGTATGAATGATGTAATGAACATTCGATTCCTACTGATGGGGAGACGTACTGATTAGTTTTTAACAAATACAAGTCGGAGATACGAAGCAGAGATAGAAACCGAGTTTTTAAGAGAACGGGAAATCCGATTTAAATGATTCGAAAAATCTTTTGCTTTTTTGGGCGACAAGATTGTTTTTCAAAAAAAAAACATTCTTTATAATTCTCAAAAATTATTATCGAAAATAATTCGAGTCAAATAAATAATTTTAATTTTGCCATTCAGTCTATGCAATTCTTAGATAATATCCTTCATTCTAACTCCGCTTCATTAAGTTTTGTTCATTCACTTTTCAGGCTAACATATTTAAACCCCAATGTTTAATTTATAAGCACTTTTATTTTGCATATAAATTCGAATAATAAAAGTTACAGTATTTATAATAATATATTTGAAAGCATTCAATATTCTTATTTCATTACAGTACGGGAAGTTCCAGTAATTTGCCTTAAGGCACGATACACCACTAGTTTTAGTGATTTAATTAATATAGTAAAACTAATAATGACTGTGAAATTGTAGTACTGATAAAGAATGGTCACAATAAGGACTTTATTGTCATAATGTTACAACTAGTTGTAACATTCAAAACAAAAGTTTTTTTGGGTTTGTTGAAACTACAATGTTTCATTATATCATTAATTTATATGTATACATATCATATAACTATAAAATAAATATTTTCGCATTCAGAATTTCTTAAGAATCGTTTCGGCGCATCGCGCACTGCTTTGCGTCCGAACGAACTCTATGCAATTGCAGGGTACTATTAGCGTTACGCGCGGGTGTACTTGCTCTGTTCTTTTCAATTTACCAATGTGTTCCACTAAATTGATTTGAACAATATTTGCAGTACTCAAAGAAAAAACAATAGGCTTTCGAATAACGGTAATTAGAAAGTGGTCCAAATAAATGCACTACCCGAAATAATCAATTGAAAAATTATTTTGTCTTTTTCAGCTAATAGTAAACGATTTTTTGGAATCGATTGTTCTACATAATGTGGTCTGAGTCAATGTGAGTAGAATCACGTAAAATTTTTTTCGATATCTTTTATGGTTACGACAAAAAGTGAGTTTGAAAGAAGGGGCCACTTTGGCATATTTTCAATGATATCTCGGCCATAAGATGAGGTACAAAGTTGAAAATTGGTATATCGGTTTTTATCAAATAGACCTATAAAATGGCGTATAAATTATTTAAATACCAGAGTGGGGCCGATTCTGTATGGCAATGCGCCCATACCCTTTGAGAGGATTTCAAAGCTGGCTTGTTAGCGTTATCCTTTTGTCCTTTATTGAGCCATTCGATTCTATGTAGTTTCCTATTCCAATGCTTTGTACTTCAGGGACTTATGTTACTATTAGGGATTATTAATTCACATTTCAATTATTTTTTCTGTGAAACATAGTTAACGATATAGTGATAAAAGTAATATTTTTAGTAATATAAATATAGTTTTAAGATTTACAGAAAAATGTTTTATTTAAAACTTGTTTTACATGAATTATCTGCTATGTTTTGAAGAGCAATGTTATTAGTTTAATGAATAAATAAAGACCTTTAGCTAATCCAATATTTTAAAAGACATTGATAAAAACAGCTGATATATGACACTTTTCTGTGTTGATCTTTTTTGTTACCTAGTCTATAATTAGTTCTAGTGAATTGTCCATATCCTACACTTGCTTTTGTAGTCTCGAAAACTTTAATCAAAAAAGAGTAACAAGTTATTATACAATATGATTTTTTTTTATGAACATTTTACCAGGATAATTATAGTAGAGAAAATAAGTTAATAATCTAATTTATGTATCTAAATATAATTATATATAATTCTAAAAAATACTCTATTCTTTCTATATTTCTTTTTCTCATTATTCTATGGTTTATTTTCAATTAATTAATTTCAGTCTGATATGACGAAAAACGATTGCAACAATTCAGAATGTTGGGAGTTGTGTTTCATAATTCATATGCGAAATTTATCAGGTATAATTGCCTTCTATTAAGGTTTGCAACGCATCAACAAAATAGTAATTTAATAATATAAATATTTGAATCTGCATTTATTTATACTTCGTTTAATCAATTTGTATGTTCAAGCTTTAATAACTATATATTTGGACTATGCTCGTACCTGGAGTATATTCTTTGTATAACTATTCTATTTTTCTATTTACTTTCATTCTATTCCTTTTCCATTTACTTTTACGAATCATAAAATACGTATTCAGAAAAATGTCGTTTGCCTAGCGAATACTCAAGAAGTGAAGTCATTATAAACAAGCCGACTTTGCCAGATTATCTTGCAGCTTCCAAAGCCCGACGTCCCTTTTCATATGCCGTATCTCTAACGTTCGCGCGGTCCTATGAATAAAATATTCAATTTCTTTTTTTGTTTTTTCGATGTTTCGAATCGACGACCTCGCCTGTGATATACACATAACAAAACATTCGGATTCAGACGAAGAAATACACAATTCTGTTATCTTCTTTCGCGCACGCATACAGACCTTGATAACCTTTTCATATTCTGCCCTTAGGGCAAAGGTTCTTAAGTGTATAGGATGTTAGAAGAAATGAGAAAAACATTATTTCTGTTGAATATGCACAAACTTTTCTAATGATGTATAACATATGGGAAAATTAAATTAGTAATCTGTTCACTTGATCATTAGTTTCATCATATTTGTTTATTGCATAAACTAGAAAACGTACGCATCGCAAAAAGAATAGCATAGATTTTGTGACTTATAAATATCATAAGCTTCTAGCATTTTAATCTTAAAATAAGGTTAAGGGTTTTAATTTCTGCGGAATATTTTTGAAATCAGCAAAAAATTTCTGATTCCAAACTGGACAGTGTAAGTAAAAGAGAGACGATTTTGATAGCATTCAAACTGTGTATTGAATTTCAATATTTGCCATAAGCTAGATTCACAAAAACAATCATAAACAATGTTGCAAACTGTTTCGAATCATTGTATGCAAATGTAAAATATCATACATGAAAATATTATTAATAAATGGTAATGGATTACATTTCAGTTTACGTTACCCAATGGATTTTTCAGGTTATAATTGAAAGTTGATACCCGAAGTATTTGTTTGTTTATATTTAGTTGATACTACTGCATATTTTTAAAAATAATTTGTGCATTGTGCGCGCCTTTTGGTGTGCATTTTAGTAATAGCCTACACCATTGCTAGTAAATTATAAAAAAATAATGGTTGATTTTTTGTCCTCTTTTGTCCAAACGTGTTATTGTCATTTTTATGCTTTTAGATTTGAATTAAATTTAAATTTATTTAGCTTTATTAAACTGAGCTTTATTGGAACTGAGCTTTATTCGCTATGAAATACTGGTGTCAAGACCAGTTTTATACGATGATGAGGTGACATTAATTATGTCCGGTTCTCTAATTGTTATCCTATACAATAAGCCCTAAAAGTGAGATCGCATAAACAAAAAAAAAGTAAAGGTCAAATACTTACCGAAAAATTACCGTTAGATAAAGTAAGTTTCAATACAACATGTACGTACATCTTCATCTATTTAGCCATGTCTCATTTATTTTAGAATTGTTAAGAATCGAGTATTATTGAATTTTACCAGCATTTTGAAAACTCAAATTTTTTATGGTATAGTCATTTATCCTTTTGCATAAATCTGGTTACTCTACCGGTAAATCTTGAGAAACCTTTTATTGTATCTGATTTGTGGCACTTCAGGTACTAAAACAAATTCAGCTTCATTGTAGAAACATGATATATGTTCCCGGCTTTTCTTTTGTAAATTCGTAATATCTGTAAACAAAACCTTGTCTAGCTGTTGTTATTCTAGATATTTCATTTTACCATCCGTATGAATATCTAAAGTTTTCACAATCTTGATACATAATTCATACGGCCGCCGACCGGGACAGTAGAAGCAGTTACGTCCGGACTTGCTTCGAAACGATTTATATATATTTTTTAACGCGATATATCAAGGTCGGAGCGTGATCTGAAGACTTTATGGTGTTTAAAAAGTTTCTTCTAGCTATGTGTGTTCCTCGGGGACCCTGTGTGGGTTTTTACAGAATCCGCCATTATCTTCTTTATGTGACGCTGGTCTTCACAATGAGTTTATTAGTGTTTGTCTCTAAGGAATATTTTTTTCATATTGACCGACCTTTTTATTGTATTTTGTAAAGTTATACTTTTTAATGTCTAAAATTAATTTATTTTTAATTATGATACCTTAATTATTTAAGAAATCAAAATTGTCTCAATCATAATTCAAACACAATACACATACAAAATTCTTAAGATTTTTTCTCATGATACTAGTTTTAAACACGTCAATATTAATATATTAAATTTTCAGTTACTATATAACATTTTAAATAATGATACTACTTAATTAATTAATTTTGGATAAATGGTAATTAATGTTTATTTGCGTATGCAAATGTAATTCATTATTATGTGATTATAAAGAGAATTGGTAACTAGATAATATATTGTCTAGTACACATTATCAATTAGTTAAATTTAATGATTTTCGATATAATTATGTACATTTTGATTGAATTACGTAACAAATATATGGTATTGATTTTTGATGTTTTCTATCAGCTTCCTTTAATGTGCATTGCTACACAACACTTACAAAAACATGGATGAAAAATATTAGAATAATATTTTTAGTGCAATACAAAATGTTATATTGAATATAAAGAGAAGCATTTTGTGTTAGGCCCATTCGTATATTAACTTTAAGTCACATATGTGTATATAAATATACATGTGTGCATGTGTATATACATGCAATCATCGTACTTTAAAGTGCTCTACCATATTTGCTATACATATATGTAAATACGCGGAAATCGAATCATGGCCGTAGGCGCGTTCAGAAGTCAATGCATATAAATGGCGTTCGTTTGATAAGATTTCTATTTAGAATTGCCAAATACAGGCGTTTTGCTGTATCATATTTGTTTGCGAATAACACGCTTCGAGCGGCTTAGGTGAACTTTTTTTTATATCAACTAGATACGTGAGTTTAAAAATAGAATATAAAGGAATTTATTCATGTATCTGTTATCTGACGATTTATATCGGCTTATTTTATTTCATCCTATGTAAATCCAAGATTCTATATTGGCAAGCTAATATCACGCCAATATTGCTTTTTCTGTTTCTATTCAATACACATCTTGGTGAAATACATTTGCTGTTGTCTAAGGATGTTTAAATAAGTACAAATTGAATTTAAAATTTTCTAAAAATCCTAAAATCTTTTCCTAAGCTTTTTCAATTTAGTAAACTTGTTTTTTAGAATTTAATGGTTGCCTCTCTTGATCTTCTTTGGAAATATTTACAATTAGGTACATTTAATATAATTATTCTATATATAAATATAACATAGCATGTGATACAGAAGCAATAAGAAAAATGTTTTATTTCTCCATGGAACTTAATGAGCAAAGTACTTGGTTAATCTGCATGCTAACTTTCATCGAGAAATTAGTGAGTTGTTTACTTCTGTAGTAGTCAGCAGATGTTCAAAATTCACTTACAGCGCACTTGTTTGCGTAATATTCCATGTTTAGCCAATTTATATATTAACTTATGTGCATAAATATTTCATACCAAGGCTGGGCGCAGACATCAGACTGTGAATAATCCAATTCTCTTTCGTTTATAGTAACTTCATAATTCATAAACACACTTCAGAAGTTGTTCGCGAAACAATAATTTGGGTTATGGCAACACTCCTCAAACCACTACTTGAACTTTGAACTACGCAATGTATTGTTTGAGCTAAATTTCCGGAGGCACATTTATACAACATAATTTTAATAAATTCATAATTAAGAAAGAAATATTAATTATATTAAAATTGATTTTCATTTGAGCTATTTTAGATCATGCACAATGATAATTTAATATCTATTTTTATAAATAATAATTTGTGTGTTTTTAATATAATGTCGGGTCTTTAAAATTGACTTGCATTTTAGTGGTAGTAATTGTCGTGAATCAACGAGCGTCGATAAAAATCGGTGCATGACACAATCTTATTTATTATTATGAAATGTAATTTTTTTTATATTATGTTTTCTTTTCTTTCAAGAATGAAATCTGTTTATGTGCAGTTAGGCAGCAGTCTGCACATTCATAAAATCATAAATCCATTGATTTGTATAAGCTAAGAAGACACAAGCACGAATTGTTACCTATGTTGCTTTATCACAAACAGCATAATATAATAATTAAGCAAGTAGAAGTGACAATTTGTGAAAAAATAATGTCACCGGCTGTTCTATGTTTTTCTAAACCGTTTTTTTTGTATTCTTTCTAGAGTGAGATTTGGCAATATATTATTTATATCGTAACAACATAAGGTAGTTTGCTCCTGGCATCCTTCCATCCAGCATTTCGCGCGACTGCATCGTATCCGAGCGCGGTAACGAGTTTTACGTTGACAATTTTTCGCTACCAGGAATTCAATTCCGTTCTAGCCGAAGAGAATTGTCTTCGCGTAGATTTGCATGCAAGTCTGTACAGCCTCCAGAGTTTTATCCGGGCCAATTTGAAACAAAACAGACATGTTTTTGTTTATTAATAGCTTTTCACCATTTGTAGAACGTTTAATATAATGTGTCTATTGTAAACATCGCTATAAACATCTTTTTTATTTGTTTCATCATCTAATTTCTTTGTTTAGCTAGAGTAAAAAAATCATAAGTTTTCTTCTATACATATTGCCTATGTTAATATTAATAATTGATCTTCAATTCTCATGCCGCCATAAATATATTATTTATAGTATAATTCTTAATTTGCTTTGTTAGATCATATTGAATCTTTTACGGTCCAATGTCGACTCTCTGTCACCAAATCCTTTTTACCGTTTCGCAAAGTAATATAGGAATTGTATACTGCTTGCATTAATGTATCAGGAGATTTAATAAAACATAATTTTTATACAAAAGCATATGACTAGATGAGTTTACAAAAGAATCACTAGATCTTGCTTATCCGTCGTTATTGGTGAAATAATAACCGCGGATCTTGTTTCATGCTTTCATAGAGACCATGTAGACAAATTATTCAGTTTAAAGTATTAATTTTCAAAACTTGAAAACTGTAATCATCGTTAGGGTAGGGCGGGGCTAGTTGAGCAAATTTTTTACTTAAACGGATGTAGCTCCTCAATAAAAAGTCTCAAAAAATTGCTATACGGCTTAATGTATTTGTTGTTTATCGCTTAACAAAAGTGTTAATACTATTTTTTGGTAATAAGTAAAATTTAAAAGTTTAATAACCAGTTCTATATTTATAGTCTTTGTTGACAGAGAAAACAAAACTTATAGTAATTTGCATTGAATAATTAACGAAAAGTAGAATCAACAAAATAATATGGTATCTTAGGAATTATTTTACCATTATATTAAGTATTTTTGTTTAAAATCATTATTTCTTTATATTATTACTCATAGACTTAGCTTAAATCTTAAAAATAACAATTAATTTCTGGAAGTTAATGATAATTGTCTTAGTGATAGAACAAGTTTAGCAACTATGCTCAACTAACCCCAACTCGGAATTTCAAAATAAATGTGAGTTAATAAAAAAACCGTGAGAATTATACCCAGAATCTCTGTGCATATAAAAAGTACTATAATTATATGGAAGAATAACATTTACCTGATTAAAAATAAATAACATTTGACATTTGAAAACTCGTGCTGAATTACTTTTTTACTTTCTGGTCTCAAAATAAACAAAACGCCCGTGAGCCTTACTCATTTGTCCAGCGGCCACTAGCGATCGCGGGATGTTTATTTCTCCCAAATCTCTATCTTTCCGCCATATAATGCTTAAATGGACGGTGAATAGTTTCCGAGATATTTCGATTGCTCAACTTGCCCCTATGCTCAACTAGCCCCGCTCTACCCTATATATGACGCTGTTTCCTATATTTTTTATTTTTTTTTTTTTTAATATTGTATCGCTTATCATAATTATCCACGACCTATAGGATTCAAATTAGAGTCTCGGTTTGCAGCAAAACCTGTTGCTTACAATCGACCCGGTCACATAGTGGCTAATATTCATTCATTCGCTAACTCAATTTTATTTATTAGACAAATTCATGAAAGCTTTTTGTCGGTAGAATGTCGTGCTATGCAAATAGCAAAGCATGGTCGGTTAAAGAAAAGCGGTTGTTTATGAAATGTTCCGTTTATAATTAAACACTCCATACGTCTCGCGGCACGGATGAGATTAAAGCGACGTTGCGGAATTAATGCAAGGAAAATGCCAACTTTGCCTTGGAGGATTCAGGCAAACTTATAATAATGAAATATTAGGGGTGCAGATACATCACACAAATCATCATATCAGGTCAGCTAAGTTTATGATTTAAGTGAGTTATAAACATCATACTTTTTATTGATGTAAATATTGATGTATCTGATAAATGAAAAGCTTTGAATTGGTTTTTGAAATCAGTAATTAATGTAAGCATAGGAGAGACGGGATACGGCAGTGAGAGCCTTTGTAACAACTAAACTACTTTGAGTGTACCCTGCAAATAAAGTATGATTGTTCGAACAAGTTTCCACGTCAGAACCTTACATTAACTTTATTTGTAGACAGCATTGCTTTTAAAGAGTCGAGAGTAAAATTTCATGTTCGAATTATTTCAATAATAATTGTGAATTGTTTACAGGTCCCTTTTTTATTTGTTATTTTGCTTGTAAGTTGAACATTAGTAGTTATTTACCAGCAATTAGTTTTTGCTTAGTTAATTTAGCTCAATCATAATCAAATGTGTGCGTTGGGTACGGTTGTGACAAATTTTATGGGTACGGTTGCGACATGTATTCTTTGTTCTTTTCGGGTAAAGATTAAACAGAAAAAAATCGAAATTAACTAAGGCAAAAACAAAATACGAAAGAAAAAGGAAACGGAAAATTACAATATATAACAAAAGAAAAAAAGATTTCACAAAGAATTCTTGTTAACTTTATTTTAAAAATTCTGTTTTTTTACGAGTATATATTATATTTTTGTTCATAAGCTTTGTTTAAATGTTTATATTGTGTTGTATTACATACTATTGTTATTAACGACAATAAACGTTGTTATAAACCATTTCGGTGTTTATAGCTATTGTTTTTTTTACCTTTACCTTTATTTGTATGTTTTGATTTGATGACTAATTCATCGTATTTAAAGACTGTATTTCAGTATTTCCACGTAGACAAATATTCAAACTACCATTTAAATAACTGGTATATAAACAAAGTTACTGCTGATCAAAAAAAGTGGTGCACCGTATCTAATTTCCCCTACTTTATATTTGAGCACATGGGCTTTGGTTTTTTTACGGTTCATCTATACTATGTTCCTTTTGAAACGTTAATTGTTATGTGAAAGAAAAAAGTAGAATGTTACACTAATTGTAATAAAATAATTTTCAGAGTTATGTCATTTATTTTACGTTAGCAATTGAATGAAAAGGACTAACAATATCAATTAAACCACTTCATTTACTTCGAGAATGACTAAATTATTTACTACTCATTCAAATTTGGATCAAAAACTCGTTTTCGATAAACCCCTATACACTTGTCCGTCATTATCTTTTATGTTAACCCATATCCTACTATTGTCATTAAATAACGCTCAACCTTTTCACACGGATTTCAAATTTGCTGCAATATCGGGCTCTTTGCTCCACAAAACATCTTTTCATGGAACTCACGAGGGGAAGACTAACTGATGAACGGACGCGCAATTACCTTTTAACGCGCCCATTAAAAGCATTAAATACGCATACTTCACTCCCTTGCCATCATTCCGATACACCATTTAATTGCTATGTGTGTGTACCATTTTTGGTTGCCCGATCAGAATAAAGCAAGGGATTTGATATTTTATTTTAATGGTAATTCACTTTTATGTACGTTTAAATATTCAACGATTTATTTGATCATTTCAATATTTGAAGAGTCGCTTGCTGATTAAATTTCATTTCGTATACAAGTACAATTGGTTGTACACTAATGCATACATACAATAGGGTCACAATGATTACAAATTTTAAATATCATAATTAATTATTATCCATTCAATAAATAATTTAAAGTATTGGTTACTTTATTGTACTTTGCCACTGAAAAACATATTTAAAACAACTTTTAAACGACAGTTTATTCTTATGAAGGTTTGATTTGAATTCAATTCAACACGATTTTCAATATATTTTACTGTTCACTTACGATCTGCAGCGACATTTCATTATTATTGAATAAAATTTTTCAAATTCAACGAACAGTTTATGTTAGAATATGTTTGAATTGACATATCACATCTATTAATTCAGAAAATATAAATATAACAATTGGCGTATCACATCTATTAATTCAGAAAATTATATTAATGTGGTTATATATAGCCATAACTATATTTCATTCAACAGCAAATTATTACGAACAAATCTAAAGGTTTTACAGATAAACATCATTTAAATTAAATTCAATAACACAAGCCCGATATTTACCATATCGATAAACAAAAACGTTAACGACGCATATAGTGCATGTTAAAGCGATAAACGTGCCATATCATTTAATGCAAATCAATAATCCGTAATGCCCGCGCAATAATGCCAATAATCATGTGCATTTCCGTGTACGAGGACCCACTGTGCAGCTTTTGAATTATTCCAGAAACAAGCTTCGATGTTAATATCCGTTAAGTCCACGTCGAATTAACGTTCGGCGAGCGAGGCAACCCATTTAAACATCAATATTTACAATGTGATACACGTGGATATTTGATGATTTTTTTAAGTCTTTCTAGCTGAAAAACTAAAAATTTCTGCCGGTATTAATATTGCAAGACATTTATTCATTTTAACTTGCCAATTTTTGGCAAAAAACTGGCGGCATCGCTTATATTAGAGACAACGGAATTTTTTTCATACTATTTTTGTTAAGAGAGTTTGAATTTAGTACTGCACTTGAAATGAATAGTACAAAATTACTGCACTTCAAATAAATAGTATAAAATTTTCTGTGTTCTTCAGTTGATTGTCAGTCATCAGGAAATTATAGTTTTTTTTTTAAATAAAATAGAGCTTTAATGCTAAGCAATGCATCTTTATCTTCTTAAAATTTACGTGTTTCATTTATTTTATTTAGGGAACAAGTGTTATTACTTTTATGTCATTACTTCACAGATTTTTAAATAGCCTGCAAAAAGCAAAACGAAACTGTAAGATATATAGTATTTTGTGTTGTCTGTTTTGTTGTACAACCTGTGCATTTCAGTGCTACATTTTAGATTGCATGTTAGTCCAATGTGATTAAAAGAACCAAAATCAAAACATATATACGCGATGGTGTGAGAAATTATATTTTAAATAATGCAGTGTTTATGAGAATTTTAGGTAAGAACTAAGGATTTCTTAACGCATATTTTTATTCAAAAACTATTCAAATAAATCTAGCTAAATAATATTTAGTTATCTGAGATGATAAACAATCAATAAATAGATTGCTTGAAGAAACAAGAAATATGAAACATTTTTTTCGATATTTTGATTTTATAGCCGAAGAACATACTTCTCAATTGAAAGCATTTAATTTCTCTCTATTGCATTTGTGAGCTCTGTTGATTTGTATATTTCAAATAATATTCAACTTGAAACGTTGAATTTAGAATGATATTTCTTATAGATTAATTAATGAGAAAAAATGTAATTAATTAAACTTTTGAAATTTTTAGATTTGTATATTGCCCGCAGAGAATGAAACATTAATTTTTTATTTCATTATATTTAATTTTTAAACGCAACATTGAGCACAATCGTAATCATATGCATCTCATTAAAAGTATTCGATTTATTTTTTTACTGAAATATTTAATGATTGATTCTGAAATTAATGTTTGTAAAGGATATTTAATAAATCTCAAATATGTGTCAAGATACTCATGAACATTTGTTTTCCTACATATCTACAAATCATTTGATAGTTTTCTCGACGTTACTATATTTGCTCAAAACTCGATATACAACCGTCGTCAAATAGCAAACACATATTTTATAACATTGCCAAGTGTAAATAAAATCGTGATCGCTTCATATATGTACATGGATTCCTATATGCAATTCATATTTACCTTAGATCGTGTAGAGTCGCTATTTACTCGACACTCACAGTCAGTCATAACACATGTTCCACTCGCGCTAATGCGATTTCACATAAATTGACTAGATGAAATGAGATCCAACTACAAGTTCGGCAGAGATCAATCCTGCGTCAAATTTATACGACCGGTACCCGCATTGGAACCAGACTGTTTAATTTATGTCTGCTTTAACACGGCAATTAAATCGTTTGTCAATATAGCACTTTGATGTTAGTTTTGCAATGATTGGAGACTGAATTTACACTAATTATTAATATATACACAATATTAGATTGTAATGCACTTATAGTAATCTAGGGATTAATTTGTCTTGTTAAAATAGAAATAAAAACTACTGTTGTTTTAGGGATAACATTTTTTATGGTAGGACTGAAGAATAAAAGTCATTGTATAAGTTTATATCCTCAAATAAATCACTAATTTACATTGGTATACTAACATTAATGCAACACTAAAATCAAACACTTTTAATTTAGTTCCGGCTTAAGATTTTTTTTTTTTGACAATTTGCCCATCACACTTTTAAAAACCGTCCTCTACCAAATAGTTCACAACACTTTCTATATTAAATAAGATAATTTTTATTTTTATTTATCGTCATTTGTCGCGTGTTAAATAAACTGAATTCGAGTCCGTTTGACACAATATAGACGAGCGCTTTTCTACAACTGAACGCTTACAGCATCCCTTGGAAAATGCTGTTTTGTCAAAGCAGATATACAGAAGGGAGAAGGGACCTTTAGCCGTTCCGCCCGCGTCCCTTCAACCCTTAGACCGAATCCGTCTCGTTTTAACAACATCCCACGATTGTGTGGGTATATATAACCACCCATACAAACCCTAATACTTCGGTATAATATGGGTACACATATACGTGTCGCTTTCTCGCTCATGTAAAAGTAGTTTTACAGGGAAAGGGGAAACTTTGGGTGCGCGCGCAGGAAAATTCATTGGAAAATCGTATTTATGGGTGCTGGAATACTGGAAATTAAATACGTTTTGAATTTACTTATAATAACTGTATTTTTCGCATAGGTAAGCTTTTGATGGATTTTTAATAACGATTCTCATAATGAATAGGATTTAGATTCGATTTATAAATCATAGATGCATCGTTGAGTCATATATAAAATGCATGAATTTTTTGATAGAATATTTTTATTTGATATGAATTTTATATTATTTGTAAAAGCTTTTGCTGTTCATGTATGCTTTTTATAAAGTCTTTAATAGACAATACTAAAACATTCAAATAGTAGGATTTACATTATGAAAAAATACTTTCCTCAAAATTATTTTTGGAATAGATGTATTGATAGTGTTTTGTAGTTTTTGTATCACAAACATATTTAGATTATTATATTTATTCAAACATTTTTATTAAAAAAATATTAGTGAACTTTCTGGAAATCATAAGACATACAATTACCGATTCAAGAAGTCAGAAGATAGACACATTAACCATTAACAACTGCAATTAAAAGTCCACGGGTAAAAAGGTCCACTACCAATATCTCAAAAAGATTCTTTCGACGTTGCGATCAGGAGATAAACAGCAATGTTCGAAAATCCATCACAAAAGTTTTTTTTTGTTTCTAGTCTGTTTGGTTGTGAACATTGTTGTTTAGTTTACTATATATTTTTTAAGTATAGCTTATTCAATAGTTTTAAGTTAGATTCAAGTTTTGTTCTTAAATAACCTTTTTAAAACCCACCCACGTGTAGGGTGGGGTAAAAAGGACCAACTGTACCTTTACTCTGGCAAAGGTGTAAACAGTAAAAAATATTAAATAAAAAAGTAAAGTTGAAAGAAGCAATTTTACAAGGGATTAAATAAATAGTTGTTCTATCTTTGCTGATGATAATTTAGTTTACTCTGTGAAAAATAAGCCAATGAAATTTATATTTTGTATTAGTTGGATAATGTAGCCATTAATTCGTTAAATTCCTTTAAAATTAAAAATATGACATTGGACCTGTTTGCCCCATGGCCGTTTCATTTTATCCCGCCTATGAGGTAAAAAGAACCAGGTGACAAATTTTGGAAAAACAATAAAAAAAAATACATTTCTACAATTATGGATGAGTTATGAGTTTCTCTACATATAGTCAGAAAGCATATGATTGGTTTGGTTTTCACAATATAATTGCTCGAAATCAAATTGGACCTTTGTGTGCTCCGCCCTTAGCTAATGTTCTGGATTTTCATACTTTCAAACAAGACTGTTTAGGGACATGCTGCCAAAATATATTTCTTGCCAAACTAATAAATTAGGCCATCAAAACATTTGATAAAGTATTGATATACTTTTAGATAATTTATTATTTAATGGTGGTGTAACAATTCTACCTATCTTGGGAATTAATGCTTGGTATTTATTGTGAGAAATATGTACTTGCATGAAAAATGAGAAACTAATATTTATTTCTCCCAAGTATGGTACTCAAATAAATCACACGTCATTCGCAGCCCACCATTATTTTCATTACGAAATATAAATTCGGTTATTTGTACAAGAGGATCCATATATTGCTTCTCGCTTCAAGCCGCGCACAATCTTAGAATGTAAGAAATTTTTAGGCGATTTTATGAATTCTCGCATTTATTTCAGATTTAAGTAATATATTACAGTGCGACTACTGATATGTATCTAGTTTATCATAATTTTTATCTAATTAATAGAGCAAATTAGTAATGAAGATGGTGTCGAATACAAGTCGCAATAATTGATATATCATGAGCCTAAAATAATATTTTTCATTATTGATTGCGGTTTTCTTATAAATTATTTAATTATATTAATAATTGATATATTTTAACTACTTTCTCTATATCACCTCCTTCATCCCAAACTCTATAAATCATTATTTCCAATAATTTGTCCATATTTTTTAATGACAGAGGAATTATCCAGTTTTAATTTAGTTACTTATTTCTTTTCTTTGAATCAATTTCTCTATCGGTATATCAATTTTGCTTTGAAAATATTTGTATTTACGTAGCTAATATATACCTAACAAAATAATAAAAGTATCAATTTTCTTGAAAATCGACTGATAATAGTAGGTACTTAGTACAGAAATAAATTAATATAAATTTTGGTATAAAATTTTAGATTAATTATTGCATGGACTGTACCGACTAAACCTTGAATTAATTAAATGGTTCATTGTATATTCATCAAAAAGAACATACTTCGGCAGAGTTTGGAAATGGACACTATATCCTACTTCCCTAACAAAATATTACGGCAGATATTCAAACGATGCATTACTAATGCATCAGGGCGTAAATAGCGTTTCACGAAGCATATTTATTTAGGTGTAAGCATATGGGGGCGAACGCCGTTCCACGTACATACAAATAGGTGCGTTTCACTAAGGGCTGTTAGGTATTTATTCGATTACTTCGAGCAAATCGGGGGTGAATCGACACACAATCAAACGAGATTTAATAGATACTCGAGAAGACGTAGAAACATATTTGATAGCATATTTATAAATGATTTATTATATATTGCTCTCGACAAGCAACAAAAATTGATTTTCTGAAAAAAAAAAACTGTTGTATATATATATTTATTTCTGCCATGTGTGAATTTCGAATTTTTGTATCTATTCGCTCACAGTATTATATATTTCCAATATTTCGGGGAACTCTCAATTTAAATACATTTTTATTTTAAATACCGATATTAAATTTTTTCAATCGTATTTTGCAGATAGTTTCATCCTAATGTTTTTTTTTTTATTTTTACGATAAAATTTTATTCTTTCACTATATTACTAATAATATCATCATATTGATAAATAAGATATTATTTTACTTATTGTTATTTTATAAATACTATAGACTTTTAAATTATCTTTAACGAATAATTACGTCTGTTGTTTTATTATACATTATGACGTTATACGTCTGTGCAAAAACATACCCATATATTATAAATCTTATAAACTAAATATTTACCAAACATTTCTAATGATATATTTTTGTTTCAGGTAAGTGACTTACACTCCAGCATCATGCATGTCACTATTGGTAAGTTAAACATTTGCTTTTATGTCCAGTCTGGTTATTTCAATCATGAAAGAGCAATACTGTAAATTTATCACATCGTTGTCATATATTAATACGTTCACCCGACTTCTATTTTATTTATTGCATATAAATTAACCCCATAAAGCTTGTCGACAAAAATTAAAGAGAAATATGTACGACTTTACTTATTCTGCCTTTTATGCTCATAGTCGCAAAACGTTTTTCGTACGTGTTTGAATAGGGTGTGCTTCTACTGAAACAGTAAATCCTACGAGCAGTAAGTTGCCTGATCGTTAATTTTTCGCCCCATTTTCGCAATTACGTGTTTTGGGTACTTTCATGTTCTCGCTTTAGGTCATAAGGTGATCAAGGATAGCTGGCCCATTTTCTACCAGTTCTGCTTAAAAAACATGCTAAGGGATTTTTCTTTTTCTTAACAGTTTTTGTAAAGAAATATAGAGATTTTTATAATATTTTATAATTTTGAATACTTACTCAAATGTTGGTTTTGCACTTCTTTGTTCGTTAGTATTTATTTCACATATCATCTTACACTTTCAATAGCTTTTTTTAAAAAAAATATTACCCTTCAATATCACATACGTATCTAGATATCCTTCGAGCATGCTTAAAATCTTGAATTTATATTAAATTGTTTCGTTTGAAATTGTATTAGCAAAGCCGCAAAAGTAAAAATGAGTTGTATCTTGGTGTAATTTAAAGATTTAACCTGCCATAAATAATATAGCAATTAAAATTATCCTCTAATTTAATAATTTTTTCATTGATATATTATTTTTTATTATTCTAAAACTGTGTTACAATCAATGTGTAAATCGAAGGTAAGCCGCCTCATTCAAACTTTGCAACTTAAATCGTTGATAATAATGCACTCAATGGTTTCAAAAGCTAGTGAAATAATTAAGATTTAGAAAAAATATGTTCAAGTATAAAACAATCCCTTAAAAATATGAGAAGCATAAAGTTGAAATTTTTATTATTCACTACCTTTTTAGCAAAGAAATAATTATCACATTGCATATGTATTAAATATTGCATATGTATATTTTGCTCTTACCTTTTACTCAATAAACTTTTAATACACAACTTTTTTTTGTTGAGATTTAATGTTACAATTAACGAATTATCATAGCGAGCGTTTTAAATATTTTAAAAATTATTCAATAATATTGTATAACATATAAAACTATTTAATATTAAATACATTAAAAAACTTGCTTACAAGTCTTTACATTTTTATGCCTCAAGATGCACTTAGAATTAATTGGGTCGGTTTACAATGCCCTATGTTTTAAAATTGGTCACAATTAATAAAGTATGTTAACTTTATTAACAGTCTTTAAAACTTAAGGGCAAGAATGAAAAATACAACTCGTCGGTTGTTTACATCAGATGAGATCTCCCAGAAGGCAAGTGAATATCTCTGAGTTGTTGAAGCGGCAATTAATCTTGGGATCACTCTAACCCCTCCGGTTTATTAATAAGAAAGTACATCTAATTGCTGAAAACATTTGTCACTGACCGAGTCTATCCAAGAACGCATCTCGTTAAATTTATGGTTTTCGGTAAAGTTAATAAAGGAGTAAGCTCATCACGTAAACATAAAAAACATTCCACAAAAAATATTTCGTGAAATTTAGTTTTATCAAGTAACACAATAATTTTGTTCGTATGCTCCAATATTTTGATGGATAGTATGAGAATCGATAAATGATCTTTTTGATTTAGATTTGTTCTAATATAAGAAGTAATGGAAAAACGAAGTTTGTTTTACTAAATGTTGAACAAAGTGAATATATATTAGCAGAATATTTTGATTGAAATATGAATACATCAGACTTGCTTCAGACAATCTTCTAGTGACGTTGAATGCCTCTAGAATATGAGAATGTATTGTAATATAGAAATATCTTCAATATATAGATATATCGTTTTTTGTAAACACTAAAATTCAAAAATTTAAAATGCAATATATATATATATATATAAAGTAAATCAAATATTTGTGCATTTTATTTGCGAGGAATATTGAATTTATAACTTTTATATTTAATCACATTAATGTACTAAAATTTAATTCTAATCTCTTATCTCTAGGAGACAAAATTTTTCAATTTTGTTTCTATTTGATACAATTCTGATGTCAAAATTTTTGAATGGTATAAGGGTATTTGGATTAGTAATGCAAATATAAAATAAAAAAAAATTAAACTTAAAATATATTTACTCAAAAAACTGAATTACTTGAACAGTTTTTTTTTTGTAATTTACAAATGTGCTATTTATAGTTTGGTTATCATAAAAAATTAGCTGAGAGCTATTTTGGCTATCTTTAATCATGGACGCGATTTTTTGTCGCTGCTTTATGAAAATAATTTGATTTTATATTAAAAAGGTAAACGTGCTCGCGTTTACCATATCACGTAACGCAAACATATTCGCCATGGCAGAACAGGCCGCATAAACAAGCTTCGTAAAAAATTCCGTGTGATCCTCGACTTCCAGTTTTATTAATTATGATTGACATTAAATATTTATTTTTTCTCACAAAGGCCAGATATTAATTATTTACGCGAACGCCGCTGTTTTGCTCTCCCGTGGCCGGTTTACTGGATAAAGGGTGAAGAATTCAATTGTGTTTGCCTTTGATCTTGTGCTGACGACTGCGAATAAAAAGTAGCGTTTAGCGTTTGTTTACAAAAGAATGCGTAGTGAGTTTTATGTAACACGATTTTGCTATTTTTGATCTAGATTGATGTGCTTTTTAATTTTTAATTGTTTGAGTATATATTTGATGGCGTTGGAACTCTGAACTCCTATAGCGTTGTATTTGCAGTTACAGTTGGATGCATCGGAATGCTTTACAGTACTGCGTTATTAACTTAAATGCAGTATCAACTATTTTTTGCGATAATGTATTTGAAATTTTATTAATTTTACAAAGCAGTAAATAAAAGTTGAATATTTAGCTTTAATACTTAAAGTTATACTTTAATATATTCACTTTAGATTGGGTTTCGTTTAGAAGTTTATATGAATCTCTTAGTTTGCACATTAGCTTCGAATGTATGAAATTTTTGTCAAACCTGTCTTTTGTTCGTTGTCTGTCCGTCTGACCTTTAGAAATTCATATAACAATTACGCTATCCTATTTCCAATCGTATATTCGTTCGCAGATCCTTATTGACGATATGCGAATTGTGTGCCCGGTGTGTGTTTTTCTTCATGGTCTTTCTCTTTTCTGCGTATTCCGCTCTTTTGTGTGCGCCTCGGACATGATTCGAATTCTTATCTCCGGCGTGATATTTATGACCAGAGGCGTAGTTGAATTCTAGTTCGTTCAGAAGCCTACGTGGGACTCGCTTGACCGACCGTTGGGATAGTCGACGAGCTGATGAATTTTTCAGCTTCGAATGATATAAATATCAGCGATTAATTAAATATACAAATATCCCTTTTTTACTTTTCCTAGGGTAAGTTATTGTAAAATTGAATTTTGCATTTCTTTACGTTTTGAAGGTTTCTGAACATATTGGCATACCTCAGAAAAAATAGATGTAACGAATAAATAATTCGGATTTTAATTTCAATTCTAGCTAAAGTTCTAAAGCTCACATATATACGTACTTGAAAGAAATAATTTTAACTTTGCAATTCAGTTTGTATAATTCTTATAAATATCAGACAATGTCCTTTATTTTATATTCGATGGATTGATTTTGTTTATTTACTTTTCTGTAAACATATATAAGTTACAGTATTTATAATAATCTATTTGAAATCATTTAATATTCCTCGAATAATTTATTACGATACGGAAAGTTTCATCAATTTGCTTTAAGGCACGATGCCATACACCACCAGATTTGAATATTTAGCTTTAATTTTTGAAGTTATACTTTAATATATTCACTTTAGGTTGGGTTTCGTTTAGAAGTTGATATGAATCTCTTAGTTTGCACATTAGCTTCGAATGTATGAAATTTTTGTCAGTCCTGTCTTTTGTTCGTTATCTGTCCGTCTGACCTTTAGAAATTTATATAACAATTACGCTATCCCTAAGCTAAATAACATTTTCACGAAGAATTATATATGAATTATGAATAATTTTATAATTCTCTAATTTAATATTTTATCATTTCTTCATTGATATTGTATTTTCTATTATTCCTGAAGCCATGTGTTGAACCTATATTAATCAATATATTAATCGAATAATTTATTACGATACGGAAAGTTTCATCAATTTGCCTTAAGGCACGATGACATAACCACTATAACCACTAGTTAAATAATCTTAGAAGATGAACTATAATTTTTTAACGTTTTTCAATCCCATTTTTGTAAAGCTTGATATTATTATGTTGTAGGAGTTATATTCTTTTTCACTCACAAATATAATTTCTTTAATGATAGTAGAACTTCTAATGCAATATTGTTTGGAAGGTAATAGAACAAATGGTCTACTAATATTTTTTGAATCAAGGATGAGTTTGTCTTACAATATCCATCTCTTTTCGAAGAGAGCACTTAATTATTATTAATGTGTCCAGATATATGTACTAAATAATATTAAAATTTGATGAACGCTTTGACTAACAAATCTTAGATTAGTCAATATGCATTAAATAAACTGTATATTTCAATTTTCATTAAAGCAATTTATTTATCTAGTAGTAGTTTGAATTCGGATTTAGAGTTCGAAGATTCAATTATTCCATATTAAGTCGTTGCGCTATTGATTGTTGTAAATACGTAGGTTTGATACGAGTTAATCACAAACGATTTCTCAGCGATATAGGAAGTTCGCCAGCTCTTCGGCTGTGGCACTAAAACCCTCCACCGCTCACATCAAGTTCATGCCATACATACCTAAGCGAGTCCTGAGCTAGACCAGAACATATATTATGGCCTATAAAGACGTGTTGTTTGCGGGTTCATGGCTTTGGGCATCTCTGAGTATCATTACAAACGAATGTGCATCAACATGTTTATTTTAATAGCACCTGAAATTATAATAAACGATCTAAGAACTATAATTTTCTACTAAAGTACTTGTATCAGTTGCGCATCTTAATACACCACTAGCTTTCTTTTATAACATTTTAATGATTATTTTATATAATTTATACTTTACTTTACATAATTTATATTTTAACTAATTTTGTGTACAATTTATTAGGCTTCCCTTTAACATAAATAAAATTATCTCATTGTTACCAAGTGCAGTTTTTCAAATACGATATTTCTACTATTCTGAAATTTAATAGATTATTATATTTTTCGGCATATCCCAAACATAGCGCTTTTCCAAAATCAATTTATATCCTTTATAACTTTATAGAATACATGGCTTTGTGTGTCATCATATATCATATTGAACTTGTTTGGTAGCTTATACAGGCAGTCATAAATATTTTTTGCTATCTGGTTTGATTATCATAAAAATTCAATAGGATACATTTGTGTGGTAGCAGACTCGCATCCACATACAAAACTATTGTTGAAATGAATTTAAAAATTATTAGCCGATATTTAAGTTTCCATTTTTAGTATATAGTTGGGTTGCAAATCAAATATATTTGTATAGTTGATGTAAGAAATGCAATTATTAATTTTTTTTATTACTAACTAAAAATAAAACTTAATCATTTATGCTTTATATAAAATATCTTGGATATAACAAGATCAATATAAGTTTATTATTTTCGATGAAAGCAAATTAAATATTTGTAAAGTTTAACAGAAAGTAAATAAAATAATCTATTATATAACACAATAGGGTGCTGCTACAACTCAAATTGCTCCTCTTAGGAAGTACATAATTGAAAATTGTAAGCGAACGGTGCACAGCACACTCAAATTTTGACTCGCATAAAAACCTAGTGTATTAATCAATCAACTAAATTTATTAATTAATTATTTTTAAATTGGCATTTAAATTACAAAGGTGCAAGCGATATATTATGAAGTGCTCAGTAAACAATAGTGATGAACAAATTCTCATTTTCTTTTCATTACTATTTTTACCATTGGCTTGCGTTTACGCCTGACTAAATCTAATATAAATATAGCATAACCAGCATGAAATAATTAAGTTCTTCCTGTTATGATGTGAAATTGATAATCGTAATAATGATACCCAAGTGATATCGTAATAATGATCACAAGTAAATTAAACTTAATTAATAAATAGTGAGTTATAGGCATTGGCAAATAAATGTAAATCCAATTTGTGAACTCAAATTGGAATTACCAGCATTTTGAAATGTTTGATTTTCGACAAATCTCAAATGGATGAAATTTCTTTAAATTTCCAACATAAGGAATTATTTAAGTATATACAATATATAAGTAGTAATCAGAATATATAACAATCGAACATTTATTTTTATATTTAAAATGTTTTTCCTTTTTAATAATATTTGTGAAACAAGACGTCACATGATAGATGTCATAAATCAAAAGTTAAAAAAAAGTTTAAATAAAGTCTTTGTTTAGAATACTTTTTGGTAAACTACTGTGATTTGAATATCTAATAACAAACAGAACTCTATAAAAGATACCAATGGTTTCGTACATATGAGTGGTCAAATTTTGGCCACAGTTTTATCCATCTCTTTACAATTCCAGTATTGTTAAATCTGCTATTAACAAAACTGTCGATACAGATAAAATTGCTATCAATCGGATAATCCTTTTTAATTTCGTGAATGAAATAATGGAACACATGCGCATGTATTTTTTAAAATAATAAAAAATATTTTGTTGTCAATTTCTCTAACTTTTATTGCATAATTATTTCAAGATGCAAACTTTAATTAAATATTACATCAATATTAACTTGACCATTAAATTCTATTTCGTGAACCGTATGTATTCTCTAAGGCGTCTACCTCCATCAATATTTATCTCTTTGCTCAAGTTATTACAAGTCTGTCCTTTCTTGTTAGCATATATCTAAATAATTAATTTTAGACCTGGGTTAATAATTAGTCTCGTGACTGTTTAATGGTACGATGAAATTCATCACACTTCACAGGTGCAAATGGCTATTGCCCTTGGCAGTTTTGGGTGTAGTTTGCTGTATCCATTAATACTCAAATGATACTAAATTATGAACGCATTTTGCTCTCCGGATGAAATCTAATCAATATATGACAGATTTGTTCTATAAGATCGTTAAGGAAACTGTTTATTTGGGTTAAAAATTTAATATTATTAAAAACAAACAAAAATGTATTTATTCATTTATATTTTTTTGTTTTTCAAGTTCAAGCAACTCACCCTAAGGCAAAATGTTTTTATGCAGTTTTGCTCTGCAGTTATAATTGTCGCTACCGTATTTGCTACATCTGGTAACTTTTTAGAATATTCTTCTTTTATTTTTTCTTATTTATTTTTTGCTCATTTATTTTAACAATATTTTCTGTAATCTCTGAGAAATACTAAATCTATACGTGGCTATCAAAGTCAGTCTGCATTGTTTGCTAAATGAATGCTTATGTGAGTATTCCAGACAGCCAGACATTTCCGTTTCAGTAGAAATTCGTAGCGGTAAAATCTGTAATCCATTATTCCGATTTTGCTAGACTAAATCAGTGAATTAACTTATGAAAGCAAACATGCAAATATCAAATTTATATACACATTTACCCATTGAATATTTGTTCGTCATTCATGCCTGTGCAAATAGCAACATTCTGCTGTTTGTAGGTATATGTTCTGATATTCTATCAGGTTTATTATATTATGACTGGATAATCACTATCATAAAGGGTTCCTATATCTGCATATATGAATAAAATATGTTTCGTGGTGGATCTGGTACGGGTTATTATAGGACTGTGTTGATTTTAGACTGTTCTGTCTGTTATTATGTTTGAAAAGCGTTTCGCGATATGCGTCGCGGCGGCATGTGAGCATTTTGCAAACTGTTTTATTTGCGTTTCGAATTGTTTGATTTCAATATAAATATTTATATTGTTCTCTATACAATGATTTTTTTATTTTAACTAATTTATGAATTATTCATTTTCATATATACGGCATGAGATAATCATACATTGAATTTATAATTTTATTTATTTAAACGCCAATCGGCTATATATAGTAAATTTATAATATAGTATTGATAATATGAATTATAATCTATATACCTCATACATAATATTTCGCTTATAATCTGACTTTGGTAACATTATTAATTGCACGTATTACTTTGTATTTTTGTATTGAGTAGATCTATTTTATGGAGTTAAATTTTCCTCTTTATGTTAGCCTCAAATGTATTTTGACGACGAAGAAGTTCAAACTGCGGCAATACTCGTTGACTACTTTGGCTAATCTATTTAGAGGGCTTATTATGCACGTACTTTTTCGTAGATTTAGTTGTTGTGTTAGATGGAACTCCTGTCTTGGGGTGATAAATTCGATTTTTGCTAGAATTTCTAAATAAAGTTAAAGTTGTGAACTTGATATAAATATGTCTGAAGCTGTTATGATATATTATGATGTTTTTATATACTAAAATATCTGATACAGCTACTATAAAATTTAATTTTTGCAATGTTGTGTGAGAAACAAATCTATTTTCAAAAATGAGCAGCATATATTTTTCTGCCATTAGTTTCTTAACGGCAATTAAATACTGCATATACGAAAATAGGCGTCTCCTTTATCCCTAGAATAAACTAGCCATTTCCGGCTAGTATTTTTATTTTTACTTCTATCTGCCTAATGATATCTGGTTCTCCTCCCACTTGGCGTGCATTATCGGTCATACGGCCAGATATCAGCCACTGCCTCCCTTGGGAATCACCGAGCGTCCATATATTGGATAAGGGGGATAATACCGCTGAAACCTGGATTAATATTTGTTTTCTAAGCTATTTTATGCGAGTTTGATGAATATAACGCAGCCAAAGTACCACTTTTCTGCTTCTATTTCTATATTTGTTCAATTCGTATTTTGTTTTATAATCTTATCCAGCATGATTTATCTTGGTTTTTCTTATCCAGCCAAACATTTGGATTCTCCTTTTTTAAAAAAGGATAATAATCTAGGAATGAAGAGTGAAGAAAATATATGCATATTCTAATCATCATCATATACAGTTTTATAATAGTATCGTAACGTTTAAAAATGTTCAAATAGTTTATAATCAATGTGACAGGTAATTAGTAGGTTGAGCGTTAAAAATGATATGGATGTATATTATCTTCTTGTTTTTTTTTTGTACTATTGTATTTTAGTCTTTCCAACTAAGCTTCGTCTATTTTACGTAGAACCTATTGAAATGTTACTACGGTATACATTTTTATCATTTTTTAACAGGCACTTGTTTATATTTGAATTTTATTTATTTTGAGAATATCTTTGTCAATAAATATTTTTTAAAGTGAAATCTTATAAGAAAATACTTTGCGTCTCATAAATTTAGAGTATAAGAGTATTTACCTTTGTTCTCATTCTCATTTCACGTATCTAAAATCTGATTATTATATTTATATTTAGAAGCGTCAGCAGCTTGAATTAACACGTAGGCAACTTAATTGGTTAATGGGCTGGAAATCACAAGTCACAATAAAAAATAAACTACTAATCTACAAAACAATAATTAAACCAATATGGTCCTACGGCCTACAACTATGGGGTGCGGCCAGTAAATCGAATATAACTATTCTACAAAGGTTCCAAAACAAAATTTTGAAAGAAATCGTGAACGCTCCAAAATACGTCCCAAATTGGTTGATTCATCAAGATCTCAGAATCCAAACTATTGAAGAAGAAATCAAATTATACTGCGCCAGATATAAAGCTCGTCTAAGTCGTCATCCAAACGTATTAGCGTCAAATCTGCTCAAGCCTTTACCACCAAAGCGTCTGAAGAAAAGAATCTGCAATGATTTACTACAAAACATAACTTAACATCTATGAAGGCGCTATCACAGGATAGCGATCCTTCTCACGCCGTCAATTAATATATAACTGTAACAAATGTAGCTGAATGTACTTTGTATAGCTTGCTATGAATAATAAATAAAAAAAAAAAAAAAAAAAAAATATTCATATTCCTATCTACCAAAGATCGTATCAGATTATATATTATCTAGAAAAAGATATTTGGAAAAAAAATATTTTTGTTTCGTTTTTCTCTCCCGCGATGTTATTTGAGATCATTGGTCGGAGTATTCTCTCAAGGGCCATTTCGACCGAGAGTTGCATCGGCGACTCGTCGTGGCCGAACATATTTTCCCATTATGATAAGTAATAAAAATCACAACCAGCTCACCACATAAATTTTATATATATATATATATATATATATATATATATATATATATATCACTACAATACTTAAAATGTTTCTAAAGAAGGGGGCATCCCATATCTCCGAAACCTATAAAATATATATAATCGGTAGAAATAATATTTTGCTTGTTTAATTAATTAATGGGATCTACTATGACATGCATTAGAAAAATGCACAGAAATTTAAGGTCATTTTTTATATTTTATGAGTAAAATTTTCGGTTTAATGCAAGAGTATTTGTATGAGTTCCATATTGCATAAATCAATAATATACAAATAAAAAATAATATTCGCATTTTTTGGATAAAGAGCGTTTTGCAAAATATAGAGGATTTTATTTCGTAAAACTCATCTATTGATTGAGTGTTATAGTTTCTCTTTATTGAATCATTTTGCCTGTACATTTTAAATTTTTTTTTTTAGTCAACATTGAATTTTTAATTGAACTTGTATTTCAAAGCAAAAAGTGCTAAACCCAAAACTTGAACTATGAATTTTGAACTGTCGATTTTGAATGTATAGTCAATCAAAAACAATATTTCGACTTTGAGAGCTCTATTTCCCTGTAAACTGCTCTACTTAATTAGTTTATATAGTCACGCATCAGCTTTCCGTTTTCAGTCAAAATAGAATTTCGGCGCCATCGGTTTGTTTTAGCTCTTGGGCGTTCGTTGAATAGCACAAGTCGACTTCGCACACGGCACGGGGAAGCGCTTTCCCAGCATGAGAAAGTAAGCCAGAGCCCATTTGGCAAATGGAGTGCCCTTCTGGACGCACGCACGGGGTAGGTGTGAGTTGACCGCGACGAGTGTTCTTGAGATTTAGATTGATCACGGAAGCATGTTATTGCACAATGATATATATACACGACGGAAGATTTACGAAATGAACAGTATGCTCGATGCTCTCAGAGTCGCAATGCTAGTCTACCTAGTTCAAGCAATGCGAAATCTTCTTGAACTTTTGTTAGTCAGAAACATATTAAAATAGTTATGTATCTGGTATTATACTTTTTACGCGTGACTTTATCATTTGTAAATCTTGAATTTTGAAAAACCAAATTGACACGTTGTTCTAAATTTATCATTTCACTTTTACGGTTCACGGTTAATAATAAGGCTCGAAAATTTGAATTTAAAGTCCGTATTGTGTTTTTAGGTTTTATATCATCCTAAATTCAACTGGTCTTTCAATGAAATTTACGTATTTCTATTGCTTTAAATATAATAAATTACCTATCACGCAGTCTAATTATTTAAAGATAAACTACCATAAAACATTTTATTACGTTTTTTGTTTCGTTTCCAACTAGTTTTGTCCCTTCTAGTCGAAATAAATTGAAATGTGTAACAAAAATCTATTCATTTTTAATACTCAATAAAAAATTATATTTAAATATTTACGCGAGTCTCGTTTGGTTTTGTATAGATTGTATGTTCTATTTGCAATTTCAATATTGAACACTGTGCATCTATGTTGTTTAATAAAAAATCTGCGATAAAATGTATTGAAAATTTCTATCTTTGTATACACATCGAATTGTTTTTCTTTGATATTCGAGTATATGGAAAGACCTGAAAAACTCAAGTATATTATGACATTTTTCTAATTCGAATGTCATTTTATTGCTGAATTGAAACAATAAAAAATGTGCCCAATATGTCCTCATTTGTGAATATAATTCATAATGCTGTGTACATTTTTTATGTGCACTGTATAGTGTTCGCGTATTTGTACAAACAGGTTTGTACAATAAGAATTATCATTGAGAAAATATTTTCAGATTTAGATTGATCACGCAATCTTGTTAGTGCACAATAAAATGCAATTGCTGCAAAACTTTCAATGGAACGGTAAGATGAAGTATCATCTTTCGAGAAAAGTGTCTTTTTATTCTGCAATAAATTGTTAACAATTGTTAATATAGCGCTGATATGTTCTGAAATGATTCTGTTCTATGTGATAATCTGAATTTCTAGGTATTAGAAAATATAATATATTCAAATACCACTCATATTTCATTTGACATGTCATAACAAAGCTTAGTTTTAATTAGATTGAATTAAGTTTAAATATTTTTCCCAAATTAAAAAAATGTATATATATATATTATAGTATATTCACGTTTTTTGTTAGACGTTATGTTACGAATTATATGCATTTATGTTCACTAACTTGATCTTTTCCTTGTTCATCAGTATGAAAAAATAAGTCTATTCAGGTTTCAAAAATTTAAAAGGACAGTCGTGAATTACTAAATGTTAAAATACGTAATTGATTACGGCTTGCTTATGAATAAATAAAAAAAAAAAATAATTGATGTTAGTTTCAATTATCAATATAGTATGTTACGAATTCTTAGATAAATATTGATCCCGAAAATCCATGGTAATAAAAAGACCATTTCTGGTTTGTTTGCGTGTTTACTTACAGCTGTCAATATGTACAATTATTAAAATTTATAAGAAAAATATACACGATGCCTTATTATCGATTAAAAAGTGATTGGTATTCGAGATTATAATTTTAGTTTGAAGTTTATTATATTGCTATCGATTGTAGCGACTTAAAATAAGGTAGTACCTGCATAATACTTCTGGTCAAGAGGGAGCGAATGGGAGTAGAGAGGGGTTAGATTTTTTTTAAATCTCAAAAAAAAAACTTACTTCAATAACAATATGATTTTGAAATTTATTTATCACTTTATTTTTAGAGATGGATATATATGATAGATCAGATCGTTTCAAGCGTCGATGTAGTGTTTTTTTACAGGCATATGTCACTTGATATGGTTTGCGCATATTTCGAAACACCCGAACAAAATGAATTCGTAAGCATTGTTTTCATTCGTTCGAAATATATACCGCGTATAAATAACAATATTGAGAAAAACAACATACTATCCCAACCGAAATATCGGATAGTATAATTTAAAAGAGTCGTATGAAAACACGCAGCGGCGTTATTCTAGGTATGCGTTTAATAAACGAACGGTTACCTATATATATCGATCGGAATGCAATGACCATTGTTCGCCACGGGAGCGTCATTGAATCGTCATGGAATTTCTCATAATTTTTGCTTTTCATCTCTATGTCCAGGTCGTCTGGGCTATTGAAAGCGGGATTAATATTAAATGAACGTTATTGCAGCAAATGATTAAGCCGAATGAGTGGTTGTAAAAGAAGCTTTGTAATTACTCATTTATTGATGTGTTTTGAACCGAAGATTTTTTATATGCTGTGATTTGCTTATGGTTAGGGAAAATTGTCAATAAAAGTTTTTATCGTTGAAATTAGATAATAAATATTTAATAAACTACAAACTTTATTCAAACTATACTCTAGGTTTAGCAGCAAATACTTTGACGCTGTGGTCTCACTTCATCTGGGAGGCCTCTTCCTTTTGCCGGTGAAAAAATTTATGTCTGTTTTTAGCAATTATTTCTTGCATACTTGGATTAAAAGTTCAAAATTTCTATAGAATTCTGTTGGAGCAGATATGTGCGAATTATACTTAACTGAAAGCTGTGGATTAGCAATAATGAACGAACTTAAAGTCAGCGAGATAATTTACATAATACAGTTTTCTCTATTATTAATAATTTTATGAAAAATATTTTATACTTCTATTTACATAACGCCCAGCCGTTAAATATTCTCTGGGTAATAAAAATGTTCTTTGTACATAATATTTTCCATTCCCTTCATAATAGCCTTAGTTCTATGATGTGAAAATGTCGCTAATAATAAAATTTTCAGTGACGCGGTTATTAATTCATCACTATGCTAATGGAATAACTTACCACTATGTATAAACGCAGCCGAGCGTGCTCCTTATTGAATCAATAAAGCTTATATTGGATTATTTATTATTTCAGAGGAAAATGTGGAACTAGAGTAAAATAAATACTAGTTACGCTAAGTAAATATATAGGTCAAACAATAAAGTGTAGTGTTTGAAAAGATTGCAAACTAATTATTAAATGAACAGTACTGTTTGTAGACTTTCTTATAATTACGTGCTTTATTTGCGACGGGAGTTTAATTTTATTTGATAACTTGTGCAAGTAATATATATGACATATATGAAATAATGAGTATTTATAGTATTTGTTTAGGTGACATAGTTGAAAATAATACATTTACATCTCTCTTCTGCTTTAAACAACTAGAATTTATTCGAGGATTAGCTATTTTATTCAAGGAGTATGAAGGCGGAATTGCATTGAAGAAAATGACAAATAGTGTCTAACAGCCTAACTTTTTATCTATGATTTTGCTGTAATTACTATTACTAAATATATTCTTGATTTCTCATCATCTATTACCAATAAAACGATTTTGCAATTTCATTTTAATTAAATTTTATTGAGACAATCAAAATAATTTCATGATGCTCAACCCAGACTATCTGCAGAGTTCGAACCAACTGTAGACCAATTATAAAAATTGTTCGCATAATTCAGTTTCCGAATTGCAATTACAATTCGGGAAACTTCCAGAACAGTGGTCATAATTGCAATAACATCCCAAACTATTCTTGTGTGCGTTATGTGGCCGATGTAATTGTTAGAATAGTAATATCGTATGCACTAAAATTTAATTCATTTGGCTACATAGTTGCATTATAATAACAAGATTTAATGATTTATCATTTTTATGATAACATTATATGCAGATGCATATAACATGCATTTTTGCTAATCTATTTTAGATAGTTATTTTGATTTGTCTTTCAAAAAAGAAACTGCATTGCAGGTAATAGCTGCAAGATAGTACATTTGTGCAGGGTATAATTTTGCGTTTCCAACGTTTTTAACTTTTAGAAAAAGTCATAGTTTATTATTTTTGCATTAATGCAATATGTTGCTTAATTATATTACTTGACAGTAGTAGTAGTCATAGAATTACCACAGGTTTTGATGCATCTATAAAACTACAAATAAATCTAAATCGCTATTGCATATATATTTATTAATTTGATGGATATCATTCTAATGATGATGACCAAGAAAGGAACACGCGACGCTGAGGTTTTTTATAGTTGTAGTTGTCTATCCATTTTGATGCATTATATAATACTACTACCTTAAATGTTTTCAGCAAGGAACTCTGAAATCGTTTAAGTTATGAATATGAAAATATAAACGCCACTTGTATAAAAATATATAAAATTTATTAATTATAAAAATTAATGATAAATAAAAATGACAAGTCCAATTGTTTTTCTACAATCACTAGCTGCTTGATTTCCCCATACACTCCCTGCCCAGTGTTGACCTCACAGTTTAAAAAAAATACAGGGAAACACGTTATAAATAAATGGTGGGAAAACAAATTATAGCAGTGTTGTGATACTGGTCAAAAATGACAGTTTCGTCGGCAGATCCACCGTATGGTAGGTAATTCGACCTTCCATCATCTTCATACTCTGCTTATGGTTCTGAATATATGTCATGTAGTGAACTTCGAAGATTCAGCCACGATCTACTGTATTAATTTTCATTTCTACAATATTTTGGGTAAACAGATGGCGCTCTGTAAGAATATGAATTTTCACAATGATTAAATTAATCTTGTCGACTTCAGTAGCCCTTTGTATCATACATCGGACTCTCGAACCGGATGTGATTCGAAGGAGAGCGTATTAAAGAGTCATCATCTTGAAAGATGCAGTTCCAAAGTTTAATGCATCAAAAGACGATTTGTTGAGTTAACGGACAAGGAGAGGTTGAATTGCATTCCAATGAAAAGTCTAGGCTCCAAATTATTTTTTGTGTCAGCCTTAAACACTGAGGTCTAGGTATACTAAATGGGTATATCAACGAAAGTCCGGTATCAGATAGTAAGTGCGTTAAATACGATGAACCGAGGACTGGACGTACCTTATAAGTAGTCACTGAAGACCAGTGATTATGGTGCTGAATCAAAATCTATATTTTTTAAATCTTCAAAAAAAAACTCCTTCTTTGTCTTCATCTCAATCGTCGTGGGTCACCAATGTGGGAGTAGTTATGAATTGATTATAAAAATTAATGATGAATAAAAATAACAAGTCCAATTGTTTTTCTACAATCACTAGCCTGCTTGATTTTCCCACATATTTTTTGGTCCTATGTGGTTATAAACACTGTTAATTAATTTAAATTAATAATTTAATGTTTTTACTATGTTTTTCGGGTTAGTGTGCTATATAGTGAGTTCTGCAAGTCTGATCTGTTCTATTATAAATGTTGAGAGTTCATGAATGTTGCCTTCTTGTGGTCGTATCATAATGCCAATGTTAATCATCTTTGGTCAGTGTATAATGTTTGAAATTATGGGTTTACCAATGGCATATTGTTGAATAATATCGAATCCCTAAACGGCGACGTTGATGCATGCGCGCAATCAGTAGTCACAGTTCTGCAATATTCATGTAACTGTCTATTATCAACGATCGTGCCGTAGCAGAGCGGTGCTGTCGGTAGGGCTGGACCCTGGACCAGGCTGGTTAATCAGGCGGGTAGGCGACCATATAATTCGATATCGGACGGGTGCATCAGACTTGACGTGACACGAAAACAAAACATCCAAAACATGAATAATGCAACGCCTGACCACAGTGCATGCGGCGTCGCACTCTGACAGCGGACAGACTATTTCGTGATGAATTAAAATTTATAAAAAACTCAATTTTAACCAGATCGCGTGATGTGTATGTGCATGCCTACGTATATAAATGGACTGCGAATTTTTATTCAGATGGACTTCGCATTTTAAAATGTAAAACTAATACAATTAGTTCAAAGGTTGAACGTGTTCAGTAATTGCCTAAACGTTATGAGTTTATATTCATAGTTGCACAGTATGCTCAAGTTTTACGTAGTTATATCTAAAATTCATCCCCATGGGATGTAGACTGGCTATACGCAACTTTTATACCAGTAAAGTTATAGCAAAATAATTATATCACAATTGTGTAATCTTTCCTGACATTGCAAACCGATATACTGCGTACTGCTTTCAATTCAATATTGGCTTGGAATATCGGTTGTGTATAATATATCGAATTCAGATTTTTTTAATCGTACCTCCTGGAGTTTTTTCCTGACTCTGATGATGTCATATGTGTCTCCAGAAAGTGATCTGTATAACGCAAACCACAGTGTGCCAATCATTACACTTCACACTTACTTTCTACAAAAGATTATGTTGGAAATAGTGGATAAAAATGGCATGAAAAGCTTTATTGTACTAAAAACTTTTAGACATGTCAGAGAGCGCAGTTTACCACAGGAGTTTCAATAATTTTCCATATACAGTTACCGTTCGAAAGAGGGAGAGTGAAATAATACGCGAAATCCCATCGGGATAATCACTCACATCGTGCATTTCATAGTTCAAAACTTCAATGGGGTACCATCCAGCCATCATAATGGGTATATTCGAATCCATGTTACAGAAATGGATAGAGAATAGCTATCGTACGTGTTGACTTTGCGGCGTCCAAATTAAACAAATTAATTCCCTGATGGAATTAGTTGAGTAATAATTTTATCCGTCGGGAACTTTGGTAGATAATTCATTACGGACTTTTACCCCTCTGGCTCCTTTTATGTCGCGCGTATAAAAGTTTGAATAGTGTTTGCGGAAAAAATGAGCAGTTGTATTCTACATAAATTATAGAAAGGGTAATATATTAGGTTTTTGTATATTTTCACTAGACTAATCAAATTAAGAAATGAGAAATGGCTGAGCTGGTAATCAATTAGTTGATTTTCGAGAATTTAACATCGATATAAAAACTTTTGGACTATTCACAAAATTTATCAAAACAAGTCTATCTCACTTCGTTTTTTGCTTTTCGTTACCAAATATCATTTGTTCATATCAGAAAACAGAATTTTTCTTTGAACTAGTTCCAGCTGATTCCTAACTAATTGCATTCCGTTTGGTATACATAATTCTGGCATAGTTACCTAATTGAGCATTATTTCAGGTTGCTAATAAGCAACGCAATGTTGGTCACGCAATTCCTTGCGGCAGTCTCCGCGGTTAGAAACTTTAGAGTATCCGACGTCGCACCGAATTCTCTGTGATGTTTAATTGACCGTGCTTGTACTGTGACATTCTGGCATGGAGAATTGAGTTCATTCATATAGGTAACTTCGGGAGTTTTAATCCTATTTCTCTTAAAAGTATGAACTTCTAATGAACATAGTAAATGAACTTAGAATTGGAATGAATTATTCCTTGCTTTTTTATAATATATATTATTTTTTCTTAAAATTAACACGTATAACTTAAAATAAGCATTTAGTTTTATCATAAGTACTAAAAATAAATGTATGTATCATTGAACTTGAGGAACATATTTATGATGGTCTGAATATCCGAAATTGATGGAACATGTCCCGCCATTACAAGAAATTCTTCCAAGACCGAGCATAGCCAAATTATTTCTAATGTTTCGCTAATTTATATCTCAATCAATTATCGTACTACTCAAATAAAAAATATACAAAGTTTATATTGAAACTTCCACTTTATGATTTGATTTAAAATATTTTGATCACAGTCTATATTGAAACACAACTTCTCTTTTTTCGCATAAAGATACGAATTCCAGTAATCGGTAATTGCCAAAATCGATTCCACGGTCCGATATCGCGAATGTTCATTGGGTCCGAAACCCTTCACCCGCCAATAAAACGTATTGCTTTGCATGTTCTATTTGATACCACATGTTTTTTCACCTACGGTGTATGGTATCGCACGTCGAATGAAAATACTCTATAGGCTGTTTTATAAGCAATATCATATGGGTTTTACAGTGGTTCTAGAAGCTTATTAAAGCTTTTTAAACTAATAATTAAATGAAACAAAATTTATTAACATTCAGCTGTGCAAATTTAGAGTAAACAAACTTTAAGCTCATAATATTTGAATGGAACAAAATGTATTAATATAAAGCTTTATAAAATTGTATCAATTTTACTATTTATTATTTACATTCATTGGCATTTATGTTTAACAGCATTTCGTTAAGATATACCAATGTAATCTGCAATCACCCTCGAAAATATTGTGCAGTGTGGGCACAATATAAAATATTATTATCTATGCCGTCTACAGCTATAATTGATGTCGGCGTGCATCAAATTGACATACCTCATCAATTGGTTCAAAATAATTAATGACAGATGAAAACTGCATCACAATTCCTATTACAATTTGTTTTTGTATTAAATATGTTAAGATTCAAATATTTCCAGGAATATCAACTTGTTAGGATTAAGTTTTCACTTTTTATGAAAACAATGATTATAAATTAGCAAAACGTGTTTAATACGAAACACGCAAGAACTTTTATGAAAAAGTCAGTCTACCGCGAATTGAATAATATAAATGAACTTGTTAAATTTATTATTAATATAATATAATAACTAGCTGTAAGTGGAATTCTGTCTTGAGGCAATTAAGGCATCGTGCCTTAAGGCAAATTGCTGGAACTTCCCGTACCGTAACGAAATGTTCAAGGAATACTGAATGTTTTCAAATAGATTATTATAAATATTGTAACATTGTCTAATATTTATAAGAATTACATAAACTGAATTGGAAAGTTGAAATTATTGGTTTAGGGTATATTAGAACAGAATTAAAATAAAAATCTGAATTATTTTCGATATACAAAAAAACTAAAAAAAAAAATACTAAAATTTTTTCTACAATCAATTATTTTGTTAAAACAAGCTGAAAGTTCTTTGAATCATTTAAATTGGACGCTTAGTTCTCTCAAAAACTGCCATTTTTTGCACATTTAGCTCTGTATCTTTGAAATGGCTGGGCCTGTCATTGCCAAAAACTAACAATCACTTCTCCCAATCATTACTAATTGAATGTTTTTTAGATCATTCAAATCGGATGCTCCGTTCTCTCAAAAACTCGATTTCTATTTTCTGCACTGTTTGCTCCGTATCTCCGTAGCGGTTGGACCTGCCTTTGCCAAAAACTAATCAGCACATCTCCCTATCAATAGGAATCAAATGTTTTTTGAACCATTCAAATCGGTTGATCCGTGCGCCCGAAAACGTGGGCGAAAAATTGTATCCATACATACATACACACACACACATCCATTTTTTCTGAGGTATGCCAAAATGTTCAGAAACCTTCAAAACGTCGAGAAATGCAAAAATTTTCAATTTTGATTTTTGGCCCATTACAATAACTTACCCTACCGGAAGTTAATTAATATTAATATTAGATATTAATAAGATATTTTATTTTTGTTCCAAATTTTTATTCTAATCTATAACGTCATTGCAATTGAACGAGATGCAATCCCTTAACACGTCATTTCATTTCATTGAAGATTTTAGCAAAGCGATATTTCATATTTGCACAATTTCTACTATTATTAATTACCAATAAATTTCAATATTTGGCCATACCGCACACTGCAATAACGCGATTCACCGGTGCTGTGTACAAGCACATGCATCGCAAAACCGCGACACCGCGACGACCCATTGATCCTCGACCCTCGCTGCCGCCGACGAACGAAACGCGATCCATTCACTAACCCATTCTAATAACCTATTCTCAACCCATCGACTACATTGAATCGCCCGCGCGCTCTTGTACAGGGAAGCTCTGGGACGTTCATGGCGAAATCTGCTGACGCCAGCTAGCGACGCATTGTACTGTAAAACGATAAAACCGCGTATATGTATGAAATAATAGATTAGGCTCTATACTGAAAGCTATCGGCGTGCAGGAATCCGTATACAAAATTTGCGTATGGTTTAAATTTAAATTTTTGATGAAATGTTTTTGTTTGTTATTAAGATGGATCATCAATTGGCATGGACCAATAATATATATTTTGCCTATAATATATTCACCAATTCTTTTGAATCTAATTGTAACAAGTGCTTAAAGTATCAAAGTATCATCAAGCATAAAAGTACCAGGTAGATCTCTTTTAAGACATTTTATTTTTATATATAAAATTATACACTCTTGAAAAATATATATTTCAAATCATATTCTGTTGGACTTTATTAAACCCATCAGTGCTCGCAATAAATGTTAGGAAAGAAGAAAAGTAATTATTTGATCGATAAATTTGCTATATAAAATGAGTAGTAATATGTAGTTACAATTAATGAGGGCAGTTTTAAAAATGATTAAATTATATTTTATTCGATATCTTGATGCTTATTTTCTGTTACTAATCTAAACTGAAGTATCAACTCTCGTCTTTAGTATTCTGTGCTAATAATAAGTGGTTTCCGACTTATCCTTAGTAGACTTTGTCAGTTTTGTTTTATTTTATGGCGTGGGCTTCTGGAAAGGACCAACTGGATAGATCAGCGAAACATAGTAAAGTACTAGACTCACTTCTCTTCAGATGAGTTTTACGACGTCGACGATAAAATGTGAGTCAACAGTTATATGTAGTTGGCCGATTTTGTATCTGATTGTTGTTATATATTATAATAACATAATCAATTAGCCAAAAGCATCTTGTTTAATAAGCAAACAGTATCCGGTTTTTTAGTTCAAATCATGGTTTCAAATTTTGGCAACAACAAAACTGAAAATGACAGTCGATGGCTCATAAGTTTCAAAATGATCGCCATTTGTTATCTTTAGCAACAGAAAAGATTTACAGCTTACAAGTCTATTATAAAGATAGGATAGTTGTATTAATTTAAGTTTTTATATTATTGATGGATATCCTGGGTATAACATAAGATAGATAAGTCTAGTAGTCCAGGGTTATGCATTCAATTTTAAGACGATGAATTGATTACAATTTCGACGAATAAAATATTTTCAAACACTACTGAGTAAAATAAAATTTAATAATACATTTTTGTATTATTAATTTTTCATTTCAGTATGGAAAATAAATGAATTGCATTTCGTAATATTTTTCTGTTTAAATAAGCTTATTCAAATACAGTATTGTTTACTTACTGCATCATCTTATATGTTATTTTTTCTTCATAACGTTCTGTATTTTATATACTGTTATAACAAACGTCATATGTATTGCAAATTATTTTCTAAAATTGTTTTTCTTATTCATGATTACCTGTATGTCATTTTTAATTTATGCACTAATTGTAAGCTTTTACCATAATACCTAAACTAGTGTAAATAATATTGTACGAGATTTTCCTCATAGTGAATTGATTTCTCCGGTGGATTTTTTTCAAAAAAGATAAATCTATTTCTTTTGAGAAAAAGCGTACGAAGACTAGTAGAATGGACTGATATCTGACGATATGACTGTCGGAGACAAGCTCGGGTGTATATAAGCGTGCGGGGGTTGTTTTACTGGCAACGAAAAGGGTGGCAGATCAATAAACCATGCCGGGGATGGTAAAGTTTCCCTGGTTTGTTGATAGCTATATCGCATCGAAGCTCGTCCGCGCTCGCTTCACGGAGTCAACGGTCAACATAGGCTCATCATTTCAGGGAAAAACATGCAACCCAGACGCCTTAGATAAATAAATGTAGGTTGTAGACAAGATCGGTATCGTGATTTTCTTTCGAGAGAAGCCTGTTTTATAAACGTCCATGAAATGAATAAACTGTAGTAGAAAAATAAATATTTAAAAAAATCTATTATTTTCTATTTTTATACTATATACGATCTAATAAATTAAGAATATATTTTAATGAAGCATTATTCGGATGTATCATCTTTACGGGTGTCTCATTAGTCGTTACCACCTTGGCACACCTTATAGTATTATAACTTTTTGACAAAATAATCATAGTATAATTAATAATCCAATATCTTATTTGACAACGTAACAATACATTTTGCTGTTCTTAGCTTCGGTATCACAACTACTAATTTGTACCGAATAATTTTTTTATGAAGTCTAAACTATTGTATATGAAATCCAATCTATCTCTAAAAGTTCAAACTACTAAAATTTTTTTGGGTATTTGAATTAGGTTTGGAAAAGTAGATATGTGGAAAAAAGTCTAACGTGTAGGTATTATAGGCGGAGTCGTATAAACAATATTTTATCACTTAATGAGATGAAAAGTTTAATGGCCTAAATATTTCCATATACTAGTATGGTATTTTGATTACGAATTTATCATAAATTAGATAGTCTCTACATATGTAACTTTTCATAAAATCTCTTCAAAACGATAATGTTTTGAAACCCATTCAATTCTTCCCCATTCAGTCAATAGCCTCGTGTGTGGATGATTGCAATCTTTCACTCATATTTATCATTTTTATTGCCATCATTTGTTATGTGGGATATTTTTTTCTAAAAAATGGAAAATATCGAACGATTTATTATTAGGATGGTGGTCGACTGAGTGATTTTGGTACAATACTCCAGCGGGTGTAAAGCACGGCCGAGGCTAATCGATCTATCGTTTCCCAAGCCGGCGACAGCTTAATGACCAGACATTATCCTTACTTCCGTAATATTCTGTGTAAAATATTACACATTTTATATTTGTTGGCATGTGGGTACTATAATTGAATTTTAATTTTTACACTATCGTTTGTCAGATGAATATGGCATAATGATACTGTAATCTAGTAATATCTTTATATCGTATATTATTATTTACTCATTTTTTATTTTTACGCATACTGTTATGATGTTTTGAAATAGAAAATTGAAAAATTTCAGTATATGTTGTTTGTTATTTACTCCGTAATATAAAAATCTTGCATAATACGTTGTAAATTAACTATTTACCTCATAACTATATATTGGTATATAATGTGTGTAGTAATATTAGTCATGAAGGCTGTTAGTCTGACGAAGTTTAAATAAGATGAATTTTAATTAACGAAGTAAGTAGCGTGTTACATCATGAAAAGAGTATTTAATTAAAAAGATCCAATAGAACACTACGAATTTTTTTACTTACCTATTTAATGAAACCGTTATATAACTTAATATTCCTAACCTTTTTATTTATACTGTTCATATAAATTTTATATTTTTATACGGATATGAATGCACATATTATCCTGCTACGAAACATACTGATATTATTAAAATAGGTAATGAGAAGTAGGAGTTTCTTTACTCAACGTTATAGAATTCATTTTTCACTTTTTTATTTATTATTACATTAATAAGCTTAGATATTGGAATAAATCGCATCGTTCAAATATTTTCAATATATTCATAATTCGAGAAATTAAAGAATTTTGAACCATTTCAAGTGTCTTTTCTAAATTTAAAAAATAGTTACGTTATTTAGGAACATTATTTTTATTATGAGATACAAAGACTACTGTGGACAATTAGAAAATGCGACGAAAGGTCTTTTATGAATTTTTTTGATATTGCTTTGTTTATATACAATAATAAGCGTTATATATTTTGTAAATTTGTGCAGACGTCCATATTTAAGATTTCCACCAACAGGTATCATATTATCTTTCCACATTTTACATCTTCATTTATAGCATAATAATTGAAATACGTTATATATTATTTGCCTGATGTATTCTCGAACAGACAACAATTTAGTAACAAATGCACACAAATAATCATTATTTGAGAAGTTACAATCGTTCAACAACCCGCATGTGCTAGTAAATTAAAATGGATAGTTTTGCACAACTTTCTCACGAGAATTACACGCCATTAAATGTTTTTGGAGGGATTTAATTAATACAATGAATATTTCTATTTATTTAATTTTAATTGGATGGGATTGTGGGAACTATATGAACATATCCAAACACATCTAAACTTTATAAATAAGTTGTCAATCATGTTTGTTAAAAGTTTTTCCTGAGACATTCATCTGATTGATGGATTTATATTATCTGCTCATTGTTTAATCAAATCGAAATACTTACTGCGCAAATTTGAGGGTTGTAAAATTAGACATTTCTTATATCTATTATATTGGATTTTTATAAATCTATACACGAACGAATATTAAAACTAAATACAAATTCATCAAAAATCCTTCAGCTATTCCACTCTTATTGAAACATATATTTTTACAAAATAAAGATTGAGTTAGAGTTAATTTATTACTGGAAAAATATAACGAATAAGTTTTATTATCTTACAATTTTTTTTCTATTTGAATGTTATTTTTGTTATTATTATGCTGGTTAGTCCCAACCTCACTTAGAAACATCAGTGCATGAGAAGACACTCTACTGTAGAATTACAAATATCAATCAAGATTTGATAGGCACACATGGTTAAACTCGATGATATTCAACTTTGTATTGATATAAATCTTGTAAATCTAATTCTTATTTAAGGCATGTAAGAAATAGTGTAGTGCCTTGAAAAATACTGGCAACTAATTCCAAATAGGTTTTGATCCTATAAGCGATTTGTTATCGATAATTATAAATTTATTCCATACACGTTAAAAGTTTTAAGCTTGAACCGGTCTGAAAACGCGATGTAAGCTTTAAAGAATTTCTGATATAAATCAGCTTGATCAATATCTTCACGTAATCTCGGTATCTGCATGCTATATTTTACAATCGCCGATAATAAATACGAAAGCGTTCGTGAGTTCAAAAAGTTGCCGGATCGTGCAAATGCGATCTCACGCACTTTAAAATCGACTGGCGCTATTTCAAATAACGTTGTTCCAAGTACGTCGAGATTTACCCAGTTTTCCGTTGTTATAAACTGCTAAAGTCTGCAACTTATTACTTATTACTTAAGAGAGTTTTCTTCGAGCATACGTTTTTACAAGGTTTAGCGTTGGGCCATGATTTAGATTGTAGCTTCTCAATTTTTAGTCTATAGCCGGCGTAAATTCTACTCATTCTTTATAATATATATACATATATATATATATATATATATATATATATATATATATCTTCAAATAATTACTTATTGCAAAGTCAAGCGTCATAAATTTGTTAGGAAATCAATTATGCAGGAAAAAATGTATACAAAATCTTTACATATAGTAGTAGCATTAAACATTATATTCTTTTATTTTTACAAAATACTCACCTGATGCTCTTATATTTGAATTGTATTAATAATCTGGAATGTCAAGACTTAACAAACGCAGGAGTAGTTTAATTAAAGTTTTATATTTGACATACATATTATATTTAATGAAAGATCAACCCCGATTATTATTTTAATACTATTAATCTAAAATCATTATGTTATTTTACATATTTTTGTTTAGAGATTTATTTTGTTTTATTTTTGGGTTAGTATATCAATTTTAAGCAACTTGATTTAAAAATGCATAATTCTAATTTGAAATCATCATTAACAACATAACATTCTAGGATAAAAAGACACATTTATTATTATAAATTGTTTTAATACCGGTATCAATATTTTCTTTTCATCGATCTTAAACATGTGAATAAGAAAAGTACAAAAAATAATTTGAATTTTTCTTTTTATTTCTCTTTCGTATTCTGTTTTAGTTGAGTTAGTTCTTTCTTTATCTGTTCAATCTTTGCTAGTAAAGGGCAAGAATTACTTGTCACAACCGAACCCAATGCACACTAAATATCACACAGATAAAATATCTACGCAAAAACTAATCGCTGGTAATTAGTAACTAATGTATAACTTGCAGCAAAATAACAAAGTGATCAATCTGTATACAAGTAACATATTAAAAGAAATCGAACAAAAACTTACTTTTGACTCTTTAAAAGTAATGTGGTCTGTATATCATGTTAATATAGGGCGCTGACTGACAGCAATTATGGAAACTTGTTCGAACAAAAATACTTTATCTTTCTTCCTTCGGACTCTATCTCAAAATCAGTAAAGTTTAGCTGTTATGGCTAATATCACCACTGTACCTTGGCACAACTGTACGCTACTGTATGATCTTTTGTAATATCTTTGTAGTGAATTGAGAAGTGAAGCCTATTTTGGTATCTTTACAGTTCAATCTATGTTATAATTAACTTTAAAAGTTGTAAGTTACTTATTATATACATATATCAAAGTAATGGAACCCGAATTTAATTGCGAGCTTTTTTTCACAACTGTCGTTATATAATTTTTGTACAAAGTTGTACGTTACAAACGGCCATTAAATGATAATATTTATGCTTTTGTTGTTTTACAACCTTTGCTCTAACGCTTACCCATCTGATTTATGCGAAAGCGTCGCTCCTAACAATAAAATTGTGAGTTTTTACTGAAATATTTAAGCGCGCAACTTCGCCGTGTAAGTTATGTGAAGTACCCACCGCCACCGGCTCGAGTCTACTAATGCCCGCGAACACGCGATGATGTATTTCTTTAGTACGCTCTGAATTTTTCTCCAAGTGCTCCGCGAGATTTTCTTGAAGAACGTTCGTGATGAAAATGACGCTCTCATATAATAAAATTACATTTTTTTATTTCATGTCAAAACTAAAAATTTAGTTTCCCTAGAGTGGAACTAGCAGCTTCTTGGGTGTTGTAATATATACATCGCAACTAAAGTTTATTATATGAAACTGAAAGAAAAATGTTACCAGTTAAATTTCACACTATCAAATTTGAACCAGCTAATAATATTTTTATACTTGACTTTTCAACTCTCTATTATTGACAGAAATTTCGATTATGAATAAGTTTGGCACAAAAATTAATGTGATATCGACATTCCTATAAGAAAAGCAGTTAAATCTGATAATTGCATCGTAGATATTTTTTTAAATACTTCATTCTAACTCCAGCTTAATTAGTATTTTTCGAAAGTTAACTATTGTCAATTGTATTTGATAGGGTCATATATTTGTTAATGATAGTATACTATATAATGACATAAACATATTTAATGCATAATGTTTTATTTTTGACATTTCAATTGTATGGCTTAACATTTACAGTTATTTTCTTCAAGATGCGAATTTAATATCCATTTTTGAGAATTTTTCATTTTATGAAGGTTATTCTGCCAGTAAAATGAGCATTGCATGCCCATATAATTATGTATTTATTCAAATTGCTGTCTGTATTTGTGCAATCTTGGCCAAAAACAGTAAAAATGAATTTTTCACAATTTAATATTCTCTCACAAAATGTCTGCTATTTTCAGCTTTGCTTCAGAAACATTTTGTATGTCACTGAAAAGAGCCAAGAAATTGTTATCTATAATTAACTTCCCGTAGGGTAAGTTATAGTAATCGTCCAAAAATCGAAATCAAAAATTTTTACATTTCTCGACGTTTTGAAGGTTTCTGAACATTTTGGCATACCTCAGAAAAAATGGATGTGTGTGTGTGTGTGTGTGTGTGTGTGTGTTTTGTATGTCCGCGTTTTTTCGTCCACGTTTTCGGGCGCACGGATCAACCGATTTGAATGTTTTAAAAAACATTCGATTCCTATTGATAGGGAGATATGCTGATTAGTTTTTGGCAAAGGCAGGTCCAGCCGTTACGGAGATATGGAGCAAAGAGTGCAAAAAATAGAAAGCGAGTTTTTAAGAGAACGGATCAACCGATTTGAATGGTTTGAAAAACATTCGATTCCTATTGATAGGGAGATGTGCTGATTAGTTTTTGGCAAAGGTAGGCCCAGAGGTTTCGGATATACAGAGCTAAATTTAAAAAAAATTGCTGTTTTTGAGAGAACTAAGCGTCCGATTTAAATGATTCAAAGAACTTTCTGCTTTTTTCAACAAAATAATTGATTTTGGAAAAAAAAAATTTTTGTTTCTAATTTTTTTTTCAAAAAATTTTTTTTGTAATTTTGGATTAAAAATTCAAAAAATCACCCAAGCTAAGAACAGTCTAAGCGCCACTCTGGTACAAATGTTTACCCAAGTGCGTTTAGACTGTTTGTGTACTGGAGCACTTTTCCAATTTTGTGAAAATTATTGAAAAATGTGAAAATGCCGCCAAGCTGAGCACAGTATAAGTGAAAATGTCGCACAGAATTATTTGCAAATGCGTTTAGACTGTGACTATGCGGGAGCACTTTTTCAATTTTGGGTAAATTTGGCAACTATTTTTTTTTTTGGAATTTGATTCGAAATGAAATGACGATTGTTAAAGTTCTAGAGATGATAAATTGATTTATTTATAATTAATTTTCCATAGGGTAAGTAATCGCAAAAAAATCGAAAATGAAAATTTTTATATATCTTCACGTTTCAGAAGTTTCTGAATATGTTGGCATACCTTGGAGAAAATTGATGTATGTGTGTGTGTGTGTGCGTGCATGCGTGCATGCGCGTGTGTGTGTGTGTGCGTGCATGCGTGCATGCGTGTGTGTTCGGATACAAATTTTCGTCGACGATTTCGGGAACACGGATGAAGCAATTTGAATCATTCAAAAAACATTCTAGCCGTTCCGAATATGAACGGCCGTGAAGAGAACGGAGCGTCCGATTTGTATAGTTCAAAAAACATTTTACTTGTATTAACAAGATGAAGATTTGATCAAATTTTCATGAAGATAGGTCTAGCGGTTTCGGAGATCTAGTAAAAAAAACTAAAAAAAAATAACATTTGGCGGTCAACAATAATCATTAGACATTAGACATATGCATATCAAATTATCAGATATTTTATTGAGATTTTAACAATAAGTATAAGTTTTGTTTACATTCCTATGGGTTCCGTACCATTGTTTTTCCGTTAGACAGCGACGCGGCGCTTACGCGCTTTATATTTTGTCTCTATGCAGTTAAAGCAGTACGATTGCTTTGAAAAAAAGTTCAGATCTTCCAAAATATATCAAAATGAAGATAACATTTTTTCCAAAAAAAAATTTTTATAAAAAAAATTGTTTTCAAAAAAAAGTAATTTTTTGTCCAATTTAAAATTTCTAAAAAATCTTATTTTTTCGAAGTAAAATTTTTTCAAAAATGTTAATCGTTTTTAAAAAAATAATAATTTTTGGCACGGGAAGTTCCAGCAATTTGCCTTAAGGCACGATGCCTTAATTGCCTTAAGACAGAATTCCACTTACAGCTAGTTTCTAATTATTTTATGTTCTTTTTAATTCAATATTTTAAAATGCGAAATAAATTTCTTGATTATTTATGCGACTATATAATACACTTACATATAAAATAGCGCAACACTATCGATCATTATAAAAATATTCTTTAATATTACTTATACCAATTATATTTAATGTCATCTCATTTTTCTCTGATAACATCTTTAAGGATGTCTTCATTTGCTTTGTTAAAGCCTCAAAGAAAAGTTGATAAATCAAATAAAATTAAATTTTTGCAGAACTTTTCTTCCGAGTTACCAATTTGTCGATATCGCGCGACTGCATGTAATCTCTTTATAATTACTTTCTTTGTCGCTGGAAGTTTTTTTTTAGAAAATTTATTTTCGGAGAATACGAACCACAATGTCATTTTACTCTTTCACGATATTCTCGTTTATTACAGTACTATTTTTACCTCTATTTCTTTATATTTATTCATGTTCATTTTTTATTATTTAATTATTAATAATATGTGAGAATGCACACATAATTATAAAAATATTTCTTTTAGGCTTTCGATAGCGCATGTTACTAAAATATTATGAGTGAATTATATAAAAAAAGTAAATTTCCATCATAATGGACTTTTGTATATTTGTAAAATTCCGAATAAAATCTTTAATTTTATCTTTCTATCTACTATCAAAAAGATTAACTCTTTGCTATTACGATGAATATTAGGGAAATTTGTTTTTGATATTTTAAATTTTTATTGACCCTTCGACTTGAATTTTATATTCTTAATGGTACAAGCCTGCGAACTAATATATTATTGATTAGGTTAGGTGGTTTGCAAATTATCAGCATCTTTGTAAAATTTTAATCTATTTGATGACTTACATTACTTTTAATTAATGCAGATATACATACGTTTACGAATGCACATCAACACGAAATGCGATTATATAATCTGACATGTGCTGTTGGAAATCATACAAAAGCGTCACATTTAATACCACCTCCACCGGTAATATCACATATGTATTACATCATTCCGCTGTTTGCATTTCACATAAACGGCTTCCTCAACCATTACATGTTTCCTTCAGAAACAACTTGAATTAACTTACGTTTCATAACAACCTACATAAATCCATCTCGGGGGTGTTTGATGCAGACATCCTCACCTATCATCAGCATCCATGAATAAATTTCATTTTAATACTTTACCGACGAGAACATTTTGTAGTCAGCGGGCTGTCGGCATTAGATTAAATTTTTGAGAAATATTTTGGAATCAAGCTTTTGATATACTTCATATTCATCTGGCCACTAATAGTGACAAAGAAAATATTTTTGGGCTTTTCTTTATTTTCCACAGGCTTTCTTGTAATTATTTTTTTACTTCCAGGTTCTAATATCTTGTCCATTATATAGGGCCTCCAATTGTCCATTCTATAGCTTTTTTGTTCTAATTTTTTTTTAGATGTAGTTTTCCTTTGCAAGATATTGTCACCTAGTTTGAAATTTTGTTAAGGAGCCTTTCTTAAGCCTCATCAACACATTTTTCGTGTAAATATTTTTTGTACTATTTCGTATAGGAAATTAGAGGCAAATTGAAGCTAATGAATGAAAAAAATAGTTTCTGTGGATTTTACCATGTGTGATTTATTTGTTAGAAAATTTGAATTCACCAATGAATGTTTTGTACTCCGTATTCTTTATAATCATTTGTATGCACAAAGATATGTCAGTTTATAATGTAGTGCTTTTGTTTAACTCGTGTCAAATTTTTACGTAAAGTTTCTGCTAGCCCTATGCACCAGATGATACGCTTATAAACTTCTTTCGGGAGTTGTTAAACCTAAGACACAACACACATACACCTGAGGACTGTACCCGAAGTAATTTTAATTAACTTTGCCATGTAATTTTCCTGCGGAAACTATATGTTATGAACTTACACTTCATATAAAATTGTGACGCTCAATTGGAATTTACTCATATATTCATATATATTCATTACATCCTTCATAAAGCGACTTTACTCATATATTCATCACTTCCTTTATTTAGCGTATTGCAGCTTTGATCTTAATTTATACGTGTTTAATTTTTTACCTTTTATTTTTTATTTTAAATGGGGTAAAAATATGAAAAATATTTTTTCATACTATTCTACGTGTAGATTCAATTTTTTCACAGGTTAATTACAATATGTATTGTGCGCCTGTCTACCAGGTTCACTGATAATAACTATTGATTTAAAACAGTTAGTTACTTCTTTCTTAGGGTTAATTGGGCTAGATATTAGATTGATAGCTTTTGCGCTAGCCGTTTTACATGTTTGATCAAGCGAATCAAAAAGTTAAAATATGCGCAGAAACTAGTTGTACCCACTATAAAAATGTCTTCTCCGAGTATCTGGTTATATATCCTACAAAGTATAATTAAATCAAAGCACGATTTTACGAATTGGTTTAAAACAGAATTAATTCATTTACATCGAAACGATATGTCTTGAATCAACGCTTAGATTTATGTTCTTGATATACGCAGAGTGATATATCGGAACGTCCCTGAAGGGGCGCCGTCTCATGGTAATTTTCATTTTTATCTCAAATGAAATCTTTCATCTCAGTTTGTTCCGACTTTGGTGATACTTGAAGATTCCTTAAAGGAGATGGCGTAATCTATGTAGAATGATATTTGTTCTTAAGCGAGCGTTTTACAATTCTTACGTACTACAAACAATCAACTGCTATGTTCTGCTGGAAGGCAATTTATTGCTTCTTAGAGAGTGATCTGCTTGTGATTCGTACTTTACGAAGCATCTGATATAGAAGAACGATTTTTTAAAAATATATCATTTATATGTCAAGAATATCTAATTAATAAATCCATATATGTATATAAAATCGAGAATTACTTTAATTATAATATGTTTCAAACGAGCTGCTCTATGAATTAGTGATTCTATTCGCAAGATTAATAAGAGCACATTAATTAAAATTTTTATTCACACATTCACACGTTGATTTAATGTTTAACCAAATATTCACTGAAAGACCAACATTAATTCACCCAAATCGTTAGATTGTAAATAGGAGGTACCAATAATAGGAGATACCTATAAATAATCAAAATCTTTCAATCCATATGATCAACATTTTTTATAGGATATATCAAAAAGATTGTTTAACCCTTATTGATTAATAGTAAAACTTTGCTTATACTATTGCAGTATGTAGTGGAAGTACAGACAAAATGATATCGTGTTACATTTTTCAATGATATTTGCTTATGTAATAATATTATAACCCTTGTCGATCGTTTTTACTTATTTTTAGTTCATTGTATTGTACAGTATCAGTAAGATAGTATTTTAATTAAGTAGAAAGTACAATATCATATTTACTAACAATAAGAAATAATGCAATCTAATACAAAACCTTTTTGTCCATAACGTACGGACAAAATGATATAGAGTGAGGACATACTGAGATGCTAATTTTTAACTTCCCGTAGGGTGAGTTATTGTAATGGGCCGAAAATCGGAATTGAAAATTTTTACATTTCTCGACGTTTTGAAGGTTTCTGAACATTTTGGCATACCTCAGAAAAAATGGATGTGTGTGTGTATGTGTGTGTGTGTGTGTATGTATGTATGGATACAAATTTCCAGTCACATTTCCGGGCGAACGGATCAACCGATTTGAATGGTTCAAAAAACATTCGATTCCTATCGATAGGGAAAAGAGCTTATTAGTTTTTGGCAAAGGCAGGTCCAGCCGTTTCGAGGATACGGAGCAAAGAGTGCAGAAAATAGAAATCGACTTTTTGAGAGAACGCAGTATCCGATTTGAATGATCTAAAAAACATTCAATTAGTAATGATTGGGAGAAGTGTTTATTAGTTTTTGGCAAAGGCAGGTCCAGCGGTTTCGTAGATACGGAGCTAAATATGTGAAAATGGTAGTTTTTGAGAGAACTAAGCGTCCGATTTGAATGATTCAAAGAACTTTCTGCTTGTCTTAACAAAATAATTGATTTTGGAAAAAAAAATTTATACCATTTTTTTTTTTTTTAATTTGTTATATATCGAAAATAATTATGATTTTATTTTTAATTCTGACTATAGTTCTAATATACTTTAAACAAATAATTTCAACTTTGCAATTCAGTTTATATAATTCTTATAAATATTAGACAATGTTACAATATTTATAATAATCTATTTGAAAACATTCAGTATTCCTCGAACATTTCGTTACGGTACGGGAAGTTCCAGCAATTTGCCTTAAGGCACAATGCCACCCACCCCACTAGTTAGGGCAACAATTCACAATTAAATCGTTTCATCGTTTTTGGGATATTAGCACATGAAGTGTGATTCCAAAGGGTACAAGTCATACATGGTAACCAGTCTTTACCGGGTTCAGAACAGAAAACAAGGCTTCTGCAATAAATGCAAGTGGATTTTTACCGGTGGATCTTTTGGCCTGATTTCAGCAATTGCATACTTAGAGTCGAATTTAAAATCAAATCACATTTGACAGATTTTAATTTTGTTTCGCTATCCACTGTCATTTTATCCATGTATACAAATACTTTGTCCGTATTTTCCTTACTTGCTCAAGAAATTTTTGCATATGAGCATATAATTCTAAGAACTAGTATTTTCCTTTGCGATAAAACCAATTATGATTATACCAATTAGTTGGAACTAGTTGCCTCGTCTATCAAATTAAGATTCGCACTAAGATTGGACCGAATCGATCTGTACGCATCGCGTATCGCCTGTTGCGTTAATGATTCCTTTGCATCACTAATTGTACAGGCTCGTAATAGGGAAACGGGAAGCAATCACAAGTCCATTATGCAAATGTAACCATCGTGCCGAGAACAAAACACTGCCGGCCCCTTCTATTGTGATGTATGGAGGCGCCTGTATTCTGCATACCCAGGTGCCGCTTCTGCTTCAGGCATACTGGTCTTGAATGAATATGGACGGTTGTTATTCATTAACTTTAATTAGAAGCAATATAAAGGGCTTCCATATACTTATCAAACTTTCAAAGCTTCACCGTTGAGTTATCAAATTATTTTGTTCATCAAAGTTTATATTATTTATTTTCCACAGCAAGTCAAATGATCACTTATTAATATTGTTGGCACATAAATATTTTTTGCTAAAAAACAGTACACTCTGTTAAATTAACCCTCCGTCGGTCGGATATTTTTTCACCTTCGAACGGTCGGAAAGGTCTGGCTGGACCACCATTCATTTTACATAAATTTATATGGGATAAATGAGTTTTTGGTGTCTTATATATTAACGATTATTAGTAGTAAATATTTAAAGTTTTGACTTTTTCTTTTTCTTACCGTCTTTTGCATGTGTTGAACTTGCTTATAATAAAAATATTACATATTATATTATATAAAAAAAATCAAGAAATATAAAAAAAATCGTTGCTTTTTTTGTTAATTTTTCTGATTTATATCAATGAAAAACAATATTTATTCTTTTTCGGCGCCTTTGAAATGAATGTGAAATTCACATGAAAACGAAATGAGGTGCGTCTCATTTGAAATGAGCTGTAAAACTCAAAGTGAAAATATAATTTCACTGCAGGTTTCCAAAAAAAATTTCGAACGCAGTACGGGTAGAAAAATTGTTGGTAATGTGTGCATTACTCATCCGATTTTCAGTGTTTGCGATTACCAATAAGCTTGGTAGGTTTTCAAGGAACTCTCGTCATGAAAATACTAACATTCATGTTACAACACATAGCAAAGAATATATACAACGCAGTTTGAATAGAAAATACCATGAAAAAAGACAAAATACTGGTTTACATATATCAAAAAGCGTATATTTCATACAAAATGTATGGGTGGTCTAGACAGACCTTTCCGACCGTTTGAAGTATAAAAGAGTTAATATCCTTATAATTATCCTTCTGTACATTTTTTCGTCCTGATTTTTTCATTGATCGACAGCTAATGAAATTTTAAGAAAAGTCAAGAAATTTCAAGTCGATAGGATTACTAGAAGTATTCTTTTTTTTAATTGAAGTCGAAAAAAGTCTGGCCAGACCACGTCGACCGACGGAGGGTTAATAGCGTTGTCCCATTTTATAAAAAGCCTTGTCCTATGGCGTATTAGAACATATTCGAATTTGATGATTATTTGTATTAAACACTTATTGAAACATTAAAGCTAAAGTTGTTAATACTTTTGAAATATTTAATTAATTAATAATAATTATTATTAGTAATTTGATAATACAGAATTTGGTCTCTAAATTCGCTTATCAAGCAAGCTTGCAAATGTTTACTTTTATATTAATAAACCTCTAATTTAACTTCTATAAGAAACCTGAAAAGAAAAGAAGGCAACTTCAATAAATTCAAAAGAATAAAGATCCCAATTAAAAAGGGGAATGCAATCAGCTTTTCCTGTTTACAACATTTTGCAAATACGCAGAGTTTTGAATGAATTTAATAACATAACAAATCTCATCATTTTATTTTTGTAGACAGACATGACTTTGACGATTATTTTTAGATGTATAAAAACATATTTCCACCTTCCTTGCGCACTGGAAACATTTTATGCTGGAATTATTTAAAGCGGCTTATTTCGTACACACACCGGAGCGTAATTAGGGTTCGCTTTTTCAACCTGGTATCAAGTTGTTCCATTCAACCCCCACTGATTTCAGTGCCTCTCTAAATAGATTTCATAACGAGTGGAGATACACTTGTTAGCGTTCGAAGTAATTTTATATTCTATACTATGTGAAGTATTATATTTGCGACCCGTAATCGGATATATCGCGGAAATCTTAGTATATAAATACGCATGTTGCAAAATTTTGTTGAAAATAAAATAAATATTCAATCCGAGCTGGATACTGGATATATATATATTCTGAGGCAAGTTCTTCAGATGTTCAGTGCATTGACCGTATAATGCGCCCAACTAACAAATTTATTTGGGACGGACGCAGGTGTTCAACGTAGCACGTGGCATTTACAATACTATGCAATGGACCACTCGCAAATTACAAGATCACCATTTATTTCTTTGAGATGGTAACGAAGATATAAAAGAATTCACTATCCTAATTGAGTGCGTTTGTTAGGGTAGTGCTCATGTCAAATTCCGAATTATTAGCTTCAATAATTTATATTGCGCATGTTGTGCAATTACGCTAATGCATTTAAGTAAATCTATACCCTCATCATGTTTAAATTACTTTTCATTACTCAAATACTATATAAGACTTTTAAAGTGCAGCAATGAAGGCTGCAACCCAATGAGAGTGGATCTTAATTTAAAATATATAGTATTTATGGAAATATAATGATAATTTTAGAATCAATAAACATAGTAAATTAATTTATATCAAATTTTTCACAAAGCCAATTAATAAAAAAACTTAATAATCATTTAATTGAGATCAAAAACTCCAACATCTAATTTTTTAGTTCAATTTTGCTTAGAAGGTGTAATTTAGTTTGAAAACAAGTCATCAACCAATTCAAGGATCAATTCAATCATTTAAATCATCTATAAAATTCAAAAATATAAAAATCGATTTTTCAAAAATTCCAAGTACCCCTAACCCCTTAAACAAACGTAATCAAAATTGAAAGTTACTAGTACAAATATAAAAATGTATATACAACTACAACTATATTCAACTAAACAATAAATAAAACAATAAGTTTATTTTTTTAAATAATAATTTAACAAAATTATATCCAATTTAATTAATTCATTATCACTATCGAGTATGTTGACTACTTTTCACCAAAACAAACTTATAAGTAAGAAAGACCAAAAACTCATAAAAGATTATATTACATTATTATAATAAACTGTATTGTCTGTATTCGATGTGTTAAATTAGCATAATCTCCAATATTTAAAAAAAATAATTTTCTACACTGATTTAAGATCGGATACTTTGTCGAGCTAAATAATAAGTTACTATAATTGTTGAGTATTGTTATTTAAAACAATGTGATGCTTCTATAGTATTTTCAAACTTCGAAACATTTTCGAAAAATAATATTTTATAATTGTAATAAAAAGCAAAAATATTTAGTAATTATCATAATTATTATGTATAAAGTTACGCAGGGGTAATCTGTATGATATAAAATATTTTGGGGCAAATATTACTTAAAAAAACGTTACATTTTTATAAAAGATGAAACAACATCATAATCTATTAGTCCAATTCTATTTATTGTAACACGATATGAAGCCCTTAGTAAAGCAATAAATATTCAGTTTAATGACGAGTTAAGATAATATTTGACATTATTTTGTTTATACTATAGAATCACTTGAAGATATTGCTGTTTATGCGATTATGGAATTTAAAGATAAATTTGTTCCGAGAAATTTAAACTTTAGGGTATTTTTCGGGTAAATACTAAAAATACCGCCGAAAAATCGGGCGGTTTACCGGTAAGTCGGTATACCGGTATACCGGTAATTCGGTATACCGGTATACCGGTATTGCATTCCCTGTTTCGAATTGTAGGTGTGTACATAGATAGAAATTGGTCGCGGTTGGTGGTCCAGATAATTGCGAATCCGTGTAACCGAGGGCCGGATAAACGAGGTTCTTCTGTATCACACTGGCCGCTTTTCATATTTGAATTTCTTATTACTGTAATATATTTTTTAAATAGAATTTGTATATTTTGTTATTTCCTAACGCGATCATCGTAATCAGGCATTGCTATACAAATGCTTAAAAATTTCTTTCAAAAGTGCAATTTCACATCTATGTTTAGAATCTATAGGTGTATTATTTGTCCATCACTGGTGTGCGACGTCCGGTGTGCAATCAACGCTCCAATGTCCGGCCAGGCGGCGTTTCCGGCGCCCGACAGACACCGCTTCCGACAGATGCGCGCGGAAATAACGCGATAACGGTCCGTCAAGCGCTAACGGAATTTTTTTTTGGTAGTTTCTTGACACGATTTAGGGCAACCTGGGCGCGATTTCATCTTTCCGGTGACACATATTCTGTGCGAAGTGTTTTATTGTTCTATTCTGTGAAGTTGTCATTCAGAAATAAAGCTAAGATGATTTTTATTCAATGTATCTAATGTAAAAGTTTTGTAAGGATATTACTTTCACTCTAATAAGATAAATGGGTTCTCTAACCTATGGCAGGTCCATGAGCTGAGTTAAACTCCAACTCTTATCAGAGAAGAATAATATGAGAGATTTTCCGTTTCCAAAAATTGATATACTACTGCATGATATCAAATTATCTAGAGCATTGGTTTGAACCTTGTCGACGCAAAACATTGCGCCATGAAACATCAAATTACATTCAGACATTTATCGAACAAATTTAAATATTACAATTTAATCATGAGTTTTATAATATTTAATTTTAATCACCCATACTTTGCCCACTTCTACAATTATTTCTAATAAACGACGCTGTCTCAACAATGAATACGAATTCATAGCCATTAAAATCCATTCATACCAATTAAACACCGACGCAAGTAAACATAGGGAAGTCATCTCCCTCGAAGGTCTTAATTCGAATACGATCTATTATGCCATTTTCGGAGCCTCAATTTTTCTTTTATTTTAAGCGGGGGCCTAACTCGATTTTTTACCGGTTGAGTTGTTTAGTGAGTCTGGGTCCTTATCGTTTGCGAACATTCGCAGCGGTAAAGTTTAATTTTCTCCCCGCCTTAGACTCGATTCATAATGCACTGCAGGGGTGGACTTAGAATATTGGATTTAAGGGTCACTTATTATTTTACGTTCGTTTCTGATGAAAAGAAACCCAACTGGTGCTTATTTGCTCTGAACAATAGACATGGCAGGAATTTCCAAGTCCGAAATCGTATAATGCGCTCAAACAATTGGACGTTGTTCGAACAGAAGCGACACCCCGTCATGTCAAAGCTTAGGGTGCTTTCTATTGATTCCAAGTCGGCGAGTCTCTGGTATCTCTTAAATTCTTCATTGCGGATTTAATCATAATTATTATTTCAGCTCTCTATTTATAATTCATTGTAGAATACTTACATTGTTTACGCACTTGCCCAAGCCCGAATATGCATAAGATTATTAATAGGGAGGACAATTTGCATTTTCATAAAATAGCAATTAATTACTTCTTGCATTGTTATTGATGTAAATTAAATATTCTGATTCTTATATAATTTATTATGTTTACAATTATTCCTCATACTTCTATGCATCATTAGTATAATATGTTTTAATGTTACAATATAATACAATATTTTACTAAAGGTCAAAGTAATCAAATAAATAATTAAAATATATAAAATATAATGAATTGAAATATATGAAACACGACACACAATAAGATCGACAGAATAAGACTGTTACCAAAAATGTGTCCTTTCAGGTTTCAAGCTGCTATTAGAATAGCAAAGCAAGTTGAGATAAATCCTTCCCAGGCTGCGGCATGGCTTTTGCGTCAAGCATGCAAAGGAAGTGTATTGTGGTCGTTTTAACTATAAGCCAGCTCGCACTATCCCGTATAATGCGTCCATTCATGTGATGGCCTTCTATAGGACCTGTAGTATAATTTTTGATAACTTCCAACGCTTCTTTGATACGACCGACGGGCTATATCTCGACAAGTTAGGCAGAGCTCTCGGGCTGTTCTCTGCCGGTTTACATGAAATTAGTTTGATATAGACCGGATCGGACTTAACAAGCAATCAAGCTTAGGCATCACGTAAT
>NW_020539725.1:35759594-35774207 GCF_003426905.1 Ctenocephalides felis | reverse complement strand
TAATTTACAAAAATGCAGTGCATTTACAGGGTTCATACACAAACCTGACTATGCGTTGTAGTGAGTAAGTAATATATAGAAGCCTCTAATTGTTAGTTAATCTATAATATTCTTTATACATTTACTCATTTACTTGTCATAATTGATAAATTAGCTGATCCATAACATATAATTAAAATTAACAATGCTACAACAACAGAGCGAAAGAAATAATTTGTTCAGACAAAAAGTCAATAACGTGGCTAAGGAGATAATGAATGAAGGTAATATTAGAACTTGAAGCCATTGCGAGGGATTCCTGTGAAAGGCTGACACAGCCTCATATCTCACATAGGCAATTGATGTGCGGTTCAAAATATAAGGGTGACTGCCTTCACCCACATTCGACTATCTACTACATATAAAGCATGCACCTTGATATCTCCCAAGAACTAAATTATATATATATATATATATACATAATAAATTATTATTCGAAAGAATTAATAAATATAAAAATAAAATAAAAGTATTTATAATAATAATATGTTAGACTGACCTGTTATAGTCGATTATTGTCGTTTACCATTATCTTCAAAAAAAAGTTTTTATCATAAATCATTGAGCATATTATTCTCTTATTAGAATATTGTATGCACTGATATACAATAACGGATTGCAATGCAAGTTATTAGGTAACAATATGGGCTTAGATAAATAATTATAAATAAATGAACAAGTAGAATAGATAATATGGGATAAAGTAAATAAAACACACATTTATATGCCTAAAAGTTCTAATAATAGTACTTTCTGAGAATGTATAATAGACGAAATTTAAAATAACTAAACTCGGTATGTAACTGCATACAAATATATTGAGCAATCAATATAAAAATGACAAATTTGATAGCAGTGAAATGCGAGTAGTTTTATGTGGGAAGTAAATTGAGAGCTCAAATTTCTCATTAGCAAGAATTATCGAAACACTTACATGAATTTACCAAAACGAATTGCTATTTTGTCAAAATGAGGCAGTGATCAATATTTCTACAATATCTGTTAAATAAATGGTTTTTACTGCAACTGTATAATGTACGGTCTAGGAATTTGTTCACACTTGTTTGATCAGATTAACGTAAATTTGACTGCTCATCCTATACAAGATCGCAAAATTTGCAATTGCCAATGACCACATCTAATCTTGATCCACCGCTACAACATATCTGATTCATTACATTGAAACTTTCCACACATTTGGACCATATCCAAACAAATATCAAAAATCTTTCCATGTTTTCGTATCACTTTTCATACTCCATTTCTGGGTTAATTAAAGAGCAAATCTGGGCCAAATACTCAGAATAGCTCCATTTCATCTACTTGTTACAGTTGCTGGCGGCGTACGTGTAACGCACAACAGTGGCTATCGCATTACCGAAACCGCAGGATCACGCAAGCATCTGCCTGCCAGCCAGGCAGACGCCCTTGCCAACTAACGCAATACACGGATATACTGTAAGCTATTAAGTCCGTATTAAGCGGCATCATATTTCCCGAGAAACGCTTTAATGTTGATCTATTGCTTATATGCTAACATGGAGGCGGTGTTAAAGCTTGACCTACATATTTGCACTGGTTAACGTAAATATTAATCGGTCTAGTGTAGGGCCGATGCGGTCATGAGGTTAACGTGTGATATGCGAGCGCCAAAGGGCAAACTTAACGAAATTGCCGAAACTTAAATACAAGTAAAATAGCTTCGGCTTGAAACAATCATAACATGCTCATTCTCATACAACTCTTTTCTTTGAAACGTATTCTTTGAAAATAAATATAAGTAAAAATGTATAAACAATTCCTTCATCAGAGAGAAACTTAAATACAGTAAATAGCTTCGGCTTGAAACAATCATAACATGCTCATTCTCATACAAGCCTTTTCTTTGAAACGTATTATTTGAAAATAAATATAAGTAAAAATGTATAAACAATTCCTTCATCAGAGAGAAACTTAAATACAAGTAAATAGCTTCGGCTTGAAACAATCATAACATGCTCATTCTCAAACAAGCCTTTTCTTTTATCTTAATACCAATTGCATACCAAAAATTAGAAAATAAGAAAAAAACTAGCTGTAAGTGAAATTCTTTCTTGAGGCAATTATGGCATCGTGCCTTAAGGCAAATTGCTGGAACTTCCCGTACCGTAACGAAATGTTCCAGAAATACTGAATGTTTTCAAATAGATTATTATAAATATTGTAACATTGTCTAATATTTATGAGAATTATATAAACTGAATTGCAGAGTTGAAATTATTTGTAAAGTATAATAGAACTATAGTCAGAATTAAAAATAAAATCTGAAATATTTTCGATATACAAAAAACTAAAAAAAAAAAAAAAAAAAAAAATGGAACAAATTTTTTTTTTTCTAAAATCAATTATTTTGTTAAGACAAGCAGAAAGTTCTTTGAATCATTTTAATCGAAAGCTTAGTTCTTTACATATTTAGCTCCGTATCTTCGAAATGGCTGCGCCTGCCTTTGCCAAAAAACTAATAAGCACTTCTCCCAATCATTACTAATTGAATGTTTTTTAGATCATTCAAATCGGATACTCCGTTCTCTCAAAAATTCGATTTCTATTTTCTGCACTCTTTGCTCCATTTTAGCTGACTTTAAGAGCGAAAAAATTCAGAGAACTCTGTTTATCGAGTACAGTTTATCTTTCAATATTATATTGTTGGTAGGTATTCAAATGTGTCTTTTTGAATATAGAGTATATATATTTGAAAATAATTTGGACATCTTTGATTAAAGTATAGTTAAGAAAAAGTTTAAAAGTTTTTCTTTTAAAGCTTAATACAACTAGTAAATCCGATGCTAATGATTTATATAATGATCCAGAAGCCGTCGTCACATACCGTCGAAAATAATTTCATAATTTCAATTTAAGGTATCAAAATACCGCCCGAATTTCCTTTACATTATTTTCCATTACCCTCTTTGATGTTGGGAACACATGGAGCGCTGTAATAATTTTACACCGACGACGTGCTAATTTAGGATAATTGGAAGACATAAGCGCTTTATAATAATATTCTGAAATTTAATACAAGCGAAATATGCAAGGCGCACAATGCGAGATCGGTCGAAAACTTTCCAGACGCCTAACCGCTAGACAAATCACGTGCGTTATTGAAGAAGAACGCGTGCTGGCTAAACATCGTATGCAAAACAGAACCCGGAGGACGATTTCAGATTTCCCATCAGGTTTTCCAACAGAGCTTATGTACAATGACAAATTTCTTATACAAACAGTTTGATAAATAGTAAAAAACAAAGTGTGCTGACAGAATAAAGATACTGGCTTCAGCAGACGGCGAGATAGCAAAGGAGTTTGTCTACTGGTAACAAACCATAGTCATAAAATTTCTACAGACAGTTTGATTCGATTAGTAACATATTTTCGATTATACACAAAATATAGTCTACACATTGCAATATTGCAATATTGAACTCAAACCTATTTTGTATCTATTTCACATTTTATATTGAAATATAGAATGCAAAACGATGAAATAACAATTACAATAACGAATAAAATATAATAGTATTTTGAATTTGAATTAAATTTTAAACAGAGGCTACCCCTTGAATTAGTTAATTAAATAGCTATGGACTTCCTGTATAAGTTTCAGGCTAGATGTTCGTCTGGGACAGCATGATGTAGAGCAGCAGTGGTAACGGATTTCACTTCGTAAAATAGAAATAGATTCGAATGGTAAATATAGCATTGTGCAGCATTGCTGCGTACAATGCAATAATAAAAAATCGATGCAATAAACAAAAAGTCAGTATTAGAGTTTATCTAATAATAAATTAATCAAAAAGCAATAAACCAACTGTTGGAAAATAAAGTTTCTTAAAGCCACGCCTGACTGCACAGAAAATACATAGCATTTGGACAGTTTTTACTACCAATTCATATGAAGATTGGACCGTAACATAGCACCGTTGCCATAACGCTATGTCACATTTCTATTTTATCGGAGAATTAGCCCCTATGTTTGTATTTCATACTATACAATTTCCTATATGACTATGTAAGTAATCGTGTTAATGCTACTCTTTCAATTCTAATCTATTTCAAACCGCATTCAACCAGATTGCTGAACTTAGAAAACTCATTACAATTTAGTGAAACAGCTAAAATCTGATGACAATTTCGTCGCTCAGGTGTGTACTCTGCGCGCATGACTCTTGTAACGTTACCATCGGCAGCATACAAATGCTCTTATTTGCATAGAATTAGCGGCAACTTTTAATTATTAAATTAAATCCCTGCCATAAATATGACAATGTAAATGCGTTCCAGTAACCTATTTTGTACAATGCGTTCGTGCAGGTAGACAGAAAATTATACGTTTGCATCAGCATTCTTTGTGCTACAGAAAATGATAATTTAAATAATTAATAGCAGAAATAGAGTTAAATAATCAGTGATAATGTGGCGATTAATAATTTAATATATCAAGGAAATATGTAAGTAAAACCAACCTTCCTAATAACGTTAAAGTCCACATAATTTTAACGTTATTGGGAACTATAGCCTTAAAGTTTCATATTTTATGCCCTGTGCTTATTGAAAATGAATATTTTCAGGTTATAAATTTTATATCTTTAAGCTATTATCCTTAAGCGATTCTACTTGAGTGATACAGAAAAGTATAAAATCCATATTATAGCAAATCGATTCGAGAATGTTAGCATGAATGTAGCCATTGGAGTTTGCTATTTTCTTCAGAAAGGTATTAATATATTAGCTAATTGGAAAATATCGGAATAAAAAGAAGTTTTATCTATTTTTTTATTTTAGATGTAAAATAAATGTGAAGAAAGATAAATATGTAGTAACTATAGATACTAAAAATATTAGAAATCTTTTACAATATTGAATGTTAAATTTAAATCAGGTCCCTATCCTAAAATGTTGACAGACTTCAATCAGTTTGAGTTTATTTTTAAAGTTAAAATTAGGAATAATAAAAATTTGCAGTATAATAATTCTTCATTAAATAAGCTTCAAAATGTTTTGTTGAAATTAGTAACTGTATAATATTAATAACTATATGAATTGTATCAACAATTTAACTTTAACCTAAAACTGGAAAGAATGTCTCAATGGTAGTTTCCACGTACACCGTGTTCCGACTGCATTCGAATGTTTTATGGGAAAACGTTGTCATCTGATAAATATCCGGGCATATGTATTTGGGTTAGTGCTGGTGCCCATTTATATTTTTCTGCCAAACGCACAGTTCTCCGAGCATTCCGGATATCACAAATAATACGTCAAATGTGAAAGATATTAATGTTTTTCTCTTTCTTTGGCCTCAAAAGTTATAATAAAATTGTACAAGAGAAATTTATTTTACATATAAATTCAGCAACTGTAATATTCGTGGTAAACTCTAAAAACCACTAAAGTTTTGGCCAATGTGTGATAAATCCTAGCTAGACTGCCGCGTTTTAAAAATACATACAAATTTTTCAGGGCTAAGTGTTCAATATTTAAGGAAATCATTTTTTTTTTCAAAAATATATACAATGTATGTACAATATAGACATGTCTCAATTTATCTTCCATATTGTTAAAAAATTGTATTTGTATTAATTTATTTCCAATGACATTAAAATAATGTAATTTTTGAATAAATTAATCGATTGATCAATTGTTAGGTTAATGAACTATGTACTTACAAACAAAAATGATTTGTTTCAATATTTTTAGTAAATCTTCAGTGTGAGTGCAAACTTACGTAATGTGTTCAAAGGAAAAGGTTTACTTTGCGAATTTTGCAGACCACGTATTGGGACTAGTGAAATATTTGTTTACATTACGTAAGCAAACTGCAACGTCATCTCTTTCGCATTATCCGATCGCGAAGATTCGATATATCTTTTGATTTAAAAAATGCTATATAGATATTATTTGATGTTAAGTTTTGATGAAACTGTTAGATAGTATTTCAAAGCTGAATATGATAATTCACTATTCTAGCAAGAGACAATCCAAAAATCCAATGGAGGACATCACACAAAAGGCGCTATTTATAGATTAAATGCAAAATATTACACTTAAGAAACAAAGGCATAAATAAATAGTAATAGATTAAAATAAAAATGAAAATAAAAATTGGTAGCTTGAATTTACAATGTATCTACTAACGAAATTTCGTGCACTATACTATCCAATTACGTGCATAAAACAAAATACCATAAAGTATTACTCCTTTATGAAAAAAACTGTTACAACTAAGAAGTTTATATGCTTATAGTACATATTCTGATATAAGAAATTTCATCATTGAAGTAGGTATGTTACAACAATAAATGCAAATGAAATAATTCCGGCCCTATGATAAGCCGTTTGAATTCAAATTCGAGCTCTATTAAAATTCAAGACTACGACAAAATTATTATCATTAACTGGTATAAATTGCTAAAATCACTTAACATAATCTTCTTAGATGTTTCCTTGGTTTTGCTTAGAGAATAATCGAGCCATTAGTTTTGAATAACATTAAAAGATTAAACACACACAAACTCTGAGGATTTTAATGTTCTTGAGTTTTATGGTTCTAATTTAGCTCATTACCCTTCATCCCCATAACGAAATGAACTCGGTCTAATTAAACTTAGGAATAAGTAGTAGTAAAAGGATTCAAATATTTTAATTAAATTATTTGGCGAAAAAAAAGAATCGTAAATAAAATTTGAAGTATTTAAGTATTTCGAAAATAAGCACACCTTAAACTGTGGAATTGTAAGTGTAACCAGAAATCTCGAAACAATAATTTATTTGCCAACTTGAGATGTATTATCTGAAATATTGAGAAAACGATAACCAAATGAAGACTGCTCTATCGATCTTTACTAAAATCAAATAAGCACCATTCCCAACTGATGCTAAAACAGCTTCTAAATATTCATAGTTGATCCAAGCGTTTTTGCCAAGAAACATGGTTGAAAAATGTTGCTCTTGTCTGCTCATAGTTAAATATAGAAATAACCAAATTCAAATATAATATTGAACTGTTTTATATTAATTATAAATCATATTTCAGTAATCTATTATCATTACCTAATCATATTGCAGTGTGGCTTCAATTTATAGCATTTGCAGACACAATGCAGCCATATGTAATACAAGGGTACCGTAAGACGTGTCAGGACGACGATTTATGAACTCCAGTTGTAGTCGCTGTTATAAAGGATTTAAAACAGTGCGTCGCGATATAATAAACCAGACTTATTGCAAATAATAAACAATAAAACATTCAGCAAGTTTATACTAGACAAAATCATAATGAAAATAAAAATTGTTTTCAACTTTGTAATAAAACCAGAATATAAAAATGTATTCAAATAAAAAATATGCAGTTTGTCGCATCCTTGAAATAAACCAAAATATATTCAGGCTCGAAATTGTCATGTTATTTTTGTTGTGCTCTTCCAGTCAAATTTGCGTCATGATGTCACGCATTCAGAAAAGATTCAATTATTTATTGTATTTTATTTCGACAATTTCTTTTGAATAATATCCCTATATACACAGAGATTAAAATGTATAGCTTAATAGATCAATGCACAACGAGTTATAAGCAAATAATTACGTGTAAAAAAATATAGAATAAATTTGTTAATCTTATATTAAATGTTAAACTTTATTATATTTTTTGTTCTGATCTTGATTTGAAAATGAATCTTGTTATTATAGTTCGGCAAATAATCAATTATATTTTTGGAAATTTAATAATAATGATCTTTTTGTGATTTGTAATTATTTATTTTTGAACTCAATATTTCACTGAAATATCATAATTCATACATAACAAATTGGACAATAAGTTCTTTCTTATTGTAAGCAAGTACTAAGATTTTATGATTTGATTCTACAATCATGATGTTGGAATTTCTAGGATTCTTGGGCCAATTCTGTCGTATAATAGACCAATGTTATGGTAAGGCTCTGCTACACTGCTTTTGTCATACCAATTGGTACTAAAAACTGTCATAATGTTACGTATTTGCTGTGCGATCAGGCGTTTCACACATAAAATCTAATTTTTAGCATGTATTGTTATAACACATAAGACAGATGCATTTATGACAATCTTTTTTTGACATTTGCGCGTTTTCTAAGTTAAGCTTAGAATCTAAAGCGCCGGACTGCACAGAAACCACATAGAATTTCGAAGGTTTTCAGTACCATTTTATGTGGAAAAATGACAGCGTAACACATCCTTGCCATAATATTGGTCTATTTTATGGCAGAGTTGTCCCATCGATTTACCACTTCATTAAGAGATTATAATATTTCAGGCAGATATAGTTGTTTATGAAATAAAACTTTCTATTATTTCTAATATTATTTTAAATTAAGAACAAAACGTTAATAGTTTGGAAAATGTTGAGAATCGATGCTCGAAGAGGAGCGCCCCGGCTTACAGTAATTGTATTGTCATTGTGTACATTTACCACTGGCTGGTCTAGTATTATTATTCCTGGTAGACAATAGTTGTCGCATTTGTTATTTATCATTCGTCGGTTTCTTAAAATGTGCTTCTATTCATTCGAAGAACGAGAGAATCTCGGAAATAATACGGTTGCACCAAGATGGGAAAAGCGTATCATATCATTAATTTTCTCATTTAATTCACACTCGATGTAATAAATCAAACGGAAAGTCTTGCAAAAAATAAATGTTTAGTTTTATTTAGGGCTGGATGATGATGGACTGCTTTTTTTAAAGGACTATTAATTTCGTCAGAAACCATATTTTTTATATAGCCTTCCTGAATTGTTTGTTGTTTCTAAACATACTTTACTAAAACGAGAAAAAAATAAGTGAAATATAAAACTATAAAGAAATAGAATTTAATTGAATGAAGTTACTTGCTATACAAAATATACATAATCGTATATAAAACATATTGAATACCTGGTGTAATATTAAATAAGTATTTGATTTGATTTGGGCGGTCTGTTGGGCTATGTTTAGCGGTAATCATGGTTTCTCATGTTCGAAAAATTAGTATTTCTTCATTAAAGTTGTATAATTTGATTAAACAAAAATGGTTTTTATTAATTTGTAAAATAACGTATCATCGCGAACGCAGAACAAATTGTTGAGAATTACTAATATGCACCAAATTAGGACATTACAATTCTTAATATTTTTATATAGAACCTACTTCATATCCAACTAATGTAAAACATTAATGATTTTGTACTTCCATAATTTGAATCTTTAATCCTAAAACCACAACTTAGAGAAATATCAGAATTTTAATAAATCATATCCATTAGTATAATATCTCGTAATTAGATTTTATACGTAAAACTTCATAGGGGCGTAAAAATTAATAATAAAATGGAAGTAAAATGATAAAATTATAGTTTGTGCAATAGAATTTTAATAACTGAAAATTAAACGTTAAAGTTTGAACATAAAACGATGTCGGAAGCTGCTATTTAATCATTGCAGTCTGCCATAATAAAAAAGTTTGGAATATTTTATGCGGAATCAAATATCTAATATTAGATATATAGATATAGTTCAAAATTCTATACATTAATATATATATATATATATATATATATATACATATAATCATGTTTCATCAACAAATTATTTTTAATAACTTTTTCAAACTTTACACCAGGTAAATTCAATATAAACTTCCAACCTCACCAAATAAAAATATTTTTTACGCATATAATGCATATTAAATCAATAACTTCGCTGGCGAATATTCTAATTTTCATATTCCCTAACGACAGAGCCCGTTTTCGAAGTTTTTGATTTCAGTAAAGCTCCTGTAGAGTGGTGATTGCTAATTTAAATTTCATCAATACCGTTAAAACTCAAAGTGCGGTGATGAATACATGAATATTAATAGCAGACGCAACATTATTTCATGATGTTTGGGACAATAAACATACGATTTATCGATTAGAAGAATATTTTACGACATAAACTTGGGTCTAGACAAATGGTAATAATGGTTATTTATATATAACACGTTCGCAAACGTGAATGCCTTAGCATTCAATATCATTGTGATACAGAATGAAGTGATTACCACAGCATTTACTAATTTTAAAGACAATTATTTTGTATTTCATTTTCTATAAACTTATATTTTTGTAATTGTTGTACCCATCAAGGTACAGTAATAAATTGGCTTGGACAAGCACATTGCGTAAAATAGAAGAGTAATACTTAACGTGGATACCACAGCATTCATCGTATGTAACGATTAAACTATGAAAGTCTACTACTATCTGATACGACTACCCTTATAAAGAGTGCCTCATCAAATTTTGGATATCATCATTCAAAATAAAGTTTTTTTTATTTTTTTATTATCTCTTTAATTTACTACTGTCCAGTAAAGGACATTCAATAAATTTGATGAAATTACAATAGTCGGCCGAAAAGGGACATTGTATACTACAAGGGCATGTTGGAAAAAACAACTTAGTAGTTGTTGTTCCATTCGATATAAAATTCACAATATTTTATTGATAATTATATAATTTTAACTATTTACCTATTAAATAATTTGTTATAAATAATGATTAAGTTATTTCCATTTTTTATCAGGAGTGTTGATGGCTTAAATCCAGTGGCGCTTTTTTGACTAAATTTTTGTGCCTTGCTGAAACTTTTACTGTCCCCGAACGTTTTAAACCAAAAACTGAAAGCAGATTTTTTTCAGTTCTCGACTTGTGTCGTGTGTAGTCAATAAGAAGGATATCTACTGTACCAAAATTATTTAGATAAAGTCAATCCTACTTGTAAATAGATATATAACAAAATAGGATAGTTTCAACGCATGTGAGATTATCTATAAGCTCAAATACAAGTAAAAAACGCAGGATCACAAGAAATAAAATATAATAAAAAAAATCAAATTCTGACAGATAACGTAATATCTACTTTGCTGAGTAGTAGTAAATAATTAACTCTTTCTTATTCAATAAAGCTATTGAAAGTAAAAAAATCTGACAGATCAGATACCTGCATTGCTGATTAGCATAAATAACTACTATACAATAAAGCAAATCAAAATGACTTTTTGTAGTGAATAGGGTAATCATCTTTACTTTTATTTGATGACATATCAAGTTAATTTTTGAAGGAATTCATATAATTGAGTTAATTGTTTTCAAAACTTTCCAAAATGTAACACCTTGTTCCATATCATGTTGAAATTAGCGGATGTAAATCTGTGCCACAAAATTTTTAAGAAATAAAAAATACCATTGTTAAAAAAAATACTTGGTCCTTGATTATACGACTAAATATTTTAACTTGACTGAAGCATTTTTTTTATTGAATTGATATTATTTGATAAGAGTGTCAATCATACGAAAACTATCATGATTGATTTGTAAATTAAAAATGTCTAAATTCAAGTTTGATAATAGAAAGTGGATAATGAAAGTTTCAATAAACTACAAAAATAACTAGTAATTTTATTTTTAAATTGGTTGTGATATTCGCAATTTGATTAAACACCGATTATGAAGGTAGTCATTCTTTATAACAGATAGTCTTTGTAATCGTTGTATACGATGAATGCTATAGCATTCACGTGAAAAAATACGCTTCAATTTTACGCAAAATGATAATACAAAAATACCTGAAAACTAGTTAGTCATTACCTTGACAGGTATAATATTACATAAATGTAAGGTTATATAAAATTAAATTCAAAATAATTATGTTTAAAATTTGAATATTATAGCATTGATGTTATTTTGCATCGGGGCCGTTCAAGTATTACGTAAGCACTATAGGGGGGCAGGAGGGTTGTTGATTTGCTTATTTTGGGTTGACATGGGAGGCAGGGGGACCTGGATGATGATTACGTCATAGGTAGTATTTTTAATTTATTACATTAATTGCAAAATGTTTACGTAAGCATGGGGGTAGGCGGTAAGAGCTTTGCTTACTTTTGCTAACTAGGGAATGGGGGGGTAAATATTTGCAATAAATCTGCTTACGGAATACTTGAACGATCCTATCATAGTGAAAATGAAGTCTATAACATTCACGTCCGGAAAAATATATATTTACTTATAACTCGATATTTTACTGTCAATATAAAATATAATACTTTCCAAATTTATGCACAATCGTAAATTCTCAAATATTAATCCACTCATTGAACATATTTTTCATACAATCAGCAATCGCTTGTTGTATTGACAAAAACTCGTTCGAAATTATAAATCAATTCTAAAGCTAGTGCACATGAATAAATAACGTAAAACATTTGTAGTCTTGATGAATCGGTCCTAAAAACAACACATGGTGCGAAATGTATATCGTTGATTAATTTCCTACTATTTATCGGGTGCATTTTTATCGTCAATGTTTACACTGCGCCTATAACATGCATGCGAGCGTGCGTCACGTAAATTATGAGAATACGCTCGACTCGGGTCCGCTCAGCGTTCCGTGCAAGTTAATTAATAATTTATAATTAACGATGCTCGTAATGGAAATTCACAATGCGCGAGATAAAATGAGAGCGATATTAAATACTTGACATAGTGACTCGCGAACGAAAATAATTTATATTCGTTACGAAAAAGGTAATAAACCGTTTAATTTATATATGGAGTTACGAAAACTATAAATAACAATAACGAAAGCTGATACTATTATGAAAGTAATGGACAGGTATGAAGCATATTAGACAATCGAGATTAAGTGTCGTTTATTTAATTTTTTGAAATATACTGCTAATCTAAGCTTAAATTAAATATTCTCAAACCATAAATCATAGGCTCGTTCTTAGGTAGAGGTAAGCTAGAATGATTGGACCCGAATAACAACAACCTGCTGTCAAGCAGTATTGACAACGGTTTTCACTAGGAAATATAAATATCAATATATTTCCAACTAAAAATATCCCTGTTCCGATATTGCTATATCAATAAATATTAGCCCTATCGCAGGCATTGTTCATTAATTCATCACACAGATATAGAACGACAACTATTTGAGTTGCAATCTGTAGTTCAAAATAACATGATGCAAAAAAAGAAATCATAGTAGTAACAAACAAAATTCCATATTAAGAACGTCTTCTATTGTATTTTTAAATCATGGTAAAAATGTAATATTTAAAAATATTATTGTAGTATGGTGTATAAATTGAATATACTAGGATTGAATTAAAAAAAAGACAAAATGACGACTGTTTTCAAAAAAGACTATTTTCTTACTGCAATTTTGACTTTTTCGAATTTTTTAAAAATTGCGATTTGGGGTTGATGCCACTGTATACCAGAGAAAAGTCTATAAAGAAGATGTTATGACAATTTTAAATAAATCGGCCGATTTACAAGAAAACTCGAAAACACGAAAAAGACAGTTGAAACGCGTTCAAAGTTTCGCTAAAGAAAGGTGAAAGAGTAATATTATGGTCAAGTAGCTGTATCTTCGAAAATAATTTAAATTTTGAACTCTCGTACACATATTCTTGAGCAAGTAAGCTTTGAAAATATTGAAAAAAAACAAAAACGATTTTTTTGGAATTTTTATACAAAAATACCCACGTATCGTTAACTTCATGCAACTTGCCTCGCCGCAAATGACACACCAAGTTACCTTAGTTTTTGTCTCATTTTTTGCCATATCCTTATATGAACTATTCAATTCGACAATTCATAATCAGGCCTTTTGTATTCATTAGACTCCAGGTAACGCAATATGAATGATGTGGTACTAACCTCGAGTTTCTTGTAATGCAGTTCCTATACAACGCAATGGCCGGTTTCCAACAAATGCCCAACGAATTAGTCTGGTTTGTCCCTTAAACCTGAGTTTCTTATATCAAGATTTTCGTATCACACTGTACACATTGACAATAACAACACGAATTTGCATTATTTTTAACTTTTAATAACTAAGTGTTGCCATATCTAGCCAAAAATCCAATGTATGACGTCACACAAAAGGCGCCATTTACAAATTGAATGCAAAATATTGCACTTAAAAATCCAATTATCGTAATAAATAGAATTTGAATATTTTGCGCAACGATTTTATTCAAAATCAATAACTAGGTGCAAGTGGCGTTTTGTCTTAATAATGAATGAAAATAAAAATATATTATTTAAAAGGCTCGTTCGACGAACAAAAGGCTAGTTTTTTAGTAGAAAACAGTAAAATATTTTTTTGCTAATTTTTTGTATATATTTTTTATTTTTTCGTAATGATTTTGAAAAAATATGCAACATAAGTATCGAGGTGATGTTTTCAATTTGTATAAATTATTTTTCCTTTTACTATGAATGATTATCACGATTAGGTTCCACTTATTTTAAATGCACATTGGAAATGCTTGTTGCAGCAGTTTGAAGATCATCGCTTTGTCAGCTAATTTTGTCACGACTAACTAGATCGGCAAAAACAAGCTTGGAAAACGTGAGGTTTGAAGACCGTTTTTCCTGTTGCGTTTAATGTTATTAATATATATATCGTTACAAGTAACCAAACATTTTTATTTTCTTCTATATACACATATATAATTATATTTATTTT
>NW_020539725.1:35613882-35758594 GCF_003426905.1 Ctenocephalides felis | reverse complement strand
AAATTGAAGCTAATGAATGAAAAAAATAGTTTCTGTGGATTACCATGTGTAATTTATTTGTTAGCAAATTTGAATTCACAATGAATGTTTTGTACACCGTATTCTTTATAATCATTTGTATGCACGAAGATATGTCAGTTTATAATGTAGTGCTTTTGTTAAACACGTGTCAAATTTTTACGTAAAGTTTCTGCTAGCCCTATGCACCAGATGATACGCTTATAAACTTCTTTCGGAAGTTGTTAAATCTAAGACACAACACATACACCTGAGGAATGTACCCAAAGTATTTTTAATTAACTTTGCCATGTAATTTTCTTGCGGAGGAAACTATATGATATGAACTTACACTTCATATAAATTGTGACGCTCAATTGGAATTTACTCTCATATATTCATTACATCCTTATAAGCGACTTTACTAATATATTCATCACATCCTTTATTTAGTGCATTGCAGCTTTGATCTTAATTTACGTGTTTGTTTATTTACCTTTTATTTTTATTTTAAATGGGATAAAAATACGAAAAATATTTTTTTATACTATTCTACGTGCAGATCCATTTTTTTTTCACAGGTTAATTACGATATGTATTGTACGCCTGTCTACCAGGTTCACTGATAATAACTATTGATTAAAACAGTTAGTTACTTCTTTCTTTGGGTTAAATGGGATAGATATTAGATTGATAGCTTTTGCGCTAGCCGTTTTACATGTTTGATCAAGCGAATCAAAAAGTTAAAATATGCGCAGAAAATAGTTGTACCCACTATAAAAATGTCTTCTCCGAGTATCTGGTTATATATCCTACAAAGTATAATTAAATCAAAGCACGATTTTACGAATTGGTTTAAAACAGAATTAATTCATTTACATCGAAACGATATGTCTTGAATCAACGCTTAGATTTATGTTCTTGATATACGCAGAGTGATATATCGGAACGTCCCTGAAGGGGCGCCGTCTCATGGTAATTTTCATTTTTATCTCAAATGAAATCTTTCATCTCAGTTTGTTCCGACTTTGGTGATACTTGAAGATTCCTTAAAGGAGATGGCGTAATCTATGTAGAATGATATTTGTTCTTAAGCGAGCGTTTTACAATTCTTACGTACTACAAACAATCAACTGCTATGTTCTGCTGGAAGGCAATTTATTGCTTCTTAGAGAGTGATCTGCTTGTGATGCGTACTTTACGAACCATCTGATATAGAAGAACGATTTTTTAAAAATATATCATTTATATGTCAAGTACTTGTTGAATATCTAATTAATAAATCCATATATGTATATAAAATCGAGAATTACTTTAATTATAATATGTTTCAAACGAGCTGCTCTATGAATTAGTGATTCTATTCGCAAGATTAATAAGAGCACATTAATTAAAATTTTTATTCACACATTCACACGTTGATTTAATGTTTAACCAAATATTCACTGAAAGACCAACATTAATTCACCCAAATCGTTAGATTGTAAATAGGAGGTACCAATAATAGGAGATACCTATAAATAATCAAAATCTTTCAATCCATATGATCAACATTTTTTATAGGATATATCAAAAAGATTGTTTAACCCTTATTGATTAATAGTAAAACTTTGCTTATACTATTGCAGTATGTAGTGGAAGTACAGACAAAATGATATCGTGTTACATTTTTCAATGATATTTGCTTATGTAATAATATTATAACCCTTGTCGATCGTTTTTACTTATTTTTAGTTCATTGTATTGTACAGTATCAGTAAGATAGTATTTTAATTAAGTAGAAAGTACAATATCATATTTACTAACAATAAGAAATAATGCAATCTAATACAAAACCTTTTTGTCCATAACGTACGGACAAAATGATATAGAGTGAGGACATACTGAGATGCTAATTTTTAACTTCCCGTAGGGTGAGTTATTGTAATGGGCCGAAAATCGGAATTGAAAATTTTTACATTTCTCGACGTTTTGAAGGTTTCTGAACATTTTGGCATACCTCAGAAAAAATGGATGTGTGTGTGTATGTGTGTGTGTGTGTGTATGTATGTATGGATACAAATTTCCAGTCACATTTCCGGGCGAACGGATCAACCGATTTGAATGGTTCAAAAAACATTCGATTCCTATCGATAGGGAAAAGAGCTTATTAGTTTTTGGCAAAGGCAGGTCCAGCCGTTTCGAGGATACGGAGCAAAGAGTGCAGAAAATAGAAATCGACTTTTTGAGAGAACGCAGTATCCGATTTGAATGATCTAAAAAACATTCAATTAGTAATGATTGGGAGAAGTGTTTATTAGTTTTTGGCAAAGGCAGGTCCAGCGGTTTCGTAGATACGGAGCTAAATATGTGAAAATGGTAGTTTTTGAGAGAACTAAGCGTCCGATTTGAATGATTCAAAGAACTTTCTGCTTGTCTTAACAAAATAATTGATTTTGGAAAAAAAAATTTATACCATTTTTTTTTTTTTAATTTGTTATATATCGAAAATAATTCTGATTTTATTTTTAATTCTGACTATAGTTCTAATATACTTTAAACAAATAATTTCAACTTTGCAATTCAGTTTATATAATTCTTATAAATATTAGACAATGTTACAATATTTATAATAATCTATTTGAAAACATTCAGTATTCCTCGAACATTTCGTTACGGTACGGGAAGTTCCAGCAATTTGCCTTAAGGCACAATGCCACCCACCCCACTAGTTAGGGCAACAATTCACAATTAAATCGTTTCATCGTTTTTGGGATATTAGCACATGAAGTGTGATTCCAAAGGGTACAAGTCATACATGGTAACCAGTCTTTACCGGGTTCAGAACAGAAAACAAGGCTTCTGCAATAAATGCAAGTGGATTTTTACCGGTGGATCTTTTGGCCTGATTTCAGCAATTGCATACTTAGAGTCGAATTTAAAATCAAATCACATTTGACAGATTTTAATTTTGTTTCGCTATCCACTGTCATTTTATCCATGTATACAAATACTTTGTCCGTATTTTCCTTACTTGCTCAAGAAATTTTTGCATATGAGCATATAATTCTAAGAACTAGTATTTTCCTTTGCGATAAAACCAATTATGATTATACCAATTAGTTGGAACTAGTTGCCTCGTCTATCAAATTAAGATTCGCACTAAGATTGGACCGAATCGATCTGTACGCATCGCGTATCGCCTGTTGCGTTAATGATTCCTTTGCATCACTAATTGTACAGGCTCGTAATAGGGAAACGGGAAGCAATCACAAGTCCATTATGCAAATGTAACCATCGTGCCGAGAACAAAACACTGCCGGCCCCTTCTATTGTGATGTATGGAGGCGCCTGTATTCTGCATACCCAGGTGCCGCTTCTGCTTCAGGCATACTGGTCTTGAATGAATATGGACGGTTGTTATTCATTAACTTTAATTAGAAGCAATATAAAGGGCTTCCATATACTTATCAAACTTTCAAAGCTTCACCGTTGAGTTATCAAATTATTTTGTTCATCAAAGTTTATATTATTTATTTTCCACAGCAAGTCAAATGATCACTTATTAATATTGTTGGCACATAAATATTTTTTGCTAAAAAACAGTACACTCTGTTAAATTAACCCTCCGTCGGTCGGATATTTTTTCACCTTCGAACGGTCGGAAAGGTCTGGCTGGACCACCATTCATTTTACATAAATTTATATGGGATAAATGAGTTTTTGGTGTCTTATATATTAACGATTATTAGTAGTAAATATTTAAAGTTTTGACTTTTTCTTTTTCTTACCGTCTTTTGCATGTGTTGAACTTGCTTATAATAAAAATATTACATATTATATTATATAAAAAAAATCAAGAAATAAAAAAAATCGTTGCTTTTTTTGTTAATTTTTCTGATTTATATCAATGAAAAACAATATTTATTCTTTTTCGGCGCCTTTGAAATGAATGTGAAATTCACATGAAAACGAAATGAGGTGCGTCTCATTTGAAATGAGCTGTAAAACTCAAAGTGAAAATATAATTTCACTGCAGGTTTCCAAAAAAAATTTCGAACGCAGTACGGGTAGAAAAATTGTTGGTAATGTGTGCATTACTCATCCGATTTTCAGTGTTTGCGATTACCAATAAGCTTGGTAGGTTTTCAAGGAACTCTCGTCATGAAAATACTAACATTCATGTTACAACACATAGCAAAGAATATATACAACGCAGTTTGAATAGAAAATACCATGAAAAAAGACAAAATACTGGTTTACATATATCAAAAAGCGTATATTTCATACAAAATGTATGGGTGGTCTAGACAGACCTTTCCGACCGTTTGAAGTATAAAAGAGTTAATATCCTTATAATTATCCTTCTGTACATTTTTTCGTCCTGATTTTTTCATTGATCGACAGCTAATGAAATTTTAAGAAAAGTCAAGAAATTTCAAGTCGATAGGATTACTAGAAGTATTCTTTTTTTTAATTGAAGTCGAAAAAAGTCTGGCCAGACCACGTCGACCGACGGAGGGTTAATAGCGTTGTCCCATTTTATAAAAAGCCTTGTCCTATGGCGTATTAGAACATATTCGAATTTGATGATTATTTGTATTAAACACTTATTGAAACATTAAAGCTAAAGTTGTTAATACTTTTGAAATATTTAATTAATTAATAATAATTATTATTAGTAATTTGATAATACAGAATTTGGTCTCTAAATTCGCTTATCAAGCAAGCTTGCAAATGTTTACTTTTATATTAATAAACCTCTAATTTAACTTCTATAAGAAACCTGAAAAGAAAAGAAGGCAACTTCAATAAATTCAAAAGAATAAAGATCCCAATTAAAAAGGGGAATGCAATCAGCTTTTCCTGTTTACAACATTTTGCAAATACGCAGAGTTTTGAATGAATTTAATAACATAACAAATCTCATCATTTTATTTTTGTAGACAGACATGACTTTGACGATTATTTTTAGATGTATAAAAACATATTTCCACCTTCCTTGCGCACTGGAAACATTTTATGCTGGAATTATTTAAAGCGGCTTATTTCGTACACACACCGGAGCGTAATTAGGGTTCGCTTTTTCAACCTGGTATCAAGTTGTTCCATTCAACCCCCACTGATTTCAGTGCCTCTCTAAATAGATTTCATAACGAGTGGAGATACACTTGTTAGCGTTCGAAGTAATTTTATATTCTATACTATGTGAAGTATTATATTTGCGACCCGTAATCGGATATATCGCGGAAATCTTAGTATATAAATACGCATGTTGCAAAATTTTGTTGAAAATAAAATAAATATTCAATCCGAGCTGGATACTGGATATATATATATTCTGAGGCAAGTTCTTCAGATGTTCAGTGCATTGACCGTATAATGCGCCCAACTAACAAATTTATTTGGGACGGACGCAGGTGTTCAACGTAGCACGTGGCATTTACAATACTATGCAATGGACCACTCGCAAATTACAAGATCACCATTTATTTCTTTGAGATGGTAACGAAGATATAAAAGAATTCACTATCCTAATTGAGTGCGTTTGTTAGGGTAGTGCTCATGTCAAATTCCGAATTATTAGCTTCAATAATTTATATTGCGCATGTTGTGCAATTACGCTAATGCATTTAAGTAAATCTATACCCTCATCATGTTTAAATTACTTTTCATTACTCAAATACTATATAAGACTTTTAAAGTGCAGCAATGAAGGCTGCAACCCAATGAGAGTGGATCTTAATTTAAAATATATAGTATTTATGGAAATATAATGATAATTTTAGAATCAATAAACATAGTAAATTAATTTATATCAAATTTTTCACAAAGCCAAATTAAATAAAAACTTAATAATCATTTAATTGAGATCAAAAACTCCAACATCTAATTTTTTTAGTTCAATTTTGCTTAGAAGGTGTAATTTAGTTTGAAAACAAGTCATCAACCAATTCAAGGATCAATTCAATCATTTAAATCATCTATAAAATTCAAAAATATAAAAATCGATTTTTCAAAAATTCCAAGTACCCCTAACCCCTTAAACAAACGTAATCAAAATTGAAAGTTACTAGTACAAATATAAAAAATGTATATACAACTACAACTATATTCAACTAAACAATAAAATAAAACAATAAGTTTATTTTTTTAAATAATAATTTAACAAAATTATATCCAATTTAATTAATTCATTATCACTATCGAGTATGTTGACTACTTTTCACCAAAAACAAACTTATAAGTAAGAAAGACCAAAAACTCATAAAAGATTATATTACATTATTATAATAAACTGTATTGTCTGTATTCGATGTGTTAAATTAGCATAATCTCCAATATTTAAAAAAAATAATTTTCTACACTGATTTAAGATCGGATACTTTGTCGAGCTAAATAATAAGTTACTATAATTGTTGAGTATTGTTATTTAAAACAATGTGATGCTTCTATAGTATTTTCAAACTTCGAAACATTTTCGAAAAATAATATTTTATAATTGTAATAAAAAGCAAAAATATTTAGTAATTATCATAATTATTATGTATAAAGTTACGCAGGGGTAATCTGTATGATATAAAATATTTTGGGGCAAATATTACTTAAAAAAACGTTACATTTTTATAAAAGATGAAACAAACATCATAATCTATTAGTCCAATTCTATTTATTGTAACACGATATGAAGCCCTTAGTAAAGCAATAAATATTCAGTTTGATGACGAGTTAAGATAATATTTGACATTATTTTGTTTATACTATAGAATCACTTGAAGATATTGCTGTTTATGCGATTATGGAATTTAAAGATAAATTTGTTCCGAGAAATTTAAACTTTAGGGTATTTTTCGGGTAAATACTAAAAAATACCGCCGAAAAATCGGGCGGTTTACCGGTAAGTCGGTATACCGGTATACCGGTAATTCGGTATACCGGTATACCGGTATTGCATTCCCTGTTTCGAATTGTAGGTGTGTACATAGATAGAAATTGGTCGCGGTTGGTGGTCCAGATAATTGCGAATCCGTGTAACCGAGGGCCGGATAAACGAGGTTCTTCTGTATCACACTGGCCGCTTTTCATATTTGAATTTCTTATTACTGTAATATATTTTTTAAATAGAATTTGTATATTTTGTTATTTCCTAACGCGATCATCGTAATCAGGCATTGCTATACAAATGCTTAAAAATTTCTTTCAAAAGTGCAATTTCACATCTATGTTTAGAATCTATAGGTGTATTATTTGTCCATCACTGGTGTGCGACGTCCGGTGTGCAATCAACGCTCCAATGTCCGGCCAGGCGGCGTTTCCGGCGCCCGACAGACACCGCTTCCGACAGATGCGCGCGGAAATAACGCGATAACGGTCCGTCAAGCGCTAACGGAATTTTTTTTTGGTAGTTTCTTGACACGATTTAGGGCAACCTGGGCGCGATTTCATCTTTCCGGTGACACATATTCTGTGCGAAGTGTTTTATTGTTCTATTCTGTGAAGTTGTCATTCAGAAATAAAGCTAAGATGATTTTTATTCAATGTATCTAATGTAAAAGTTTTGTAAGGATATTACTTTCACTCTAATAAGATAAATGGGTTCTCTAACCTATGGCAGGTCCATGAGCTGAGTTAAACTCCAACTCTTATCAGAGAAGAATAATATGAGAGATTTTCCGTTTCCAAAAATTGATATACTACTGCATGATATCAAATTATCTAGAGCATTGGTTTGAACCTTGTCGACGCAAAACATTGCGCCATGAAACATCAAATTACATTCAGACATTTATCGAACAAATTTAAATATTACAATTTAATCATGAGTTTTATAATATTTAATTTTAATCACCCATACTTTGCCCACTTCTACAATTATTTCTAATAAACGACGCTGTCTCAACAATGAATACGAATTCATAGCCATTAAAAATCCATTCATACCAATTAAACACCGACGCAAGTAAACAATAGGGAAGTCATCTCCCTCGAAGGTCTTAATTCGAATACGATCTATTATGCCATTTTCGGAGCCTCAATTTTTCTTTTATTTTAAGCGGGGCGCCTTAACTCGATTTTACCGGTTGAGTTGTTTAGTGAGTCTGGGTCCTTATCGTTTGCGAACATTCGCAGCGGTAAAGTTTAATTTCTCCCCGCCTTAGACTCGATTCATAATGCACTGCAGGGGTGGACTTAGAATATTGGATTTTAAGGGTCACTTATTATTTTACGTTCGTTTCTGATGAAAAGGAAACACAACTGGTGCTTATTTGCTCTGAACAATAGACATGGCAGGAATTTCCAAGTCCGAAATCGTATAATGCGCTCAAACAATTGGACGTTGTTCGAACAGAAGCGACACCCCGTCATGTCAAAGCTTAGGGTGCTTTCTATTGATTCCAAGTCGGCGAGTCTCTGGTATCTCTTAAATTCTTCATTGCGGATTTAATCATAATTATTATTTCAGCTCTCTATTTATAATTCATTGTAGAATACTTACATTGTTTACGCACTTGCCCAAGCCCGAATATGCATAAGATTATTAATAGGGAGGACAATTTGCATTTTCATAAAATAGCAATTAATTACTTCTTGCATTGTTATTGATGTAAATTAAATATTCTGATTCTTATATAATTTATTATGTTTACAATTATTTCCTCATAACTTCTATGCATCATTAGTATAATATGTTTTAAATGTTACAATATAATACAATATTTTACTAAAGGTCAAAGTAATCAAATAAATAATTAAAATATATAAAATATAATGAATTGAAATATATGAAACACGACACACAATAAGATCGACAGAATAAGACTGTTACCAAAAATGTGTCCTTTCAGGTTTCAAGCTGCTATTAGAATAGCAAAGCAAGTTGAGATAAATCCTTCCCAGGCTGCGGCATGGCTTTTGCGTCAAGCATGCAAAGGAAGTGTATTGTGGTCGTTTTAACTATAAAGCCAGCTCGCACTATCCCGTATAATGCGTCCATTCATGTGATGGCCTTCTATAGGACCTGTAGTATAATGTTTTGATAAACTTCCAACGCTTCTTTGATACGACCGACGGGCTATATCTCGACAAGTTAGGCAGAGCTCTCGGGCTGTTCTCTGCGCGGTTTACATGAAATTAGTTTGATATAGACCGGATCGGACTTAACAAGCAATCAAGCTTAGGCATCACGTAATAGAATATATAATTTAAGACGCTTATGATGTGGTTAGAAGAGGTGAATTAACAGAGAAGGTCTATTGTTATGTATTCGATTTTAGGTTTTCGTGTTTACCAGGTCGATAATAGAATCCAAATGTCATTAAGGCATGTTTTAGAGCAAAACCATTTTTGTCACTATCTACTTGTTTTGCACTCTAAAATTCACAAATATAAACATTTAATAGTTTAGGTTGTAATAGAAGATGCGAGGATGTAATGAAATCTATAACGGGTATTACACCAAATGACAATTTAGCAATTTTAGCTATTTTTCTATGATTAAATCTAATTACTATGATAGTAAGTAATTCTGTAATCAAATGAGGAACATGCCTCTGAGGCAATTTCGAAGCAAACTAAATTATATGACAATAATCCGATCTTTCATTCAATAAAAATGAGTTAAATCTCTGTGAATAGCTTGGTTCGCACTTTGCTGGATTTTTTATTCGTCATTTAGAAAAGTTTCTTGATTGCTCCAGTGAATAATTCAATATTAACTGCGAAATAGAATCAGCCTGGATTCCGAGTGTTGTCACTGCGGTAATTTCAAAAGATCTTATCGCGCGATTAAGCCTCGTCGCTGCCCGGCTGACAGTTTTGTTTAATTTTCAGATTATTCCGAGTTTCAAGAGGATTGTGTGCATTGCCGATCACTCGGTTCGTTAATTAGCTTTTATTATGCTTGCTTGATGAGCTTTTCCCCAGGACAAATAACAGCTTTGCAATTGAGATATTGAATTTTTTAATTAACATAAACAATTAGTGAGATTTTTACTTGTTATATTGTGAATTTCAGACATCCCTTGGTTGCTTTTAATCTCTTTTTTAAGTTCAATAGATTTGGAACCTGCAGATTTTATTGTTAATGATTTATAGCCTTATAATCAATATAAAGTTAGTTGGTAATTTTTAGTGACTTCTATTGTGTCCCAGTTCGGTACAAAGATGGGTTTCCGTTTTTGAAATTATTTTATTAGTTTAAATTTCTTGACTCGATACCGATATATATGTTGTTGTGGTATTCACCCTTTACAATAGTTATAAATAATATTATAAATTCGATGTAATAGTCAATATGAATAACGCAGTTGGAATGATTCACGGACTTGCAACAAAGTATTACAGATAAGCAACATTGTAACGAGCCGTAACGGTTTCTGCGTCTCAAATAAACACCAATGAGTCATTCCTAACGGTAAAATAAGCAAACCTTCTAGAAGGATGATTGCGTCATCATCAGAGATTATAAAAGCCTGAGGAGAACAAAGTCAGTGCTTATTTCTCGACTAAACGCCAAACAGTTCACATCACTTTTATCCAAAATATCAATTGTGTATTAAGTGTAACCAAATAATGAATTAAATAAAAATTAATAAATGTCTTCAGATGTTTAATTAAATATTCCACAGTGGTAAAGTTTATGATAGCAGCAGAAGAACCTAATTTTAATTGTTGACATCGTTGGACGCAACATAATTGTTGGTGACGGCCTCAACATAACTTGTTGACAGCCAGGGTGTACAACAATGTATATTATTATTATTTATAATATGCCTGTAAAAGTAATAATTAATTTAAAAAATAAGAAACAGTAGGAAATTTCTAATATATTATTTTACAATAGTTCAAAGCGTGAAACTGCTCAATATTAGATACCGATTTTAAGTGCACATCAATTTTAATATCGTGGTTTTTGTTTCAAACCTCTACATTATTTTAATATTTGGCACCGTATAGAATTATAAATACTGAATGCAGAAACATCACTTTTATGCTATCAAATAATATAACTATGTCCAAATTAATCATATCTTCAATACGTTGTTTATTAATATACTTTTTTTATAAATTTAAAATCATATTATGTAGAATATTTTCTTTTGCATTTTGCTTGGTATTTGCGGGTAGCCTGATGTCTGATCATTAGTCTATCTAACATCCTTCAGGGACCTTCGACTACCTTTGTAAAGTGTTCTTGCATATCTAAGGTCACGAACAATTCATCAGCATATGCTCTATGTGGTACAATCATACCTCTTGTAATCTTTATCATAAGCAAACATTACTATTATTTTAGATACAGTAGCTGCACACTTGCTCGAAATTTTGAAATTAATAAAAATTCTCAAGCGAAAACTGGCATACAAATGCAATTGGCAATGGTTTATTGGGACACTCATAGAACAATTTTAACCACTTTTTCACTCATTATTTTGTATGGCTATGCTTTATTTCAGTTATAAATTGAGATTCAGAGTAATTCTACATTGTCAAATATTACTTTTGGTTTGTTTTCTTTTTACTACGATTAATAATTTTATGATATACAAGTTTACAAGAGTACGCTGTTAAATTTTTATCGTATCAATACATGTAATACGGCTATTTAAAACAATTTCATCGTATAGTGCAGATATGAACTCTATAGGATTGCCAAATTTTCAATAGTTAAGTTACTATTAGGTTTGCAGCAGTAGCATGCTGCTATTTTTCTATTTTTAATTGTATCTGTTATTTTTGTAATAAAAAAAAAGAAACAAATGCATTAATCCTCGATTACCAATTTATGTTTTCAACTTACGATTAGTGCATCGCTTATTTTCGCTGCAGCGCATTACTCTTTGAAAAACATGGGAAGAAAACGTGGATTAGAGGTGGAATTTAGCGTTAATTGAAATTAGTATTACGGTTCTTTGTATCCCATAACGGGAATGAGGAACGACGTGTTTCAAATGTCGCAATGTTTCTCAAAATATATATTCCTTGAAAGCTGTATTTTATCATGTGTAAATTTTTAAATCATCTAAGCGAGAGTCAATTATTAAAATTTAAATATAAATCAAAATTGATGGTTTCACATTATATATACAAATACATAATTATTTTCCCGAAGTTTTATGTCATTGAGTTTTAAGTCACCAGAAAGTTTCATTGGAAAGTGGATGCTTTACCAAGAATGGTAAAGGCATACATGTGAGATGCATGTGAGCATTCCGTCGAAGATTCATCGAAAAATTGCAAAATCCTGAACCGATTTTGAAAATTCGAAAGCAGTTAGTTGTGCTGACTGGATTTTGCCTCATAGTTATTGATCGTTGTTAGCTACATTCAGTATTTTTGATTATTTTAATTTTTATTTCAGATTACTTTAAAAGAGAATCATATTGCTGTTTAAGACCCTTTTCATAAAAAAAATCACGAATAATATATATGCTTTTTGATTTTTGAAAATTATAATTCGGGCACTCGACTTTATCATTTGCATGGTTATTCTCTGTGTCATAATTAATGGCAAGTAAATTTATTATTGAATTTTTTATTAAAATTTATTATTAAATCTGAACAAAGAGTTTGCAACATTACACAATAAATCAAAAATCTAAACTTTTGTTTTATAAATAAAATTCGATGCCTAAAAAATAAACAGATGTAAATTACTAATACTTGATAAATAAAAAATAATATTTATTTCTAAATCACATTAAAGTAATTAGTTCAAATTAATAATAATAAACAGACTGTAATTAAATTTTGCTGAAGACTGTAATTGAAGGAGTTGATTTCTTCCGGTGTAAATTATTTCAATATTCGCTTGTGGTTCTAAGGTGTTTCTTAAGGTAGAGAACGTAGTCAGACAGAGTATAATTCTTCTACTTTTACCAAAGTTTTTTAATTAAGTATGTGGCGACAAATTTGAAACACAGGAAGTATTGTTGGCATGTGCAAAAATTCAGTTCCGAATTCTATCCCGGAGTCAAAACTTCATGCTCGCAAAATTCTCTCATAACTAAGAATTGGCTTATTTGCATATCTGGATTAAAGTAGATCTCTTGTGATTGTCTTCTTTAAATAATAGTTTATCTATTACTTACAATTAATTATAGTTCTTTCCGCTATGTAGGAATACAATTATTATTGTAACAGGAGATGCTTTCTTATTACTCTTCTATACAGGGAAGAGTTGGTTGACTCTTGTTTCTTTGCCATCCTGTTGATATACCAAAGTTACAAATTAATATTTTAGTTTCCTTTGGTAATAGTAAGTTGATAGTTTTTTTAGTTCTTACCGCTCCGTTTAGGATAACTATAATTATTGTTCCAAGAGCTTTCTTTCAATTCACCCATATAGGGCGGAATTGGTTGACTATTGTCTTTTTTCCCTCCTAAAGATATACCAAAGTTACGACTTAATAATTTAGTTATCTTTGGTAGTATTAAGTTAGTAGTTTATCTCTTATATAGTTATAATTCTTACCGCTCGGTGTAGGATAACAATAATTATTGCAACAGGAGATTCTTTCTTCCTTTTCCTCATTACGGGACAAAATTGGTTGACTTTTGTCTTTTTTCCATCCTAAGGATATACCAAAGATACGACTTAATAATTTAGTTACCTTTGGTAGTATTAAGTTAGTAGTTTATTTTTTATTTAATTATAATTCTTACCACTCGGTGTAGGATAACAATAATTATTGCAACAGGAGATTCTTTCTACCTTTTCCTCTTTACAGGGCAGAGTTGGTGGACTTCCGTCTTTTTTCCATCCTAAGGATATACCAAACTTACGACTTAATAATTTAGTTATCTTTGATAGTAGTAAGTTAGTAGTTTATCTATTATTTAATTATAGTTCTTACCGTTCGGTGTAGGATAATGATAATTATTGCAACAGGAGTTTCTTTGTTCTTTTTCCCCCTTATTGGACAAAATTGGTTGACACTTGCCTTTTTTCTCTCCTAAGGATATACCAAAGTTACGACTTAATAATTTAGTTATCTTTGGCAGTTGTAAGTTAGTAGTTTATCTATAATTTAATTAGAGTTCTTACCGTTGGGTGTAGGATAACAATAATTATTGCAACAGGAGATTTTTTCTACCTTTTCCTCATTACATGGCAGAATTGGTTGACTCATGTCTTTTTTCCATCCTGAGGATATACCATAGTTACGACTTAAGAATTTAGTTATCTTTGGTAGTATTCAGTTAGTAGTTTATCTTTTATTTAATTATAGTTCTTACCGCTCGGTGTAGGATAGCAATAATTATTGCAACAGGAGATTTTTTGTTCATTTTTCTCCTTACAGGGCAGATACGGTTGATTCTTGTCTTTTTTGCCTCCTAAGGATATACCAAAATTACGACTTAATAATTTACTTATCTTTGGTAGTTGTAAGTTAGTAGTTTATCTTCTATTTAATTAGAGTTCTTACCGTTCGGTGTAGGATAACAATAATGTTTGCAACAGGAGCTTGTTTCTACCGTTTCCTCTTTACAAGGTAGAATTGGTTGACTCTTGTCTTTTTTCCATCCTAAGGATATACCAAATTTACGGCTTAATAATTTAGTTATCTTTGGTAGTAGTAAGTTAGTAGTTTATCTATTATTTAATTATAGTTCTTACCGCTCGGTGTAGGATAACAATAATTATTGCAAGAGAAGATTCTTTCTTCCTCTTCCTTCTTACAGGGCAGAATTGGTCGACTCATGTCTTTTCTTCCTGCTAATGATGTACCAAAGTTACGACTTAATATTTTAGTTTTCGTTCGTAATAGTAAGTTAGTAGTTTATCTGTTACTTAGTTATAGTTCTTACCGCTCTGTGTGGGATAACTACAATTGTTCCAAGAGATGCTTTCTTTCAATTCACCCATATAGGGCTGAATTGGTTGGCTATTGTTATTTCCCCCTCCTAAGGATATACCAAAATTATGACTTAATATTTTTGTTTTATGTGATAAGAGTGAAGAATCTATCATTCTAAGACAATGAAAACGTAAATACCAAAGATTTAAGAAACCAAGATAATCTGTGAATAATTTTTTACCTCCAACTTGAATTCTGGGAATGCATTTACTTTCCTCTTCATCAGATTCATCAGGATCATAGTTATCCGATTGAATTATTTCGTGCAAGTGCTGCAATTCCCTTACCGTATCCGGATTCTTGTAGTTCATCTTTTTATGACACATGCATCTACAAAAAATCAGAGAATATATTGATATCGTTTCAGCTTTATGGTTTATGATCCAAGGAGAATATGTGAGTCGTGTAGGAAAATTATTATAAACTTATTATACTAAGTAAATATGCTAGAAAAAATCATCAAAAATAAACGAAATCCAATAAAATACACTATAAAGATATCAGCTATTCAGCTTAAGCTTCAAACTTAAAACATTGAAAACATATTTGATACTGTCATTATTCTCGTCATTATTAAACTGATATTATTTCTTTCCAAACACCTTTATATCGTGTCTCAAAAAATAGAATCAGACTAAAAAGGATAAAGATGTTCATTTCATCTTACGCAAAAATGTAATGATTTTTAGAGTGACAACTGCGCCAAAATATCTATTCCATAAATATTCCAAAAGTTTTTAATGTTAATATCAACTTAATAAAACTTCACCACTAGGTGATAATTATTTTTGTTCTAACTTTATATATATTAATCATAATAAAAAACTAAAATAATCATAATAAAGAAATCGTTTTAAAAAAGAAGATTATATATTAATCTTGAGAAATAAAAGAAAAACTTAACAATTATAAAATATTATTTTACGTAAAAAGCTTTTAGAAAATTGGTATATCACTATTATATTCTATTATATGTTTTGAAACTTTTGATATGAAAACACTCAACAATTATAATGTTATATTTTTTTAAATCAAGATTGAGGTTACGACGGTACATTAGATCAAATGTTTTTTGAAATTGATTAGAATTTGCATAAAAAAAATAATTATATGTTTTTATTAATGCAAGATTGTGACATTAATTAATAATTATAATTTATTATTAAAAATACACATTTTCTTGTTTAGTTGCTCAAATATTTTTACAAGTTTTATCTTACATTTCTAAGTTTTTATTTTTTTATTTATAATACATTTTATTTATTTGTAAAAATAATTTCTGTAACATTATTTGATATTTTAAAATCGAAACTAACGAAAGACCAGATCGAACATTTTTATCGGTATTTCATTCCCCATTTGGAAGTAATCATTTTTTTTAAATGATAAAAAATAACTTGCTCAACACTTGAATTTTTCTAGGCAAATTATGTAGGATTTTTTCATAATTTAACTATCTAACATATTTCCTCAAGCTTTAGTGCCAATATTATTTGGTAATTTATTTTTACCGCCTGGCCACATTTATAGAAATTTTTGTTCTAAAAAACTGCAAATCTGCAAATTCATTATTAAGACTTCAGGTAAGACTTCGTATATTGATATCGATTATGTGAATACATAATTTTTGTTAAATATTATTCATAAAAATTGGAAAATGTAAAAATTGTAAACAATAAAAATGTAAATGTGAAGTTGAGAACAATTTTGCCCGGTATTTTCTAGTCTCTTATAAATTAAATATATATTAATTTCAATACTTACACTTCCCTTCCTCTCCCGATTGTTGCTACTGAATTTTTTTTTAAACAATGATTAACATATCTTAAAGTTCTTTTTGCAATCGAATGTGATTCCGTATTGCACATTGTGTGGGGTCTGTTGAATTTATCCATACTGTCACTTGAATTTGATAAATGAACTTATGAATGAAATGAACTTGAAAATTTTAACTTAATTTTTTTTAGAATTTTGTTACTGCTGTAAATTTTGCTACATGTTTGATGCCAAAATGAGAAACGATTGTGGATTGCTTAGATTTTTAAAATAATACTGACGTAAATGTCATTATTTGTCACTGCTAGTTTCAGCAATCAGATTACAAAATGTCATTATAATTTAATAATATATATATATGTGTTACTCCCCACTCCCCAAACTGACTCGACGTTTTCGACTTGTGGGGGATAAATAATAAACAAGGGGGGAAAGGAAATCATTGACTTGTGATGCTCTTGCACTATGGACCTGTCTTTGCGCAGACTACTATTTATTACATTACATATAGTATTAATTACATGCGCTTTGTTAACGGGGGAAAGGGTTTCTGATTCATATTGCACAATGCACTAAGTTCGGTTTATGTAAAGTGGTTTTTCAACTTACGTCTTAAAAAAAGAGCTAGAAACGGCTATTTTAAAGCATAAAATACGTATATTTCGAACGTCTGTTTTATCATCATACTTTTACTAAATTTTGGGTTTCAGACCTATAAAGTTTAATTTGCTTCTTATAAAATTCTCATGGAAAATAGTCAAAAAAGTAATTGAAATATATCAACTACTTGGATAGTTGACTGAACTCGATAATATATCATAATATCGAATTAAGTAAACGAAAATTTGTTGTTTATCTAAAACGTAATTAAATTTTAAATTATTTGATTGCATCAGCAATTTATCATTCGGGCCGATCTAATAGTAGCATGGAGGATATGTGGACAAAATACCAGAGTTGATACTTTGTATTATTTATTTCTCATTAGTGTTCTGTTTGTACGAACGGGGTCATTTTCTTCTTGTTTGTTTTACATGTTTCCAGTGGCTTTCACCTAACCCACATATGGTGCCTAATCGTTTCCAGTTTCTTCTAATTGTTACTAATTACTTATTCTCTGCTATTATGTACTTCTAAAGGTAAAGGAGATTTCTTAAGTGAATTTTAATCATTTTATTGAATTAAATTTTATTAAGTAAATGTTTTTGGCTTGGCTGGTTTTTAAAACAATGGATATTTATAGTATTAATTGTATGATTATTGATTAGCGCGCTAAAAAATAATTATAATAAAGTGAAATTTGACTTCACTATCATTGTTTATCCCTCTCTCGGAGTAGCTAGAAGCAAATAATGTTTGATTATTTGAAATTTTAATAGTTATTTATGTACATATCTATTATAATTGTGTATACACTCTATCTTAAGTCTTTTAAATATTTTTTAATATTTTAGGATAATATTTTAAGTCTTTATACCAAAATCATATTATTATAGCTTTTATAAATTTCTACGTACATTTTGTTTAATTTCTTCTTTTTGTTTCAGGTAAGTTGATTATCTTCAGCTATATTCTTAAATTGAATTGAGATTGTGGGTAAGTAAATATTTCGTATTCTTCAAAAGTTAATAGATTATGCTATTTACTTTAGGAACTGATTTATATATATGTGATATTTACAATTTTTGATTAACTTCGAACATAAGGAAATCTGCCATTGTAAATTTATGGCACAAACAAAACTTTAATTTGCGCGAGTGTTTTAAAACAATTCGAAAACATTCTCGAAGCCGTTTGCGGGGCGTGCTTCCAGCGACCATCTACTAGCGATTTTCCAAAGCCGGACTTCGTTATCTGAAGTTGCTTCGTAATTACAGCCGTTTAAATTAAATTAAACTCCGTTGGGAAGTTTTTAAAACGTGCGAATTTGAATAATCTACCGAATGCAATTAGGTACCTTGGCTCCGCTACCTAGGCGCCTGCCAACCGTATACGGAAATACTAAGAAGTTCCTGGAAAACTTTTTCGAATTTATTTTTTTTCTAAAACATCATGTCAGCGCACCAGAGAAAACATGCTAAATATTCTGATTCGTGCTTGAATGTAACTGCCGTTCGTGCAATTTGGGGTATATAGGTGCACTTTTGATAAGATTAGAAATAATATTCCAAGGGTAGATTGGAACACAGATTCAATATTATGTTTGAGAGCAATTAAAATCTATTTTATATAGGAGTGTTATGTTTGTTTGTTATTTTCGAATTTGGGCGTAAGTTAAAGAAACATCTGATAAAATAGAAACATACAAAGAAAGAATACTCCACCGTCAAAGTTTTGTATGTATTTAGTATTTTATTATTTCTTGGGAGTTTATGCTCATTACTATCTTTCAAAGCATCAAAATAATGTACATATTAATTAAAATCATTTGAACTTTTTGCCTAATAGTACTATCAGATTTGATATCATTCGCTATATTTATGGAATTAATAAAACTTATTTATGGTGAATTAAAATCTTTCCCCTTAGCAAATACGATACATATGAATAACTTTCATCGTGTATTCTAATAAATGAATAAATACTAGATCCATTTCACCATCACAACTATTTTCGTTGATACATTGCATCATTGACGTATCAGACAAATAAAACGTGGACACTAAAATAATAAATTTGGCGATTTGGAACATTCGGCGTGCTCATCGATTTGTCAGACTTTTCAAATATACATCATCCCAATACGTTCGAATTAAAATCGCTAATCGCGAATGGACGCGGCATCGAATTTTATCGAAAAAAATATTTGCCGTACGAGTATATCATGTGCTCCCAGTTCATATAACACAATAACAGTCCATATCCGATTTGCTGTGCATCGGTGCGCGGTCGATCATCGAATGTAATCATATTTTTTGGCTTCACATGAACACACATTGGATATTATATTTTGCATGATACATTAAATTCATCCACATTTAAAATCATGTTATAAAGATATCTGGAAATATCAACAAACGCTGATTTATGTATAGAATAGAGCGTTAAACTATAATATCACTATCTGCGCTTTTCATCATAAATATATTGCCTATATAATTATAAACTACGATTGTCATTAAATATTTAGATACCAAGCGAAAAAGTCTCTTCTTGTTGAACGTATTTTGTCGTGATGATTTCACAAATACATAACTGATATTCCTTGAGCTTACATTTTTATTCAACTGTATCAAAGTAATGCGGATAATTCCAAAAGCGTGCAAACAAACTTCTGATGATATAAGTTATTTCTATTCAATTAATATATTCTTTATTCAATTTAAGTTCGCCAGTTGCATTTTTCCATCAAGCAGTCACTTATCTCAGCATTATTGAGATATCGTTTCTAATATATACGTGTACCTATGCGAAAATATTTTTATCATTGCTTTACTTAGTTTCTACTTCATAATTTTTTCGTGCCTTTTCTACTGACATGGACTGATAAAAATACATTTTCTATAAAGCCGTTTTAAATCGATGGCGTTCCATAATTTAGAGTGAAAGCATTTTTCACTAATTTGAGCAATCACTGATGATTCGTGAATTTAAAAATTCTCATTTCTGTCTGCGCTGAAAGAGGGATTCGAAAAAGACATCACTAAATGCGAATCTCCCTCCAAAAAATATGTCGCCAAATGTCCCGCAGGCCACTAAAATAAAGTATAAAAAAACGATGAAGAAGAGGCAGAATAATGTGAGTTGCGCAAAAAAATGTAATGGCCATCGTTGGAATCGTCGTACGCCTTCAATAAAAATGTTACATCATTCTACAGAGTCGAATCATATGATTAAGTATTCATTATACAAATGGGAACAAAACTTTTGCCTTCAATTATCGAAATTTATTCTTTTTGGTGTAGTTTTTAAAAGTTCTCTGTAGCCATAAGAGTTATAGGCATGTACAATTAAACAATATATTTGAACATTGATTTTAAGAACTTAATATTTTGTAATACAATCAAGTGATTTATGTAGAACTTCTAGTGTATTTTTTTTTATATATGATTTATTGGCTTTATAAGCTAGTACATTAGCCATATACTAAATTACATAATATCTACACTATCTCTTAAAGTCTAGTCTTACGTATATGTATATCATTGTTTTATGTATATTTCTTTTATAATTTTATATTATTAGATTTGATGTAAGTATAAAGAGCACGATATAATCTTGTATCTGTCAGCACTGTTATAAAATTAATTGGAAGGAAGATTTTTTGTTTGATTATTTCCTCCCATAGTGCATTATGGGCCAATGAAAATATACAATAGGTATCATAATTATAAAATGAAAGTTCACGCATAAAATTAATCAAATTCAATAAAAAAACATATAGAATTTCGCACTTCTACTCTTAATCGAAAAACTGCTTACATGCTTTAATAATATACCTTTAGGAATGCAGTTTAAGTATAAAATGAAATAATAGAAACCGCTTAATATTTCGCGTATTTTATGTTTCACATTGCTTCTCAATTTTTAAATTAATTTATTTTATGTAAATGAAAAATTATTATTGACAATAACATTATAAATTTTGTTTGATGTCTCAGTGCAGGAGTGAACAAGCCAGTATTTCTTTTTTTTTAACTTTTAGTTTTACAAATAATCTAGTTATTTATTATTAAGATTAATATTGTATACCAACTGAACATCATTAATTCAATAACATTTTGTATCGGCAGATTTTATTATTCTCGTTTATTGCTCGATATCGATCTCTGTTTTTAATAATGTAATCAATTTTGCCGTAAATGTCATTTTTGTTTTAGCGTTTATGTTAGCTGTTAACTGTACAATTAATATTTTTGCAATAAATTATAGCGTCGAATATAAACATTATTCTGAATATTAATGCGGTGTTCGTAATTTTTCAATAAAACGATATTTTCTGGCTATTAATGTCAACAAAATCGACCATTTGATTATTTGAAATAGTGTTTTTGGTAATTGCGGAATATTTTAATAAGTACCTTAATTATATAGGAATTTTAGCATTGTGTTAATGAGTAATGTATAAATCAATAGTCATTTTACTACATTCCAATGGCAACATTAGTAGTGCATTAAATGCTATGTGCTGTATTAAAAATAATGATTTTATCTAATGTTTTGTTAAATAGCTGTTTCGTTTATTACTTTGAAAATATAAAAGTTATTTATTATTAAGATTAATATTGTGAATTAACTGAACATCATTAATTCAACAACATTTTACATCAGCAGATGTTATTGTTCTCGTTAATCGCTCGATATCGATCTCTGTTTTACAATAATGTAATCAATTTTGCCGTAAATGTCATTTTTGTTTTAGCGTTTATGTTAGCTGTTAACTGAACAATTAATATCATTGCAATAAATTATAGCGTCGAATATAAACATTGTTCTGAATATTAATGTGGTGTTCGTAATTTTTCAGTAAAACGATATTTTCTGGCTATTAATATCAACAAAATTGACCATTTGATTATTTGAAATAGGGTTTTTGGTAATTGCGGAATATTTTCATAAGTACCTTAATTATATAGGAATTTTAGCATTGTGTTAATGAGTAATGTATAAATCAATAGTCATTTTACTACATTCCAATTGCAACATTTGTAGTGCATTAAATGCTATGTGCTGTATTAAAAATAATGATTTTATCTAATGTTTTGTTAAATAGTTGTTTCGTTTATTACTTTGAAAATGTAAAAGTTATTTATTATTAAGATTAATATTGTGTATCAACTGAACATCATTAATTCAACAACATTTTACATCAGCAGATATTATTGTTCTCGTTTATCGCTCGATATAGATCTCTGTTTTCAATAATGTAATCAATTTTGCCGTACATGTCATTTTTGTTTTAACCTTTATGTTAGCTGTTAACTGAACAATTAATATTAGTGCAATAAATTATAGCGTCGAATATAAACATTATTCTGAATATTAATGCGGTGTTCGTAACTTTTCAGTAAAACGATATTTTCTGGCTATTATTGTCAATAAAATCGACCATTTGATTATTTGAAATAGTGTTTTTGGTAATTGCGGAATATTTTAATAAGTACCTTAATTATATAGGAATTTTAGCATTGTGTTAATGAGTAATGTATAAATCAACAGCCATTTTACTACGTTCCAATGGCAACATTTGTAGTGCATTAAATGCTATGTATTAAAAATAATGATTTTATCTAATGTTTTGTTAAACAGCTGTTTCGTTTATTACTTTGAAAATGTAAAAGTTATTTATTATTAAGATTAATATTGTGTACCAACTGAACATCATTAATTCAATAACATTTTGCATCGGCAGATTTTATTATTCTCGTTTATTGCTCGATATCGATCTCTGTTTTCAATAATGTAATCAATTTTGCCGTAAATGTTATTTTTGTTTTAGTCTTTATGTTAGCTGTTAACTGAACAATTAATATTATTGCAATAAATTATAGCGTCGAATATAAACATTATTCTGAATATTAATGCAGTGTTCGTAACTTTTCAATAAAACGATATTTTCTGGCTATTAATGTCAACAAAATTGACCATTTGATTATTTGAAATAGTGTTTTTGGTAATTGCGGAATATTTTAATAAGTACCTTAATTATATAGGAATTTTAGCATTGTTTTAATGAGTAATGTATAAATCAATAGTCAATTTACTACATTCCGGTTTGATTGCACATGGCAAAATTTGTAGTGCATTAAATGCTATGTTGTTTGCCTATATTAAAAAAATAATGATTTTATGTAATGTATCACTCGTATTTTATAACATTCATATTTCATATGACTCTCTCGTTAAATAGTTGTTTTGTTTGTCGTTTCTTGTTACTTTGAAAAAGTAAAAATCAGAGATTTAAAAATGATAATTTTCACTGTCAATCTCATATTAGAAGAATGAAAATACCATATTATGCATAACTAATATCTAAATATATTTATATAAATATTATGTATGATCATATTAAGTAAAAACCACAGTAATTATTGTTTTTGACATCAAAATAGTATGTTAAGTGATATTTAGTGTATGTTATACAATCAATTAGAACATTTCATATAATCGTTGTATCAGTCGAATCAAATAAGAATTGAAGAGCAGAAAATTATTGAATGTGTTGCAGCACAGAATTTACTTTACTAAAGATACTCAACGGAAACTGCAAAGATTATTCTATAAACAAACGAAATGGCTATAGTGACTATTATTGAGTATAGTATAACAATCAGTTTAACTACAAGAATTTCGGCAGCTTAAGTTTCACCTTTGAAAGCAACCGCGATTGATACTTCTCAAATTCCAAAAAAAAGAAAAAGCTTGCAAAATCATGTAACGTGGCTTTGTCGAATCTATCCCGACGTGTGACAGGGCAACCCATACATGAATACACGCACGCACATATGAGACATGGGGGATGATCTCCAATAATAAGCCGTCAGTCAAGTCTGAAACGAGATTAGCTGCGATAAAGCATGCTTTCCAACGGAAGTATCAGTTCCCAGAGATGTGCAATACCGAAACGTAGAGGTGCTTTCGAATATAGAATAGAATATTGAGTTCACGGTATAAGCATTTAAATGCTTTCACAAATAAAAAGCAGAGTATTCGTAGAATAAAGTTTGAAAGCTTTTGTAAAAATCTGCTATGTGTTTTTGTGATACTTCAATGAATCATGAGAAGCAGCATTAAGATACGCAATTAAGTTATTGAGAAAATTGAAAAATCATGCAAGTGTAGGTTAACTTATTTCCCAAGTTTTACTTGAATTGAAAATACTACTTGAACTTAATACTTACTTGAATTGAAAACTACTTTGAAATTGTGTCGATATGAATTTTTGAATATTAATATTTTAGGATGTTTGTTAAGACATATCATGAACTATATCATCATACAAAGTTTCATCAGTTTTTTTCAACAAACATTTAATACGGGAGAGCCGACGAATCTCTATCCAAAACTCGATTTGCAATTGATGTCTTTTACTTTTTGAATTTTCAAACTCGGTTCAGGATTTTTGGCGAAAACTTAGACGCGAATATGTACTCGTTTCTGCTTATTCTAAAGAAACATCTCGACCGATTGTTACTCAGAACTATTTATAGTTTGTTGGACTATATATTTACTTTGTAACTGATTGAAAACCCGATTTGACTTTGATCAATATTTAATCCGATGAGAAAATATGAACATGTAAAACTTTTCAGATCATAACAATATTTTTTATGACAAATATAACAAAAGATGATCATGTTTGCTATGGTCACTTTCTTTTTTGTTTATTTAATTATTGTATAGATTTCAGGGGACGCCATATATTCAATGGGTGTCCCACACGAATATTGTCAATTTTGAGGAAAAGCCATCGACAGATGAAAATTTGGCTTACATACTCATATGTTGTTAACAATGTCTGCTCATTGTAAAATAAAGAAATAAAAAAGCATACACATATATACATACATATACACAAACATACTTTCTTCAATTATTCAGAATGACTTTAAATATCGAGGAAACATAAAATTTTCTGAAACAAACTTTTCCTTTGGTATAATAAAACAATTTTTTTATATTACGGAACTAGAGTCCTTATACTACATGTGGTATGAGGTCTATGTACGGAACTCACATTTTACAAGTGAAGCAGTAAGTTTTCTTTTAATAAGATTAAACAAATTCAATAAACTTTATTTAGCTTTCATCATTTCTCTATCATTTGAGTCTATTATTATATAATTCTAAAATTTCAAAAATCATTGTTAATTATAGTTATAATGTTTGGTCTGGTCGTTTATACTTTTTAGTACATATTATTACAAATTACTTTTTTTTTAACTAGAACTATCTGAATAAATATTTATATTGGAAAATGAATGCTTTTATAAGGTGTTCATTCGTATTGACTTCTGCTAGAACAATTCAAAATATAATTGCCGTGTAAGTTTTTTTTTAAAGTTTTGTCTTGCAAAGTACATTTAAATAATATCACACCCTAAAAGGAAATAGCAAAAAATGCGATGGACAAAATGGACTTTTTAAGCATGAACCTGAGAGAGAAGCTATAGACAATTCTTTTTCGAAAATATAGTATCGTACTAGTTCTGAAACCCCTGACATGAGATTATCTCCCATGCACACATAAACGTATGTTTGTACCTCGTATTGACTGCATTTTGATATGTAGGGTACTCGTGCGGATAGTACCTAACTGACATGGAGATGTATTTTCAATGCAGACGAGGGAGACTTAAGCCGCACTGATTTTATCGGATGGTTTCGGGAAATAGCAATGAAAATTTGTCGTAATAAGAAGGACTTTAGCAAGTACGTGGTGGGCAAAGCCATATATAAAGGAGGGTATTCAATGTAAATCCCTATTGAATGATGCAATGTGTGTTTTCTTATTATTGTTTATTGATGTACAAAACTTTTTATTTCTGTGTTTCTCAAAATAATGTTTTACGTATTTGTTTAAAAACTAACGTAAATTTGTTTAGCGAATTTTTATATTTCTTGTAACTTAATATACGAGGCGAACAAGTTAGAAATTAATCTTTCGTGGTTATTTTTTCTTATATATTTTACATCAATCGAAAATTAACGGGTCCCTGCAAGCTGTTATGTTGACTTCTTAATGAGACGTGGCTTTATACTCAAATGGTGATGAATATATTATTACGATTTCTGCGATATTGATGATTTTTATTGATGAATATATATGCTTGGTAAAGGCTATTTTTTCTTGGAAATATATTGATGTCTATATTTCCCAGTGGAACTTGATGTCACTATCGAATGCGGAACTTTTTTTGTTGAATGAATTTTTTTTTTCTCATTTTTAGTTTAAGATTTTAACATACTATAACTGCTAACATGCTGCTTAAAGTAACTTTATAATATTTAATAAGTACCTTTTTCCTACTGAAATGAATGTACCCACCGCAGCCTAAAATATTTTCTGACAACCGCGAGATTTGTTGACGTCACATGAAACCCAGATGGTCGACGGTGCGTGTCATTTTAAATCCGAGCAATTTGGAGTTGTTTATGCATATGCGACATTATAAGAATGTTTTATCATAAAATTTAAGGTCCAATTATCTCATAAAATAAAATGTTATGCTATGATCTTCTTATATTGAACAATGGTAGGAGTTTGTAGTTACAAACTTTCAAATTTGATCGAGCGTTTCACACATAACTTAACCTCCAAAAGGCACAAATGCCCAATAACAATTTTATCATAAGTGCAAAGTTTTTGTCACTTTGGTAACACAATCGTGAAATCGCACTAAATGTATATTCTGTGTTTGTGCCTTTTGGAGATTATGTGTGAAGCGTTATTCTCACCAGTGAATTAATTTCCCCGCTTGTCTTGTAAAATTGATTGAAGTTTTTTTATGCGATCTATTTTTATTCCTCCATATCCACATATTGGTTTGAACAATTTTGGTTCGCCAAGGTATCATCGAAATCTCTGAGTTAATTATTGAGTTAAATTAAGAGTAATATATATTTTAATGCAGTTATAAAAAAAGAAATTTTAGTTATCTGATGAATTAAATGAAATATACTCAACATATAAGTATCTATATTAATAAATGTGTTTATAAATTATTTAAAACTTCATTTAGTTTCTCATGTACCTGCTACCGAGAAATGTGAATATGAATAATTTTACATTTTTTTCAACAGTTAATTAAAAACACTTTAATCCGGAAAATCTCTTATGAAAAATAGTAAATAGAATGCATAGAGAGAATGAGTAGCGCAGAAAAATCTAAATTATATGTTCATCGCTGAGAAAAAATAATAATGAAGCATACATTTTTATGTTGTTACGAAATTGTAATATTGTCCTATTTAGAATATTTATATATATTATTGTTTATATATCTATTTCATGATACATTCGTATGGAATACAAAAAAATATGTATAAAATAATTCTGTGAATATTGTCATATAAAATTATTTAAAAAAAATTAATATCGAAGTTTATGAAACGCTTAGAATCTGATACAAACACGTTACTAATTATTTTGCATTCTTATCACTATTATTCAATAATATTTTTAATACCTATTATCAATATTTGTCTTAACTTTATAGCCAGCAGATAATATTAGTAATTATTTGAATAAACCCAAAAAATAATCGTCGACAAATCAGTATAAATACATCCATATATCTAAGGCTAATTTTCACCACCGTTGAATCGACTATTTGTTTTTGTTGCTTTTCCGATCGTCGTCTCCCACAAATTAGCCGTTAGGTGGCCGAATGAGGCGGCCAAAGCCAAAGCGCTGTTGTAAGCATTGTTTCGTAATAGATGAGCCCCGGAGTCTCATCTATTACACCCATTCTGTATATATCGGTAGGAGTGTATCAATGCGGGCGACCGCTTGTTAGTTTATGCTCCTCTGTGCTGGCCCGCTAGGGAAACTTAATGCCGCCTGCCGAGGGACCAAGATCATGGGTTTCAAACTCAATTGGGTCAACTTAAAATATTGAAATTGGCGGTTATTGTATTATGACTTGGTTTTCTCAAAACTTGTCTCATTGTCATTAGATTACCTGAATATTGAGTTTTTATATTCTCATTATAGGAAAAATACCATATAATAATTTTGAACATATATTTTGTCTGCTTTCGTTTTTAAAACTTTTATTTAGTTTTATTAGCTTCCGTAGGAGGAGTTTGTTTGCATCAGACTTGCAAATTTTGTTTTCTCGATAACTCAATTCATTCTGAATCGTTTGAACCAAAATTGGAAAAAGTGTTTTTATGTGTGTGTGTATATGAATGTTAACCTAAAATTTAATATTTCTCAAATACAAATTGATTTCAAAAATTTTATCCATGTTTGTCGATGTGGCTTTGCGCTGATTATTTTCTGCGATGATCTTGTTTCTACAGAATTAGCAGAAAAGGACAAATTATTTCTACCATTTAAAGTTCGGAAGATATCAGTGGAAGATGGTGCGGATTAGTTTTTGCTAAAGATGATATGCTTTGAGTATATATTCAAAATAAATATCCACTTCGCAAAATATTCAAATATGTACGACGAACTTGCAAAGAAGTATTTCAATTATTTAAAAATCGAAATTAGTTATTAATAAATATCATCACATTTTGAATTGTAAATAAGTATCTAGAATAGAATAGGTGTTAACAAATTAATAAAATTATTAGGAGAAAGTCATCACTAAGAACACTTACTTTATATTAAACTCTGATAATATTATAAAATTTAGGATATCTGAAAGGATACGACTTTCCTTTCATATATCATATAGCAGAATTGATTCAAAATCTAAAATACTGCATTTGATGTTAATATTATCAGTATATAATAATCATCTCTTCGTGTGCGTTCAGATCAACAAGTAAAATACACAAAAATAAATATAATTATATATGTGTATATAGAAGAAAATAAAAATGTTTGGTTACTTGTAACGATAATATATATTAATAACATTAAACGCAACAGGAAAAACGGTCTTCAAACCTCACGTTTTCCAAGCTTGTTTTTGCCGATCTAGTTAGTCGTGACAAAATTAGCTGACAAAGCGATGATCTTCAAACTGCTGCAACAAGCATTTCCAATGTGCATTTAAAATAAGTGGAACCTAATCGTGATAATCATTTATAGTAAAAGGAAAAATAATTTATACAAATTGAAAACATCACCTCGATACGTATGTTGCATATTCACTTTGCGGGGGTATTTTTGTATAAAAATTCCAAAAATCGTTTTTGTTTTGTTTTTATTTTCAAAGCTTACTTGCTCAAGAATATGTGTACGAGTGTTCAAAATTTAAATTATTTTCGAAGATACAGCTATTGACCATAATATTACTCTTTCACCTTTCTTTAGCGAAACTCTGAACGCGTCTCAACTGTCTTTCGATTCTATGTAGATAATTTCTCGAATTTTACTGGGCCGATTTATTTAAAATTGTCATAACATCTTCTTCATAAACTTCGCTCTGGTATAAAGTGACATCAACCCCAAATCGCAATTTTTTACTATTTTTAAAAAATTCGAAATAGTCAAAATTGCGGTAAGAAAATAATCTTTTTTTGCAAACATTCGTCATTTTGTCAATTTTTTTTAAATTTAATTCTAGTATATTCCATTGCGAGATCATTCTACAATAATATTTTTAAATATTGCCTTTTTTACGATGGTTTAAAAATACACTAGAAGACTTTCCTAATATGAAATTTTGTTTGTCATTACTATGATTTTTTTTGCATTATATTATTTTGAACTACAGATGGCTACCCAAACAGTTGTCGTCCTATGTCTGTGTGATGAATTAATGAACAACGCCTACAATGGGGCGAATATTTATTGATATAGCAATATCGGAACAGGGGTATTTTTAGTTAAAACTATATTGATATCTTTATTTCCTAGTGAAAACCGTTGTCAATACTGCTTCACAGCAGGCTGTTGTTATTCAGGTCCAATCATTCTACCTCTACCTACGAGCGAGCCTATGATTTATGGTTTGAGAATATTTAATTTAAGCTTAGATCTGGATTAGCAGTATATTTAAAAAAATTAAATAAACGACACTTAATCTCGATTGTCTAATATGCTTAATACCTGTCCATTTCTTTCATAATAGTATCAGCTTTCGTTATTGTTATTTATAGTTTTCGTAACTCCAGATATAAATTAAACGGTTTATTACCTTTTTCGTAACGAATATAAATTGTTTTCGTTCGCGAGTCACTATGTCAAGTATTTAATATCGCTCTCATTTTATCTCGCGCATTGTGAATTTCCATTACGAGCATCGTTAATTATAAATTATTAATTAACTTGCACGGAACGCTGAGCGGACCCGAGTCGAGCGTATTCTCATAATTTACGTGACGCACGCTCGCATGCATGTTATAGGCGCAGTGTAAACATTGACGATAAAAATGCACCCGATAAATAGTAGGAAATTAATCAACGATATACATTTCGCACCATGTGCTGTTTTTAGGACCGATTCATCAAGACTACAAATGTTTTACGTTATTTATTTATGTGCACTAGCTTTAGAATTGATTTATAATTTTGAACGAGTTTTTGTCAATACAACAAGCGATTGCTGATTGTATGAAAAATATGTTCAATGAGTAGAATAATATTTGAGAATTTACGAGGGGGCATAAATTTGGAAAGTATTATATTTTATGTTGATAGTAATATATTGAGTTATAAGTTATAAGGAAATATATACGTTTGCGGACGTGAATGTTATAGAATTCAATTTAACTAAGATGCAGAATTGAAATTTCATTAATGCTATAGCATTCCAATTTTAAAGTCAATTATTTCGAATTTAATTTTATATAACCTTACATTTCTGTAATATTACACCTGGCAAGGTAATGACTAAGTAATTTTTAGGTATTTTCGTGTTATCTTATCATTTCCCGTAGCTTGGGCAAGCAAGTTAATAGAAAGCGTACTATTTGACGTGAATGCTATAGCTATATATTGTAAAGTATGACTATCTTAATAATCGGTGGTTAATCAAATTTCGAATATCACAACCAATTTAAAAATAAAATTACTGTTTATTTTTGCACTTGACTGAAACTTTCACTGTTCACTTTCTATTATCATACTTGAATTTAGACATTTTTAATTTACAAATCTATCATGATAGTTTTCGTATAATTGGCACTGTTATCAAATAATATCAATTCAATAGAAAAAACTGTTTAAGTAATTCAGTCAAGACAATTTTTTTACACGTATAATCAAGAACCAATTATTTTTCAACAATGATATTTTTTATTTCTTAAAAATTTTGTGGCACAGATCGACATCTCTATATTTCAATATGATATAAAACAAGGTGTTACATTTTGTAAAATTTTTATTTTTATGAAAACAATTAACTCAATTACATGAATTCCTTCAAAATTTAACTTGATATGTCATTAAATAAAAGTAATGATGATCACCATATTCACTACAAAAAGTCATTTTGGATTTCTTTATTGGATAATAGTTATTTAGGCTAATCAGCAATGCAGGTATTATATGATCTGTCAGATTTTTTTCTTTCAATAGCTTTATTGAATAAGAAAGAATTAATTATTTACTACTACTCAGCAAAGTAGGTAATACGTGATCTGTCAGAATTTGATTTTTTTATTATAATTTATTTTTTGTGATCCTGCGTTTACTTATATTTGAGCTTATAGATATTCTCACATGCGTTGTAGCTATCTTATTTTATGTATCTATTCACAATTAGCATTCACTTTATGTGAATAATGTTTGCACAGATATCCTTCTTATTGACTACACAAATCAAGAACTGATAAAAATCTGATTTCAGCAATGTGGGTTTAACACGTTCGCGGACAGTTTCAGCAATTCACAAAAATTTACAGTCACTTTATTTAAAATTATGATATCCGCAATTTGATTAGACACCCTTTATAAAGGTAGTCATATCAGACAGTAGTACTTTATTTAAATCGTTACATACGATGAATGCTGTGGCATCCACGTTAAGTATTACTCTTCTATTTTATGCAATGTGCTTGTCCAAGCCAATTTATTACTGTTTCTTGACGGGTACAACAATTACAAAAATATAATTTTATAGAAAATGAAATACAAAATAATTGTCTTTAAAATTAGTAATTTTAGTAATAGTAATTAGTAAATGCACCATGCTAAAGCATTCACGTTTGCGAACGTTTTATATATAAATAACCATTATTACCATTTGCTTAGCACCAAGATTATGTCGTAGAATATTCTTCTAATCGATAAACCGTATGTTTATTGTCCCAGACATCATGAAATAATGTCGCGTCTGCTATTAATATTCATGTATTCATCACCGCACTTTGAGTTTTAACGGTATTGATGAAATTTAAATTAGCAATCACCACTCTACAGGAGCTTTACTGAAATCAAAAACTTCGAAAACGGGCTCTGTCGTTAGGGAATATGAAAATTAGAATATTCGCCAGCGAAGTTATTGATTTAATATGCATTATATGCGTAAAAAATATTTTTATTTAGTGAGGTTGGAAGTTTATATTGAATTTATCTGATGAAAAGTTTGATATATATATATATATATATTCAATAGATAAGTCCTGGATTTTTTCAATATATTGATTGTTTCTTTTCCGAACAGTAAATCCAATAATAAAAAACAATTTGTTTTTTGAAGATGTTTAATACGACGTTTCGGAACTAGGTACGTTCCATCATCAGGTTTATTCTGTCAAATACAATGTTTTTAAAATACTGATTAACATTAATTAACAATGGTCAATACAGATTAATTAGAAAAAAATTTTGTTATAAAGGAATGGATTATGTACCGGATAGATAGTAATAAGACTTAACTAAAAAAGGTTTTATATAAAATTGAGAAGCAAAAATTATTTACCTGTAATAATTTATATATCCATATCACTAATATTTTTTTGTTAAAAACACTCGATTTTTTTGGAAGATATTTGTAGATGTTACGACTACACAAGACTTAAACACACTGATATGGATTTCTGTCTGCCAGATGTAAAGGACAAAGCACGGAACTCTTGGCAAAAATGATTTTTTATGGCTCTTGTTTGGTAATTTACGAAAAAAGGAAAAATATTGCTTTAGTAAATGTTGAGAAATATTATGTATATATATATATATATATATATATATATATATATACATACATACATGAACATGTATATGCACACCTACATACTCATACATACATATGCACATATCTATATATTAATGTATCCACAATTATACACATGAACACATATGCAAGTGTATGTGTATAGTGTATACCCAAAAACATACATATAAGCATATATATGGATGTACATATATTATAACATATATACATGTATATATATACACATATTCAAAAACTATTAGGATTAATTATTTTTAATCAGGTTTAAAAAATTTAAATATGAGTCATGAATGATATTGTGATCTGATCTTTTATTAACACTTTTTGACGAATTCAAAAAGATTAAACTGCTTTCAGAAAAAAGTCTTTTAAAAGTACAATCCTCTCTATATAAAATATTGGGTTCAAAGGTGAAATTATGTGAGTTTTCGATGGAATGCTGAACAAGAGTACTTTGGAAATTTCGGCTTTTATGATGAGTGACGCTTAATTCATGTTGTCTCATTCTCTTATGAATGTACTGTGATGTTTGGCCAATGTATTGTTTTTGACAATTTTTGCAAGGGATGGAATAAACTATGTTAGTATTGAATTTAGGAGGGGTGGTGGATTTAATTTTTGAAAACATTTCTTTAAAAGAATATAGAGCTGTTCCTGAAATGAAAATATTTTCTTCTTTGAGTAATTTGGCAAAATAATCAAATAAGCCTTCAATGTAAGGCATGCTGTGAAAAGTTGGTTTAATATTGTTGTCTTGGAATAACTTGGAGATGGATTGATAATTGTTACTTTTATGATAGGAAAGTCTTTTATTGGTACTTGATTTAATACTTGATTCAATTGAAAAACGCTGGCCCACTATTTGTAACTACACCGACTTGCCCATAACCACTTTCAAACACATCATTAACACTGTCCTGAATTGCTCTTATTTTAATTGTTTCAATAATTTTTATCTACAAATCAAAGGTACTGCTATGGGTTGCCCATTATCCCCTGGCATCATAGACCTAGTTTTACAAACCCTTGAAATTTCCGTTTTCTCCACATTAAATTTCCAAATATATTTTTACGTTAGATATGTAGATGACACTTTTTTTATAATAGACAAAGAACAATCAGATATAATAATCGATACCTTTAACAATTACAATAAGAGCATTCAGTTCACACATGAAACACAAATCGACAACAAATTAAACTTTTTAGACGTGACTGTACACAAAATTGACAACATTATTTGCACAAATTGGTACAGAAAAACTACATGGTCCGGGAGATACCTTCATTACGCGTCATATTGTCCCAAAAATTATAAAGTCAATACAATCATTTCTTTGATAGACCACGCAATCATGTTGTCTCACTCTTCTTTTCATACCCAAAACACAACATTAGTAACTAAAACTTTATTAGAAAACGGATATCCCCTCACCCTCATCAATTCCACTACCAATAAAAGACTTTCCTATCATAAAAGTAACAATTATCAATCCATCTCCAAGTTATTCCAAGACAACAATATTAAACCAACTTTTCACAGCATGCCTTACATTGAAGGCTTATTTGATTATTTTGCCAAATTACTCAAAGAAGAAAATATTTTCATTTCAGGAACAGCTCTATATTCTTTTAAAGAAATGTTTTCAAAAATTAAATCCACCACCCCTCCTAAATTCAATACTAACATAGTTTATTCCATCCCTTGCAAAAATTGTCAAAAACAATACATTGGCCAAACATCACAGTACATTCATAAGAGAATGAGACAACATGAATTAAGCGTCACTCATCATAAAAGCCGAAATTTCCAAAGTACTCTTGTTCAGCATTCCATCGAAAACTCACATAATTTCACCTTTGAACCCAATATTTTATATAGAGAGGATTGTACTTTTAAAAGACTTTTTTCTGAAAGCAGTTTAATCTTTTTGAATTCGTCAAAAAGTGTTAATAAAAGATCAGATCACAATATCATTCATGACTCATATTTAAATTTTTTAAACCTGATTAAAAATAATTAATCCTAATAGTTTTTGAATATGTGTATATATATACATGTATATATGTTATAATATATGTACATCCATATATATGCTTATATGTATGTTTTTGGGTATACACTATACACATACACTTGCATATGTGTTCATGTGTATAATTGTGGATACATTAATATATAGATATGTGCATATGTATGTATGAGTATGTAGGTGTGCATATACATGTTCATGTATGTATGTATATATATATATATATATATATATATACATAATATTTCTCAACATTTACTAAAGCAATATTTTTCCTTTTTTCGTAAATTACCAAACAAGAGCCATAAAAAATCATTTTTGCCAAGAGTTCCGTGCTTTGTCCTTTACATCTGGCAGACAGAAATCCATATCAGTGTGTTTAAGTCTTGTGTAGTCGTAACATCTACAAATATCTTCCAAAAAAATCGAGTGTTTTTAACAAAAAATATTAGTGATATGGATATATAAATTATTACAGGTAAATAATTTTTGCTTCTCAATTTTATATAAAACCTTTTTTAGTTAAGTCTTATTACTATCTATCCGGTACATAATCCATTCCTTTATAACAAAATTTTTTTCTAATTAATCTGTATTGACCATTGTTAATTAATGTTAATCAGTATTTTAAAAAACATTGTATTTGACAGAATAAACCTGATGATGGAACGTACTTAGTTCCGAAACGTCGTATTAAACATCTTCAAAAAACAAATTGTTTTTTATTATTGGATTTACTGTTCGGAAAAGAAACAATCAATATATATATATATATATATATATATATATATATATATATATATATATATATATTAGTGTATAGAATTATGAACCTAATTACAACATTGTAATATATCTATATTAGATATTTGATTCCGCATAAAATATTCCAAACTTTATTTTATTATGGCAGACTGCAATGATTAAATAGCAGCTTCCGACATCGTTTTATGTTCAAACTTTAGCGTTTAATTTTCAGTTATTAAAATTCTATTGCACAAACTATAATTTGATCATTTTACTTCAATTTTATTATTAATTTTTACGCCCCTATGAAGTTTTACGTATAAAATCTAATTACGAGATATTATATTAATGGATATGATTTATTAAAATTCTGATATTTCTCTAAGTTGTGGTTTTAGGATTAAAGATACAAATTATGGAAGTACAAAATCATTAATGTTTTACATAAGTTGCATATGAAGTACTATATAAAAGTATTAAGAATTGTAATGTCCTAATTTTGGTGCATATTAGTAATTCTCAACAATTTGGTCTGCGTTCGCGATGATACGTTATTTTACAAATTAATAAAAAACATTTTTGTTTAATCAAATTATACAACTTTAAAGAAGAAATACTAGTTTTTCGAACATGAGAAACCATGCTTACCGCTAAACATAACCCAACAGACAGTCCAAATCAAATCAAATACTTATTTAATATTACACCAGATATTCAATATGTTTTATATACGATTATGTATATTTTGTATAGCAAGTAACTTTATTCAATTAAATTCTATTTCTATATAGTTTTATATTTTACTTATTTTTTTCTCGTTTTGGTATGTTTAGAAACAACAAACAATTCAGGAAGGCTATATAAAAAATATGGTTTCTGACGAAATTAATAGTCCTTTCAAAAAAGCAGTCCATCATCATCCAGCCCTAAATAAAACTAAACATTTATTTTTTGCAAGACTTTCCGTTTGATTTATTACATCGAGTGTGAATTAAATGAGAAAATTAATGATATGATACGCTTTTCCCATCTTGGTGCAACCGTATTATTTCCGAGATTCTCTCGTTCTTCGAATGAATAGAAGCACATTTTAAGAAACCGACGAATGATAAATAACAAATGCGACAACTATTGTCTACCAGGAATAATAATACTAGACCAGCCAGTGGTAAATGTACACAATGACAATACAATTACTGTAAGCCGGGGCGCTCCTCTTCGAGCATCGATTCTCAACATTTTCCAAACTATTAACGTTTTATTCTTAATTTAAATTAATATTAGAAATAATAGAAAGTTTTGTTTCATAAACAACCATTTCTGTCCGAAATATTATAATCTGCCATTTTTTCACATAAAACGGTACTGAAAATCGTCCAAATTCTATGTGGTTTCTGTGCAGTCCGTCGCTTTAGATATAAAGCTTATCCTAGAAAACGCACAAATGTCAAAAAAAGATTCTTGTCATAAATGCATGTCTTATGTGTTATAATAATATTAGGTTGTCAAATATCTCCCTTCCGCTTTTTTGCTCTTGGTTTATAATACAAAAAGGCGGAAGGGAGATATTTGACAACCTTATACATGCAAGAAATTAGATTTTATGTGTAAAACTCCTGATTGCACAGCAAATACATAACATTATGACTGGTTTTAGTACCAATTGATATGAAAAACGCAGTGTAGCATAGCCTTACCATAACATTGGTTTATTATACGACAGAATTGGCCCAAGAATCTTAGAAATTCTAACATCATGGTTGTAAAATCAAACCCTTAGTGCTTGCCAACAATAAGTAAAGAACTTATTGCCCAACTTGTTATGTATGAATTATGATATTTCAATGGAATATTGAGTTCAAAAATAAATAGTACAAATCACAAAAACATCATTATTATTAAATTTCCAAAGATATAGTTATTTATTTGCCGAAATATAATAACAAGATGCATTTTCAAATCAAGATCAGAACAAAAAATATAATAAAGTTTAACATTTAATATAAGATTAACAAATTTATTCTATATTTTTTTACACGTAATTATTTGCTTATAACTCGTTGTGCATTGATCTATTAAGCTATACATTTTAATCTCTGTGTATATAGGGATATTATTCAAAAGAAATTGTCGAAATAAAATACAATAAATAATTGAATCTTTTCTGAATGCGTGACATCATGACGCAAATTTGACTGGAAGAGCACAACAAAAATAACATGACAATTTCGAGCCAGAATATATTTTGGTTTATTTCAAGGATGCGACAAACTGCATATTTTTTATTTGAATACATTTTTATATTCTGGTTTTATTACAAAGTTGAAAACAATTTTTATTTTCATTATGATTTTGTCTAGTATAAACTTGCTGAATGTTTTATTGTTTATTATTTGCAATAAGTCTGGTTTATTATATCGCGACGCACTGTTTTAAATCCTTTATAACAGCGACTACAACTGGAGTTCATAAATCGTCGTCTTGACACGTCTTACGGTACCCTTGTATTACATATGGCTGCATTGTGTCTGCAAATGCTATAAATTGAAGCCATACTGCAATATGATTAGGTAATGATAATAGATTACTGAAATATGATCTATAATTAATATAAAACAGTTCAATATTATCTTTGAATTTGGTTATTTCTATATTTAACTATGAGCAGACAAGAGCAACATTTTTCAACCATGTTTCTTGGCAAAAACGCTTGGATCAACTATGAATATTTAGAAGCTGTTTTAGCATCAGTTGGGAATGGTGCTTATTTGATTTTAGTAAAGATCGATAGAGCAGTCTTCATTTGGTTATCGTTTTCTCAATATTTCAGATAATACATCTCAAGTTGGCAAATAAATTATTGTTTCGAGATTTCTGGTTACACTTACAATTCCACAGTTTAAGGTGTGCTTATTTTCGAAATACTTAAATACTTCAAATTTTATTTACGATTCTTTTTTTCGCCAAATAATTTAATTAAAATATTTGAATCCTTTTACTACTACTTATTCCTAAGTTTAATTAGACCGAGTTCATTTCGTTATGGGGATGAAGGGTAATGAGCTAAATTAGAACCATAAAACTCAAGAACATTAAAATCCTCAGAGTTTGTGTGTGTTTAATCTTTTAATGTTATTCAAAACTAATGGCTCGATTATTCTCTAAGCAAAACCAAGGAAACATCTAAGAAGATTATGTTAAGTGATTTTAGCAATTTATACCAGTTAATGATAATAATTTTGTCGTAGTCTTGAATTTTAATAGAGCTCGAATTTGAATTCAAACGGCTTATCATAGGGCCGGAATTATTTCATTTGCATTTATTGTTGTAACATACCTACTTCAATGATGAAATTTCTTATATCAGAATATGTACTATAAGCATATAAACTTCTTAGTTGTAACAGTTTTTTTCATAAAGGAGTAATACTTTATGGTATTTTGTTTTATGCACGTAATTGGATAGTATAGTGCACGAAATTTCGTTAGTAGATACATTGTAAATTCAAGCTACCAATTTTTATTTTCATTTTTATTTTAATCTATTACTATTTATTTATGCCTTTGTTTCTTAAGTGTAATATTTTGCATTTAATCTATAAATAGCGCCTTTTGTGTGATGTCCTCCATTGGATTTTTGGATTGTCTCTTGCTAGAATAGTGAATTATCATATTCAGCTTTGAAATACTATCTAACAGTTTCATCAAAACTTAACATCAAATAATATCTATATAGCATTTTTTAAATCAAAAGATATATCGAATCTTCGCGATCGGATGATGCGAAAGAGATGACGTTGCAGTTTGCTTACGTAATGTAAACAAATATTTCACTAGTCCCAATACGTGGTCTGCAAAATTCGCAAAGTAAACCTTTTCCTTTGAACGCATTACGTAAGTTTGCACTCACACTGAAGATTTACTAAAAATATTGAAACAAATCATTTTTGTTTGTAAGTACATAGTTCATTAACCTAACAATTGATCAATCGATTAATTTATTCAAAAATTACATTATTTTAATGTCATTGGAAATAAATTAATACAAATACAATTTTTTAACAATATGGAAGATAAATTGAGACATGTCTATATTGTACATACATTGTATATATTTTTGAAAAAAAAAATGATTTCCTTAAATATTGAACACTTAGCCCTGAAAAATGTGTATGTATTTTTAAAACGCGGCAGTCTAGCTAGGATTTATCACACATTGGCCAAAACTTTAGTGGTTTTTAGAGTTTACCACGAATATTACAGTTGCTGAATTTATATGTAAAATAAATTTCTCTTGTACAATTTTATTATAACTTTTGAGGCCAAAGAAAGAGAAAAACATTAATATCTTTCACATTTGACGTATTATTTGTGATATCCGGAATGATCGGAGAACTGTGCGTTTGGCAGAAAAATATAAATGGGCACCAGCACTAACCCAAATACATATGCCCGGATATTTATCAGATGACAACGTTTTCCCATAAAACATTCGAATGCAGTCGGAACACGGTGTACGTGGAAACTACCATTGAGACATTCTTTCCAGTTTTAGATTAAAGTTAAGTTGTTGATACAATTTATATTATACAGTTACTAATTTCAATAAAAAAAATTCAAGCTTATTTAATGAAGAATTATAATACTTGAACAAAAAAATATACTGCGAATTTTTATTATTTCTAATTCTAAATTTAAAAATAAACTCAAACTGTTTGAAGTCTGTCAATATTTTAGGATAGGCCTGACTTAAATTTAACATTTAATATTATAAAAGATTTCTAATATGTTTAGTATCTATTGTTACTAGTATTACATATTTAACGTTCTCCACATTTATTTTACATCTATAATAAAAAAAATAGATAAAACTTCTTTTTATTCCGATATTTTCTAATTAGCTAATATATTAATACCTTTCTGAAGAAAATAGCAAACTGCAATGGCTACATTCATGCTAACATTCTCGAATCGATTTGCTATAATATGGATTTTATACTTTTCTGTATCACTCAAGTCGAATCGCTTAAGGAAAATAGCTTAAAGATATAAAATTTATAACCTGAAAATATTCATTTTCAATAAGCACAGAGCATAAAATATGAAAAGTTAAGGTGGTAGTTCCCAATAACGTTAAAATTATGTGGGCTATAACGTTATTAGGAAGGTTGGTTTTACTTACATATTTCGTTGATATAATAAATTATTAATTGCAACATTATTACTGATTATTTAACTCTATTTCTGCTATTAATTATTTAAATTATCATTCTCTTTTAGCACAAAGAATGCTGATGCAAACGTGTAATTTTCTCTCTCCCTGCACGAACGCATTGTACAAAATAGGTTACTGGAACGCATTTACATTGTCATATTTATGGCAGGGATTTAATTTAATAATTAAAAGTTGCCGCTAATTCTATGCAAATAAGAGCATTTGTATGCTGCCGATGGTAACGTTACAAGAGTCATGCGCGCAGAGTACACACCTGAGCGACGAAATTGTCATCAGATTTTAGCTGTTTCACTAAATTGTAATGAGTTTTCTGAGTTCAGCAATCTGGTTGAATGTGGTTTGAAATAGATTAGAATTAAAAGTGTACCATTAACACGATTACTTACATAGTCATATAATACGAAATCGTATAGTATGTACGAAATACAAACATAGGGGCCAATTCTCCGATAAAATAGAAATGTAACATAGCGTTATGGCAACGGTGCTATGTTACGGTCCAATGTTCTTATGAATTGGTAGTAAAAACTGTCAAAATGCTATGTATTTTCTGTGCAGTCAGGCGTGGCTTTTAGAAAACTTATTTTCCAACAGTTGGCCTATTGCTTTTTGATAAATCATTAGATAAACTCTAATACTGACTTTTTGTTTATTGCATGGATTTTTATTGCATTGTCTTCTATTGTACGTAGCAATGCTGCACAATGCTATATTTACTATTCGAAGCTATTCCTATTTTACCAAGTCAAATCCGTTACCAATGCTGCTTTACACAGACTAACAACGAACCTGGAACTTATGATAGGAAGCCCATAGTTGTAATAACTAATTCAAGGGGTAGTCTGTGTTTAAAATTTGAGCTGTTTAATTGAAATTTAAAATACTATTATATTTGTTATTTCATCGGTTTGCATTCTATATTTCAATATGATACAAAATAGCTTTGAGTTGCAATGTAGACTATATTTCGTGTATAATCGAAAATATGTTACTAATAGAATCAAACTGACTGTAGAAATTTTATGACTATGATTTGTTACCAGTAGACAAACTCCTTTGCTATCTCGCCGTCTGCTGAAGCCAGTATCTTTATTCTGTCAGCACACTTTGTTTTTTACTATTTATCAAACTGTTTGTAAAAGAAATTTGTCATTGTACATAAGCTCTGTTGGAAAACCTGATGGGAAATTTGAAATCGTCCTCCGGGTTCTGTTTTGCATACGATACAGCCAGCACGCGTTCTTCTTCAATAACGCACGTGATTTGTCTAGCGGTTAGGCGTCTGGAAAGTTTTCGACCGATCTCGCATTGTGCGCCTTGCATATTTCGCTTGTATTAAATTTCAGAATATTATTATAAAGCGCTTATGTCTTCCAATTATCCTAAATTAGCACGTCGTCGGTGTAAAATTATTACAGCGCTCCATGTGTTCCCAACATCAAAGAGGGTAATGGAAAATAATGTAAAGGAAATTCGGGCGGTATTTTGATACCTTAAATTGAAATTATGAAATTATTTTCGACGGTATGTGACGACGGCTTCTGGATCATTATATAAATCATTAGCATCGGATTTACTAGTTGTATTAAGCTTTAAAAGAAAAACTTTTAAACTTTTTCTTAACTATACTTTAATCAAAGATGTCCAAATTATTTTCAAATATATATACTCTATATTCAAAAAGACACATTTGAATACCTACCAACAATATAATATTGAAAGATAAACTGTACTCGATAAACAGAGTTCTCTGAATTTTTTCGCTCTTAAAGTCAGCTAAAATGGAGCAAAGAGTGCAGAAAATAGAAATCGAATTTTTGAGAGAACGGAGTATCCGATTTGAATGATCTAAAAAACATTCAATTAGTAATGATTGGGAGAAGTGCTTATTAGTTTTTGGCAAAGGCAGGCGCAGCCATTTCGAAGATACGGAGCTAAATATGTAAAGAACTAAGCTTTCGATTAAAATGATTCAAAGAACTTTCTGCTTGTCTTAACAAAATAATTGATTTTAGAAAAAAAAAATTTGTTCCATTTTTTTTTTTTTAGTTTTTTTTTTTAGTTTTTTGTATATCGAAAATATTTCAGATTTTATTTTTAATTCTGACTATAGTTCTATTATACTTTACAAATAATTTCAACTCTGCAATTCAGTTTATATAATTCTCATAAATATTAGACAATGTTACAATATTTATAATAATCTATTTGAAAACATTCAGTATTTCTGGAACATTTCGTTACGGTACGGGAAGTTCCAGCAATTTGCCTTAAGGCACGATGCCATAATTGCCTCAAGAAAGAATTTCACTTACAGCTAGTTTTTTTCTTATTTTCTAATTTTTGGTATGCAATTGGTATTAAGATAAAAGAAAAGGCTTGTTTGAGAATGAGCATGTTATGATTGTTTCAAGCCGAAGCTATTTACTTGTATTTAAGTTTCTCTCTGATGAAGGAATTGTTTATACATTTTTACTTATATTTATTTTCAAATAATACGTTTCAAAGAAAAGGCTTGTATGAGAATGAGCATGTTATGATTGTTTCAAGCCGAAGCTATTTACTTGTATTTAAGTTTCTCTCTGATGAAGGAATTGTTTATACATTTTTACTTATATTTATTTTCAAAGAATACGTTTCAAAGAAAAGAGTTGTATGAGAATGAGCATGTTATGATTGTTTCAAGCCGAAGCTATTTACTTGTATTTAAGTTTCGGCAATTTCGTTAAGTTTGCCCTTTGGCGCTCGCATATCACACGTTAACCTCATGACCGCATCGGCCCTACACTAGACCGATTAATATTTACGTTAACCAGTGCAAATATGTAGGTCAAGCTTTAACACCGCCTCCATGTTAGCATATAAGCAATAGATCAACATTAAAGCGTTTCTCGGGAAATATGATGCCGCTTAATACGGACTTAATAGCTTACAGTATATCCGTGTATTGCGTTAGTTGGCAAGGGCGTCTGCCTGGCTGGCAGGCAGATGCTTGCGTGATCCTGCGGTTTCGGTAATGCGATAGCCACTGTTGTGCGTTACACGTACGCCGCCAGCAACTGTAACAAGTAGATGAAATGGAGCTATTCTGAGTATTTGGCCCAGATTTGCTCTTTAATTAACCCAGAAATGGAGTATGAAAAAGTGATACGAAAACATGGAAAGATTTTTGATATTTGTTTGGATATGGTCCAAATGTGTGGAAAGTTTCAATGTAATAATGAATCAGATATGTTGTAGCGGTGGAATCAAGATTAGATGTGGTCATTGGCAATTGCAAATTTTGCGATCTTGTATAGGATGAGCAGTCAAATTTACGTTAATCTGATCAAACAAGTGTGAACAATATTCCTAGACCGTACATTATACAGTTGCAGTAAAAACCATTTATTTAACAGATATTGTAGAAATATTGATCACTGCCTCATTTTGACAAAATAGCAATTCGTTTTGGTAAATTCATGTAAGTGTTTCGATAATTCTTGCTAATGAGAAATTTGAGCTCTCAATTTACTTCCCACATAAAAACTACTCGCATTTCACTGCTATCAAATTTGTCATTTTTATATTGATTGCTCAATATATTTGTATGCAGTTACATACCGAGTTTAGTTATTTTTAAATTTCGTCTATTATACATTCTCAGAAAGTACTATTATTAGAACTTTTAGGCATATAAATGTGTGTTTTATTTACTTTATCCCATATTATCTATTCTACTTGTTCATTTATTTATAATTATTTATCTAAGCCCATATTGTTACCTAATAACTTGCATTGCAATCCGTTATTGTATATCAGTGCATACAATATTCTAATAAGAGAATAATATGCTCAATGATTTATGATAAAAACTTTTTTTTGAAGATAATGGTAAACGACAATAATCGACTATAACAGGTCAGTCTAACATTATAAATACATTCTTTCTAATAATATATATATATATATATATATATATTATATTTTATTTTTATATTTATTAATTCTTTCGAATAATAATTTATTATGTATATATATATATATATATATATATATATAATTTAGTTCTTGGGAGATATCAAGGTGCATGCTTTATATGTAGTAGATAGTCGAATGTGGGTGAAGGCAGTCACCCTTATATTTTGAACCGCACATCAATTGCCTATGTGAGATATGAGGCTGTGTCAGCCTTTCACAGGAATCCCTCGCAATGGCTTCAAGTTCTAATATTACCTTCATTCATTATCTCCTTAGCCAACGTTATTGACTTTTTGTCTGAACAATATTACTTTTGCTTTCGCTCTGTTGTAAGCATTGTTAATTTTAATTATATGTTATGGATCAGCTAATTTATCAATTATGACAAGTAAATGAGTAAATGTATAAAGAATATTATAGATTAACTAACAATTAGAGGCTTCTATATATTACTTACTCACTACAACGCATAGTCAGGTTTTGTATGAAACCTGTAAATGCACTGCATTTTTGTAAATTTAAAGCCCGGCTAAATCTGCTCGTTATACCACTTTCTGACTTCTTTAATATTGATGCTACTACTTTTCACATCTTATTTTCTCAATTGAATTGCATATAAAACTAAAGTAACTTTGTGAGTAACATTTGTTTTGCTTTGTGTTCATTTTTGCCCTCTCAGGGATGCATTTCTAGTGTTTGTGAATATTTCATCATTTAGTCATGAATTTTATTATAGAAGAGCATTATTTTGCACATCTTTTGCAAACATCAGAGAAACTAAGCCAAAGTTCAGAAATGCTTCTACCTCCTACGTAGTATACAGCTTGATAATACGATCGGGCTATCCTAATACTCTGTTACGTAATCCTATATACGACACAAACGATCCGGTCTAGTGGTATTCAACTATCGGGCTCTAACTTATAATTAACAAGGCAAACACCGAGTTTCCCTATTAGGGCACCGCGGACTAAACACGTCGAAATCACGCGGATTCATTTAATTTCCTGATTCGGTGGTTTGACATAAAAAAGATAAGAAAACATAATTTATTCGGCTGTAATTTATTTTCAACCGGGCGTGATTTCACGCAATTATAGAAAAAATGTGTAAATTAAAAAAGGCTACTGTTTATTTATACCTTCCCTTGTAATTAATTAATCAGAATGTTTGCGTTTACTTAATTAGACACAAGGAGGGACGCTTTGAAGTATTTTGGTTATTACAGGTGTGTTAGGCGTACTTCTGAAAACTACGTGATGTATCAATTTTACATGTATTTATTTTGCATGAATATTTAATTGAATTATGATATTAATATTACGTAATAAAATTATTAAACTTAATGGGATATTTACGATAATTATGATGAACTATAGGAAGCGAATAAAAATAGGTGACACGTAATTTAATACAAAATAAGATAATGCTACTGAATAGTTTACACGTTGCTAGCATTATGAATGAATTACATACTTTTTTTTTGGTTTTCAAGTGTATAATATACCGTACATTATGTATATAATCTTATATAATTTAATATAAAAGTAAACTTTAAGAAACTTTGAAAACGTATATAATACGTCCAATGCAGTGAATTCATAGGTTTTACAAAATTCATACGTAATTATTTTACTTTCAAAAAGTTTTCTAATTAACGTCACGGCGTTATAAAATCTTACAGCTTAATAAACTTCATCGGTGTGCCATGTATATACCGTTGTATGTATAGTACAATTTTATATTACGTGTCGGAGGTTCAATATAAGATAGATGTGTTTTTACAATAATTCATGGCCGAATCTCAGACTCATTTATTATTTGTTTTCGACTGACCATTTTCCTTCCTACACTGTGTTGGGATACGGTGGAGCGATCGTGTACTTTTTTCAACAAACTTTGTGAGCAATGTGTGTTTGTGTTCATGGTTTGCTACATTATGATACATATCGTAGGTAAATTACCTAAAAAATTGGGAAATATACTATCGTACGTACGACTAAAAAAAACAAATGTCGGTTAATTGTAGAAAAAAATACCTTCCAAGTTTTTTGGGGTTACACGTTATTTAATGCTACTCAAAGTTGAGACGAGTCATTAAGTAGAGTTTGTTTTTGCAAGAACTACTATATACAAAATGATGCTATTTGGCTATTACATATCTAGTGCACTTACATGCCAAACGAATTCCAACCGTTCTATTATAAAATTTCATAGAGTTTTTATCAGCGCAACTGAGATGGAATTTAAAAGAGCGGTCAGCGAAATGCAAAAATGCTTAAAAAGATGAAAAATAGAAAAATCTTGAAAAAAACGTTGTGCTTCTAAACCATCAGATATGACATTCTAGTTTATTAAATGTAATAATAAAGTTTGTAGCTTTTTGCATTAATTCCATCAAGCTTTGTTTTTTTTTTAAATAATATCAATTGACGGGACAATATCGTACTAATATATATATTACGTTTCCAGTATAGCGAAGTGAATTTTAATTATTTAATTACTTTAAAGTATATGTTTTTTTCAGGATATTTTATTTATATGAAATAGTAGAATTGTGGTAAATGTAATAAAGTTAATGTATTGAACATTTTATCTATACTTGCGTTTTCAAAAATTATTTACTATTAATCAATTATTTGTTCATGTTGTCTTTCAGTTCAAATTAAACATTCTGATGGTTTGTTAGATACTAATATATCCATCTCTGACTTCTATCTAAAGCTAAGTAAGAATTAGTTATACGTTAGTAAAATCTAGATATTTTCAGGTAAAATTTGCATAAATTTTAACGTCAATATGTATAAAGAGGATTTCAAATTCTGCAATTTTTAATGTTTATTTATTTTTCGACAATAATAAGTGCAAAGTTGTTTGAATCGCTCTAAAGCAAAAGGCTTGTCTGAAGCTCTTTCACAAAACGTCCCGTGTTTACGTTCAACTCTATCCATGCGGGCTTTGTTTCTCTGTGGGATTGTCATTTTTACAGCTTCTACAAAACATTGTTAGCCCTTTGTGTGGCAATTTAAAAATGCTCTGAACTCGATGTGCTTTTGCCGTTCACGTTGCCGTTAGAGCACTACAAACTCTGCGGAGAGGACATTGTGTATACGTTGTTGAAATGCATTGGACCGTATAAAAATGGGAATATATTTTTAATGAATGCAAATAGAAAATAGACCCTTAAGAAACACGAGTGCAATATTTTTATGCGTACTTGCATTGTACCTACACACTTGAAAGGAGACTAGTTATCTATTGTATGAAAATATTATGATATCGTTTCTTATTATGCTTTATGCTAAACATTGACATTTGTCACATCACAAAAAAATCAAAATATCTTTAATCTATATTCGAGAATTTTGTGTCTAATTTTAATTCGAGGAATCAATTGTTTTCGTCTTGAACAGTATTAAAATATGTGGTAATTCTGAAATTCAAACTGGACAGAAATTGTGTTTGGCTTGTATGTAAAATAGTTACTGTTTTTAAATGTATTATCTATAACTCCTGATGCTTATAAAAAATTCTGTCACAGGGATAACATCTAAAATTCACTTTGTATTGCATATGAACACGGTGTGCCTGTGCATTAAGTACACAATATTCCTATCAACCGTATTCGCGGTTGATCGATTATTTAACGTTATTGGTTGTTGGAGGTTTCTTGACATTGTTTCAAGCTTTCGGTAACAATGAAGAAAACTTTACTTAATGCGAGGAGCTCGTTAACTAGCATCGAGGAATTCTGAGACTTAGAAAAGACGTTGATTGAATTCCGCAACGACATTGTTCGAAGAGGGACGAGAGCGGAAGATTGATGTTGAGAGATTTATAGATTCCGCTTTATAGGTTATCGGCGGCTTCGAGTCAAGAAAATTGTTTTTTTCTTGCTTCTAAAAATTCTCTGATGAAAGAAATGTTTATACATTTTTACTTATATTTATTTTTAAAGAATGCGATAGGCAAACTAGTTCTTATTAGTTGGAATGAATTTATAATTGTCTGATTTATTCAATCTCTATTTTATACTGCTTGTAAAAAAAGCTAAAGCGTTTTGAACGTATAAATATAAATTATTATTTCTAATAGTGAGAGTTATGACTTTCTGAATACAATTGTAAAGTTTCAATAACTACCTTACTTTTATAAGTTATTCTTATTTACAACTTCCCTCATTTAAAAACTAATTAAGTCTTGCATGAACGCACGTTCTAGTAAATTCAATTGCAATAAAATTATGCATATAATAAAATATAATTAAAGTGTTCTTATTAACTAATTTTCTCAGTATTTTCTTTGTGATGCTTTTTATTTTAGTTTCATATTTTTATTACAAGATATTACAATTTTATACTTTCGAACTTCTTTTATAGGGAGAATTAAATATAATATTCAGCTGTGTTGCTATTTAATTAAAATTCTCAGCTATTTTATTAACAGGCGTTGAAGAAATTATTATATAAAGTATTTTATAATGCAATATATTTTATATTAAACGAAATATTTTATGTATATTTTTTTATTATTGCAATATAATAATTGTTAATGAATGAAAAATGTAAAATATTCATTTATTCAGAAATCTTCCAAGCAAGATGTTACGTACGTGATCCGCTGAAATATATGTAGTTTAGGATCTAATAAAAAAATCACAAATCGTAGATTAAGCTATTTCGTAGAATTATCTATGTCATGAAGTATATAATAACTTTTTTATTATTATTAACGCGTTCATGGACAGTAACAGTTTCGCAGGGTAAAAAATTGCAAACATTTTGTTTTTAATCGTTGTGATATCTAAAATTTGATTAAACACTTTTTTTGAGGATAGTCAGATAATCATATTTCAATCGTTATATACTATGAGTGCTATAGCATCCACTTCAAGTATTACACTTCTACTTTACGCAATCTACTTGCTTAAGCCAATTTATGACTACGAGAAAAGATAAGATATTATCAAAATATCTGAAGAATTATTACCTTGATATACTTCCTAAAATGTGCGGTTATATAAAATTAAATTTAAAATACATAATTAATTTGAATGCAATAGCGCTCATGTCGTTCTGCATCACAATTAAAATAAATGATATAGCATTCACACTCGCGAATATGTTAAGATTTAGATATGACCAAAGATATCGTATTAAAAATGTTTTTTTTTTTATAGATTCAACTGGTAATTTCTCATAGTAATGACAAGAATCATTTTAATCGAAGTATGCACACTGCCATGATATGCAGTTCAAATATTGTGTAACAACTTAGCACATAATTAATTTCTGTACAAATATTAGTGTGCAATTTATGTGCATTGTATTAAATTGCCATTTGATTTTAAGCATACATTCCCACGTACTTTTAATTTTTAAAGACTGACCTAAATTAAGTTCTTCATAAATTTTAGTATAGCTAGACTTATTAATATTCTACAATTGAATTCGGATACGAATATATCCATTCATGCGATAACAATACAACGAACCAATATATTAATCAGTTATACAGTTAGTAGGATTATCAACTAATTTCTGCTCTTTATCATTCCCCGTACACAACTGATTCCATCGCTAACCGAACGTGGGTTAAGTCGAGAAGTGATTTGAGGCGTATTAATCCAAGGGGTATTTGTTATTTTGACGTTGACGCAAAGCGTAAACATTACACGGGACGTAGAGCGCCGTGTACAGTACGAGATGACGGAGCAGAGTGGATTACCAACTAATATGCGTTAGTACCTACCAGCCAGCATTAAACGTGAGCGGGCCAGACAGGAATATTAACACCGCAGGTCATTCGGGCCGCTATCTAGAAGCAGTGCATGTAATCACAAGTTCCATCAAAGCTCGCAGCTACCATAAATCCTATTAGGTGGTAAACGCTTCTCAATCCATTGATCCTTTTACTAGCCAGGTGCTACGACTTCTTAAATATTTATTTATTTCTGGGTTTTGTCATAAAATATTCGTTATTGTTAGAGTCTGCGTTGTGTCTGTTGTATGCGAGCTTTGACGCATTTAATTTTTTTCCCAAATCGTTTTCAAGCAGTATAGAAGATTTATTTGCCCTGGTGATCTGGAAGAGTTTTTATTTAAATCGGAGCTAGCATTAATAATATTGTTATCTTCCTGAAGGAGAAGTTTGTTTTCCCTAGCAAATCCGATTGGCTAATTTTATATTTTCTTGTCGTTTCATTCTGAATTATTTAACACCGAAATTGGGAAAATGGTTTGCCTTTGGTTGTGTATGGTAAGTATGTGATTCAACATTTGACTTATACTAGTAGTTTTCTCGAAAAGGACTGCATCGATTTCAAACTTCTAAAAGCGTTTTGTTGAAACTCGAGGATTCGCGTTGATTAGTTTTGCACGACTATAGGTCTAGTCGTTTTCTTATAATTTGCAGATAAGTGCAAATTTTCTTGTTAGTGTTCGAATTCTGAAACGTTTTGAGAAATTTCTGAAGCACCCGAAAGATATCTATTAGATTCTCTCAAGTTGGGAATAATTCTGATTTGTGCTTTCTGTAAAGACAGCCATTTTTGAAATTCAAAATTTTTTTTCAGGTGATTTTAATAAAAGTTCATCCTGAAATATTATTAATTAAACGAATGAAACTCCTGTTTCTTTATAATTTATAAGTATTCGTGAAAGAAATTCGACAACTTCGCTGTAAGACAAAATGCGACATACACCTATTTTTTACAAATATTTTACAAAATCTACAACTATTTTTATTGCACGCTGTTTTTTACACCTTGGGAAAGTATAAAAATACAGTAGTTAGAAATTTTATTTTCGTTCCTTTGATATATAGGGTGGCCCATTTAGAAATTGGAGTTTATCGATAGCAACTTGCCTGTAGGCCACACCGTGCGGAATTCGAAATTGCGATATATGGGAAAAACCTAAGAATTTTGATACCTTTCTATCGATGTATAATACTTTATATGTTTTATTTACAGAAATAACTAAACCGTAAAATCACAAATCACTAGGACCACTAGATGGACTACCCGTTATTTACTTTATTTTGGATTTCACTAGTAATGCTAATAAATTGAGTTTAAAAATGATCACATGATCCTGAAAATGAAGCACTTTACTATTAAAATATGAAGCTAATTAAAATATAAACATGCATATATTTCCTAAATAAATATGACTATAAACTTTAATTAGTGAAATTATATTGTTAAACTTTTGTTTGTTTAGACAATGAAGCAGGGCTGGTTAAAAACATAAGATTTGCAATGCATTCAACTTATATGCTCGGTTAGATTTCGTTTTAGCAAATAGTAGTATAATTGAAAATATTATTTTACACCAGATATTAATTATTTGTAGCCGAATCAGTCTTAAGTTTCATCTGCAAGTTATTCTCACAAATAAGCAATAGATATTAGTTTCTGGAGTAGACCATAATTTATTCGTTGTAGTATAAAGTGTATCGTATCTTTCTCAAATGGATATCACATCAATCAATCAATCAATCATTATATAAAACGGTCCCTAAAATATTTACATATCTCGAAAAAGAATCATTTAAATGAGTTACGATATGTTTTTCGAGATCGAGCGACATTTATTTCCTGACATCGAGACGTCGTCCGGATACAGTTTTGACAGCCGTGTTGACACAATGCGGACGGGCCACGCGACATGCACAAGTGATTATTATGATTGATCGATCGCGTTCCTGTATATATGACCTCTGTTATGCGAAGGTAATAAGCAATAGTTTGCCCATAAATTATTTGAAAGGAGTCGCAAATTAGACCTCAATTTAGATAATGTTTCCTTTTGTCTAGTTATGACAGTGGAATCAGTAAGGCCTTTTGTTTGGGTTTATAGTGAATAGCAGATTTGTAATAAATCTACTTGATTACCCAATAACCAAGAATACTCAATTTATTCTAAATTATACCTTACAAATTCTTTATGCTCTGGTCTAATTTAACATTTCAACACTTTTATGATCTTCCTTCATTTTGTGTTCAAGTTATCTATTCCAATTTCGCTTTTAATACAAATTACATAGAATACTCAGTTACAATTTTTGGTTTAATAATACTGAAGCGTCACAATTAAATCATTTTTATTAAGAAAAAAAATATTGTAATATATGGTAAACCTTTGTTCATTATTTTACGTTTTTGTGTTGTGAGTATAACTTGTGGGATGCATTGAACTTTTTTGATTGCCATTTTGTATTTAATGTGAATATTAGAAAAAATCTGGGTGTTTTAAGATTTATGTACAAGAAAACATTGAACAACAAAGGGTGATTTTAAAAAAATAATAATGTGAATCAATAAAAAAAATTGTTGATATTTTTAGTCAAAATAAAAGCAAAAAAATTAGTAACTATATTTTTTTCTACCTTTATCGCATCAATGTTCACAAGAACTTTGCCCAATTAGCCTTTTGTATGTTTATAGACTATTTAATTCATATTATTTATTTAATAATTATTGTATTAACTTTATTTACAATTTGCTTAAGCTTTTTGAAATATAATATCCGCATATTAAATAATTTCAATTAATTTTAGAAGTCACATCAACTTACTGTTGACATTGCAGAATTATCTGTTTGTGTGTATTTATCATAATTGAAAATACAGAGGTGTATTTTGTACTTTGTGACTGTGGTGATTTTAATATATTTTGTTCTGAGTTGATTAAAAATTTTACTGAAAACTTGAGTTTATAAAATGCTCCAGGCCTAGAAAATAGTTCGATATCTATTATATAAATTTGATCGAAATCGTGACTGGGTGGTAAGGCTTATAAATTGAGTGACACTACAATCTTAAATGTATTTTGATCGTTTCAAATGAATCAATTATATTTTGATACATATTAAAGTATTCCATACGGGAGACACCTATTATACCGATATTTTATTTATTTGGTTTCTTCCAAACGCGTTGAATCTAAACTACTTCTAACTTACTATATGTATATATTAATTTTAAGAAATTCCACATAATATACGTATGAAAAGCACATGACAGCATGTGCTTTTCTTCACTTCTGTTACGCTGGTTTTATATAAAAATAAAGTCAGTGCTTTTATATTAGATTCTGTACTCGTATCCGCGTTACAAACCGTCTATGAAATAATTGGAAAAGCATGAAAGGAACATTGAAACCCGTTAATGATTTATTGCAGGAAACACGGTGCGCCACTATTTAAACTAATATTACCAAGCAGCCTCGGGCCTCTTAAAATGAAATTCTCTGCTGTGTGATTTATACGATGCAATAACATAGTGAACGCGACATATAGATCTTTGCTATAGTTTCAAAATATTGCTTTATATGTTAACCGAACTACATGCAGTAATGAATTTATCTTATATTTCTGATATATCACCTTGTACTTTTACATACACACCTTGTGTATGTAAATGTAACTAATATTAAGTAGAAGTGGTAATTATATTCAAGTTTTATTAATAACATAATCTAGTATCAACTAGACCTATTAAATTTACTACATTACATATATCACATGACATATGATAATGCTTAGTATTTTAAGCATTTTATGTAATATTTCGAAATATAGGTTTGCGTTTACTATTAAAGGGACTCGTGAGTTGCATGCTTTTCTATCGTCATACTTGTTTTATTCGTATTCGATTTAAAAAGTTACTGTATTCTTCGAAAAATTCTCAACTCTAATCGCATGACCTCACACAATATTATCGCAACACGCGAACGTGGATTTATGTAGCTAGTTTATTTACACCTATCATACAAGTTTAGAAGTTGCGCTGAACGAATATCTGCTCAGACGACACTTTAACACGTTCCTTTAATCTTTTTTCCAAACTGTCACATTGTTAGTTCGATATGGTTCGGCGAACTCTCACACATTGCTGACGGAAAAATAATGAATCTACTTTTGGCTTGTTCAAAATTTGCTTTAGATATCTATATATATAATATTGTATCTGGAGCAGATAGACGGTAAACTTGTAAATTCCATGCCATACTTTTGTCAATGGTATCCAGTTTATAATCAGTCTGTCTAATTTTGTATTTGCCAAATATTACCGTATATATATGCCAAATATTACCGACTAATTTTTGATTTTTTTGACATAAGTTTTGTTATGTATATTTCAAAATATTTCGTTAGCACTTGTCGAGTAATGAAATTTTTTTGATATTTGAGACAGATTTCATACTCATTGCGAACTTCTCAGTCATTTCAAGCGTTTGTGTAAAGTGATCATTATATATTTTTATGGAAATTGTATTGTTTTAAATATTTATGGAAATACAATATGTAAGATTGCGACAATAGTATTTTTTAATAAAAAAGTTGAAATTCTGGACGACACGTGATCTGGAAATGTTCCAATTCCATATATAAATATCTCAATGTACTTGTCTGTACATATGTGCAATCCAAGAGAGTACAAATTGAACAATAGAGTTTTCTCCAGTAATCTTTCCATGTATGGCTTCACGTATAGGCTTATATCTTACTGAAGGTTTCGGCTCATAAATAGCTTAATACTTTATACAATTAATATTATAATTCCATTTATATATTTTTAAAATAAAACGTTAAGGTACTATGCCTAGTCCTTTTACAAATTTGCCTAAAAATTATAGAAGTAATTTAAATGAACTTAAATAATATCGTTTGGGTTTCAATAATGTATGTATGTTTCAATTGTGAATATTGATAATCAATATATTCTGTTAGATAAACAATAAAAATAACATTCATAATAATAATCTATATGGTTGATAATTTCACTCAGTAATGTAATTGAACATGCTTATATCAGTCGTATAATACGCATTGTAGTAATATTTAATGCTATAAATCGAACATTTTCTGAGATAAATCGCAATTTATGGCCAATTTGTGATCAATAAGAATTTCGAAATGCCAATAGCAGAGCAAATTCCGCTCTTTGCGCGTTTCGCTTATTCATAATGCAATGATATCTGGTGGCGCATACGATGAAATCCGAATAATGGTATGAATATATTGTATAGATTTATGGCTACAGCACTCTAGCCCGATATTGGCTATGGAATTCTGCCGAAGCCGAACATTTAATGTTTTCATTATGCAATCGAGCACTTGCAGGCAATTAATGGTAAGACAATTCAGATGCATAGATATTCGGAATATTGGATGGCAACATGGAGTAAATACGTATTAGTTCACCACATATCGACAATAGTTGAATTATGGCGCTTATGAGTAATTGCCATAATTTTGTGATTTGTATGGCCATATGCTTATCAATAAAACAAAAAAAGAACCATTTGGTATTGAACATTTGACATTCAGTCCGATAACGATATCTTGGAAGCTACTACGTCGAATATTTCATATAACACTTATAAGCGTGTGAAGGATAACTATGACAGTCCCTTTCTTTTAGTATTGCATAAAAATTTTAAGTGAAGTCATGTAACAATTCAATACAATTTCTTTTCTTTAATCGGTTAGGTGGTAAAGGCTTCAGCAGGTCAACGGCCAGTTGATTTGGATTTGTTGACTTACAACAGTCTTGTATCTGCTGCAGAACTGATTAATCTTTTCTTCGACAATTAGAATCTCAATGTGTCAACCAGTTAGGTACATAATTTGTAACGTTTATTACCTATTTTTAAATTTGAAATTTGTTCTGGAACTTCTGCAGAATTGCTATGTTTGATTTAATAACCGCACCTCATAGTTGTAGGACGTATTGATAAAATGATCTTTTTGTATATTAGGATTTTTTCTGTCGAAACTTGTGATTTTCAAGCAATTAGTCAATAAAATTACCTGCGTGTCAGTTTAAGCTGCTATTTTTTTATAATTATGTGTTCATGCCAGGTGAGTCTTCTATCCAAATGTATACCAAGATATTTGGCTACATTGGATTCAAGAACCCATTTATCACAACATGAGGGCATAAACCTTATCGTAGGGTAAAAATAACACAAACTAATTTAGCATTGTTTTTTTTAATTCTTCTTAGATTCCATATGTATCTTGTCCTGAAGATTTGCCTAAGTTATTCTTTTTTTTGAACTATTTGCTGATTTTATTTTTAATTTTTCTTTCTAAGAATAGGATCATTGTATAAACACATGGTTATATTCACAATTAGAAAAGTGGTTTAAATAATTCAAGAAACATTTATGTATAAATACTAAAAATAAATAAATTTAAACTTTATGAATTCTAACTAACAGATAGCATTGAAAATAATGATTAAAACCGTAGAGAGTCAGTTTAATACTCAAACCGTTTTGAGAAATTCTATGCCTAATATCTGTATGAAGTCAATATTGATTCTAAGACTGTATCAATAGAACGCGAAGATTAACTACCTAAAGTACACAAACATATATACATACTGGTACATCTCTGAGTTCAGTACGAAATACATATAAATCTTTCTTGTCAGTCTGGTTTTCGACCCTTATTTGCGAACATGACACATCCGGAATATCAATCGGACCGCGCTAACAATTTCTGCGCTATGTCATATCACGTACATCTGCATACCGAATTTTTTGCCCGCCACTCCCGGACATTCGCGGCCTCGGTTCTACGCATCTCCAATTTCTGCTGAATTAATTATAAAAGCAACATTCTGGGACCGTATATATGTATGTGATGACTTGGCATAAAATTGACCTTTTTATGAATATTTTTTATCAAAAGTTGCCTTAGAACCCTTTTATGTAACCTTATAATTGCGGAGTGGTTGATTGTGGTCAGTCTAGCGTCACAGATTGTAATATACATTTTTTGCATCTTCTTTTATTTATTACTGCTATGTGACACTCTGTAAAATCATTTAAATAAAACGCCATGTAATGTTTATAACGATTATTTTGATTATACTATTTTGATCATGTTTGTCCTAGAATAACATTTATGGGTCTATTCTGTACTGTAAGTCAATATTTTCTATAGTTTAAATTTAAAAAACATATTGAACGTCGTAATAAACTTTTCGAAAATTTTGAAGCTACTGTATAACTTATAACCGCATATATCATATAAGTCCTTATTTCATACAATATTCAAAATTTGTTTATTTTCAAACATGTATTTTTATATTTTTACATTTTATAATATAATTGCTTATAGATAACTGTTAGTGAATAATAATTCCATTATTTTTTCTTCGCAATAATTATTCCTTAATTAGTGAATAGTTTTCTATGAATTATAAGTATTATCTTTTTGCGGCGTATATCTCTCTCTGTTTTGAAAAATGTTGGTATCTTAGAAGCATGTTTTTAACAACCCCTGTAAGTCTTTCAATAAATAAGTAAATATTTACTATTTATTCGAATTGAGTTAATGAACGCAACACTCACGTTCATATATTGCGTATGAAAAACACATTGAACACATTGAAATCGTTGATATAAAATCCAGGAAATTCATAACAATTAAATTCATTTTTGCATCGCTTTGAAAAATGATCTTGCATGATTTATTAAGATCTAATAGACCTGACTTCTTCATCCACTTTAGTTCCCAAAGTTCCGATAGGCCATCATTTGAATCTCTTCAACGCAACTACCCTCACTATTGTCTCCCTAAACGTTTATAGATTGAGTTAACTTTTCCGTTCAAGCGTGAAGGGGTGACACTCAAACTGCTTAGTATTCAAGCATCGGCTGTCGCGTCGATTTTGCACTATTTCGAATGGAAAATTAGCTGCAATTGTTCACATTCTGTAGAAGGGTGCGTGTATCATAACCAGAATATGTAAAAAATAAGGGAGTAAAAAGCGGGGCACTTTTTTACCAACACGAAACCGAGCCGCAAGGGCTGGAAGCTATCAGGGAAAAACAACGCAGAAAGTTTAAATCGATGATTATGCAATTATCTATGCATATGATTTGATGAGGATAATTAGTAAAAATTGAACTTAAAAATGATTGTTTTATTAGAGGTAAATTCTCTTTATTCAGTCTTATATTAGACCATCACAATAACGTATGTTGCAAGAACAATTATTCTATAAATGTATTTTTACTTATTCGACGTTTGTCAAGTTTGGTTCATTAGCAACAATCGAAAGATAAAAAATTGAATATACGTTTTGCATTATATTGAAATGCGACATAATTCTATAAATATTTTAAAAGCAGTACCTCAAGTTCACTCCTCTGTGATTTTGATGAAGCTTTGCATGGTGATAGAGTTGATACTCAAGCCGAACCTCTTCAAATATTATAGGCTTGAGAAATGGTTTGTTTCTAACAATTAATTCAAGTTGCCCATAGTGTTTCCTGTTGATATGTCTAGATAGCCGAGTGGTTAGTGTTCTTCATGCTATTCTAATGTGATCCATCATAGTAATTATCAACTATTAGTATTGTCACTTTTAATTCACCATCAATTTATACTAATTCATTTAATATTCATTGATTTAAATGTTAATAATTAGTTTTTTTTGTTAAGATTTAGCATTTTCTATTAAAAACAGAATAATTTTATCCGGTTTTTACTATATTTCCCTTTATGTGTGAACGATGAAGACGATTCCGTGATGGATGCCCCGCGGCATATGATTCGTGAAATGACGAAACACATTTAGGACGGCCGGTCCTCGATCCGACGATACGAGGATCCGAAGAAAGAATTTTTATAAATGGTTCTGACATATTAACGGTCCTTCGCTCAACGCTTCACAGATAAGGATTTAATTGCTTTCCGGGACATTATTAATCATCCGACAGACGTAGTAATTATTCTCCAGAAAAATCTTTCACAGAAAATGACAAATTCTTTCAGAATGATTTTTGAATAGAACATAGGGTTTTTATTTGTTTTTCTTGGAAGCGACGGACGATTATGAAAATTAATTGTGCATTGTAATTTTTTGATAATTTATTAGTAATTATAAATTGCTCAAAATTATGCTTTCTTGGATAACTGGAAGAAGGCTGTGATAAATTAATTTCATTTAGCCTGAAGTATGATTAAAAATTTTTTAAATGGTATAAAAATATATATATATAATATCTTTTAATTTCACCGGTTTTTCCCGCAGCTAAATATTTACAAACGTTTGACTAATTCTATTCCAGTTAACTAAATTGTTTTCTAAAGTTTTTCACTTAATTATTACAGTAAATCTTAGTAATTTAGGGTTTAAAACAGTGCTGATATTTTACTTTATAGGCGATTTTCTATTTCAATGTATTTGGTACAAATTAGTAAGATTTTTAAAATATTATTTTTACTATATTCAAAAACTCACAAATATAAAAAATTAGCGGACATTACTCGCTGCTCTAATTTATATTCTTCTTTGTAGTATCTTATATATTCAGTTTATTCCTGAATTCTTATAAATAATTTATTACAGTTGATTTTTCTCGAGCATTGTGTAATAATAAAAGATCCATTGATTTAAAGAATGACAATAAATATTATTACTGACAAAAATTAATTGAAGTTTTTTTCTTCATTCCTTCATCGGTCCTAAATAAATATTTCTCTTTCAAAAGGATTATCACAAGGAAAATGAATGATAAAGGAGCACTTTGAACACGGCTGGTTGGCGAATATTTTAAGGGAGTGCACAATACATAATGAAAGTTGAACACTAATACAAGCAGACACGCACACATTATATATCAATGTCGCTTTAATAATAAAACAGCCACTTTTTGTTCGATGAAATTTTTGAAAATTAACATTGCTCTTTAATCCAGTCTAGTTTTTCTATAATTTTGTAATTCATATATAGAAGTTTTTTTTCTAAGTTATTACTGTCAGTTCAATTTTCTTGCATTGTTTCATTTCAATTCTTTTCTTGTACGTACATAGCGTACAAGCAGACTCATTATTTACATTCGTTATTTGCGTTATTTATGGGATTACTGCTCTCAGTATTTATTACGTTCTGTAAAGCTCTGCGGATGCAGACTTCTCAAGATGCTGCTTTCTGGAGCTTTTTGCATCTAACGGTGGATAAAAGAACGGACAATAAAAATAATTTATTTAATTTATAGCATCCATGCTGTAGGTTTCTTTTGTTTCTATCAATTAAATTGGAATTATTTACAATCAAAATTAGAAGATATTGAGAATGATTCAGTTATCGAATTATTCATTTTTTTATTCAACTTATTGGTAATTATCTTAATTATGGCCCCGCCATTTGATTTCCTTTTCATAACTGTATAAAGCCGATTGGCGTATAAATAAATAAATAAATAAATAACTACACTTCAAAAAACAAACTGATGTGATCTGTAAATAACGGTTTACATGTTCATAATAAATCTACTTATTGAAATAATTTGAATAACCCTTGCGCTCTAGTTTTTCAATATGTGCTTGGTATCACGACTAGACGAATACTAACTTATAAATATAATATAAAAAATATTAAAAACTCTACCTGGGAGTGGGCAGCTCACAAATATGATCTTTTATTACATTTACATACAGAATGTAGGATTTTGCCTCTAATCCGTATTAATAAGGATATTAGTAATAAACTCTATAATCATCATTTGCAATAATCAGTATTCTTAAAGTAAATTATGTATTGGTCATAAAAATCTTCAATTAAATTCAAAAAAGATATATTCCAATATATATAATGTATACAACATAATGGTGGATTCTTCATTACATATTTTAGATCAGTTCATTTATATGTAATATAAAAATATAAAACAGTGTATTATTTACAAAAAAAAAATAGTTTTGACCATAACAATATTTAAAACGAATTCCTAACAAAAATGATAATAAAAGTATTTTAAAAGAATCCTTCACAACTACTTCGCTTTAAACGCACCAAAGGTATTTCCAAATACCACTCAACTTACAACTAAATATGACAAATAATTAAATTTAACCTTTTAGCGAATGCAAAGTTTCTTTCTGTCCACAAAACATGTTCTGGGAATACAGCATTAAATTTTAGATTTATGCGATTTTGAGTTACAATGCTGTCACATTTATAACTTGTATGACATTTTATACAATGGCACTGAGTGCTGCGGTTGGTACCCCATTTTTGCTTTGACCGCTATTTACCCCTTTACGCTCGAGTCAGGGATGATATATTAATATTCCATTCCGGAATGAACCTGTGTATTTCATATTAACATTAATAACAGGTCTCCCGAATTATTTTAGACTAATAAAAATAACAAGCGGTGGGTGATGGTTAAATAAAACGAGTTTGAAACTGTTGCAAATTATAAATAGTGATGTTTTTTATATGAACAGCGTGTTTTATTATTATTTATTTATATCCACTGGTAGTTTTTTACTTGTAATATTTTTTATGCAAAACTAAATTTGTTTTAAGGAAGAAAAATGCATACATCAGTGAATAATATTATATCTTAGTAATATAATATCTCAAATATTTTTAATAATCAATGTACCTTCTTCTGAAAACACGCTTACAAAATCGCCTCGATACTACAAAAGCGAGCTCTTCCAAAATTGCTTGTTGAACCATTTCCTATATCTCCAGTGAAATCCTCACGTTAGAAATGCTAGATAGAGCAAGTGCTTTATATAAAATCGAATGACTGCGATATTACAACTTATTTCTAGAATTGGTAATTTTCGAACTGTTCAACAGATGTAGTGTCTTCATTTTTAACTCAGCTTTGTCAGCACAGTCCTGGATAGGAAAATAAGATTATTTCTATTCTATTTCAACTATGGATAATGTGTGTACAAATTGGATGCGATGATCATTCTAAGAAGAAATAATTTAAACAAGACATATTTTCATATAGCAAAATTTATTATTGGATATAAAAACCATACGATTTTGTTCCTAAATATCCATCATTAATTTACGAGCATCACACGAAAGTTAGAACCTTCCGCTGATCATATCAAATTTTACAAGTTTCACAATACTAAAAATTTGTCAAATTTGTACATATCAGTATGATGCATTAACCACATGAATATATAAATATTGACATATATTTAAGGATTAATTACATATCTATATATGCTTTTAAACATTTATTAATAAAATAAAAAATATAGAAAACAGGCTTGAGAAGTGTCTAGTAATTTGACCTTTGAGTTACTTTCATTGTTAAAAACTTTGATGTAATAAAATTCAATTTTTATATGTTAAATTCGTTCATCCCTCCGTATTTGTGTGAAATATAACCGAGAAATCGCTTCTAAATCAATTACATCCCGAAAACCTACCAATATCTTCTATGCATGACGTAAAGTTCGGCTCGTTTTTTGTAAACCGTACCACTCACATAGCAATTTTTTCGGGGATCCTTAAAGTAGCGCGCACTGAATACCAATAAATGCATGAATGAAGATCTAGATGAGAAAAAAAGTGGAGCAGCGAAATCTTGTGACACGTAGTTAGGGTTGAAAGACATCAGTAGGAAGTCGATGTAAAGTAGAAATATTTAATGATAATGTATCATTGTACTTATTACTTGAAAGTTGGAATGCCGAGTTAGTTTTTTTTAACCACTTCATTGACTCTTACCATCTTCAATAAGATTTCAATAAATGCTATGTCATCTTATGCTGTTGAATATCGGGAATGCAAAACATATTACGTTTTATAATAATTTTGGCTGCGGATCTAAGTTATAGCATGTTTTAAAATATATAGTACATTAACATGTATCAGGCTTAAAATATGTTGATTTTTTTCCTAACATTTATACCAAATTTGTATTTCTATCTTGTAGATGTATCGTTTGTAAATGTATCACCTTATCTTATTGGCATTTTCTATCTTTGTGTCGAATCAGTTGATTTGTGACGATTTTCTTTATCGATAACCATTTTTCATCCCTATAACATACTGACTTCGAAGCTATAGGTCGCTTGGTTAATGCGACCCCGCATTACCAGGAGTGGTCACATACGTGAATAAAAGACCTGGATGGTACACGCTTACATGTAATTTTATATTTTTTCTCGGCATCCGTTCTAATGGTAGTGACGACGAAGCCAAATCAGATTTCTGACCACGACAGTCACATGTGCTCATTAGTTTTCTATTGCAATACAAGTTTACTATAGATGATAGTTTGATATACTCGCTAAATAAACATTATTGATTTTATTTAATATATGATATTCCGCAGTAGCGATATTAATTTATTTTAGATTTTAGAAATAGGTTTCCAAGTGAAAATAGCCTTTTCTACCGATTATTGCTGCATCAAATTGAATAATAAGTCAGCCCTATTAGTTTAATTACTATAATAAACAAAATATTAAATAAAAAATACGACGTGAGAAGCTTCAGCTCAACAGCTCATCGGACGTGAGGTTCTGATTGCTGTTACAATATTATAAAAAAAACTATCGTGAGAATTGGTAAAAATAAATTACTTTATAAATGAGATTATACATATTCGTATACGTATAGGGAGGGACCAATTCTGCGATAGAATTGAAACTTGACATAGCGTTGTTCATATCAATCTTCATATGAATTTGTAGTAAAAACTGTCAAAAAGTTTTGTATTTGCAGGGAAATCAGGCATTTGCACAGCTTATACTATACTAATACTATTTTTACTACCAATTTATGTAAGGGTAGAACCGTAACATAGTCATAACATTTCTATTTTATCGGAGAATTGGCGCTATAATATGCATTGGGTATAAAATATGTAGGGCAATACATCAAATGAAATCGAAAATATTTTGGAGAATAATAACATTTACAAGCATTTCGACATGCAATTTTATGACATGATAACACGAAGTAAATCAAATTCATGTATAATATTGCATTCACAAATTGCACAACTTAAAATGTTACTGACCTTGTCAGTTGGCTAAATTCTTAAAAAAAGCTCCTCCAAGGAATATTCAGTAATTATTTAATCAAGATTGTTTATTATACATAAAAAATTCCTAAATTTAATAAAAGCTTGTAAAACACAATTATAATTATAAATGTGGCATTATCAGAAATCTCTTCAATTATTTAAGTTGATTAGTTAAAAGTTAAAAAAGAGTTATTTACTAATTATTATAATATTTTTATGCTGGTATACTTAATTGTTTATTGAAATCTGTGCGTATAAAAACAAATTATAATGCTAAAATTTTTATTGTTTCAGGTAAGTGGCAAATCTTCTAGAGTTTACATAGTAGTATGGGCTATAGCACATTGTTTGCGATTGTGTCATTCAACGAACAGGTTGGTAAATTGATTTTAATCTGCTTACTAATTTAAAACACTTATGTATTTATACTAATTTGAGTTTGTACTATTCAAACTTTGTGACACCGTTTTACTGTGAAAGTCAAACTTCTCCCATCTGCATTTTTATGTAATTGCATTGCAAAGTAATGCTCATACGAAAACCATATGAAACACGCGTCATAAGGATAACAACCCCACAATGATGGTAATAATGTTGAACGCAAAATTCTTATCAGTTTATCCGATTGTGTATCACAACAAAGTTCCCTCGTCCTAATATACACCGAAAGTATGACAAACGAGTGCGCGTGTAAGTTTACTACATTCGGCGATATAAAAATCAGCGAAACAAACGCGAAATGATTTGGACCGACGACGGTGGATTCTGTTTGACATAAAAAGTACATAAAAACGCGTTTCCTCTCACATCGCATACCCGAGATGGGCTTTTATAAACCAATAAAGCCTGCGGGAACACTTGCCGCCGCCAGCTACCCGTAAAATTCCGACGCGTAAACGCGTATTGACGCTATTTCAGAAGAGTACTGATAGACGGTTGTGTGTAGGAGAGATGATACAAAAGATATACTTTTATAAGATACTGTCAGTCTTCACATTTTATTTTATCAATACTTATATTTGCTTAAGTAGTTTTTCACTAAGAAAGTTCTATAAAAACTAAGAAGTATTGTTTGCAATAATGAACAATTTCGCGCGTCCAAATTATAAGTATAGAGTTTTTGAAAATGATAAATATGTGTGTAAACGTATGTAAAAATCTCTTATGAAAATATCCTCCTTCTATAACTCTGATTGTTGTTATATATTGTAATCTTTGTAACTGTGGATAAACACTGATTTGTTGATATAATTTAGTATTTGTTGCAAGTTAATTATTACTATTAATGATGTGTCACTGAGTATTACAAGCTTGAAGATTTCAAATAATTATTAATGATACTTCTTACTTTTGGAATTGCAAAGTAAGTCCGATCCAACTCTCTGCCAACCCTCTCTCGGATACAAATTCCGGCACAAAAACTCAATGCTGCCTTCAGTGCCAACACAATTAATATAAAAATATGTTATCATATTCAATCAATAATTTTTCAAATACTATTCCTCAGATTTTTAATTTCAATTTATACTCCATAAGCTATTACAATGTTTTGAAATTGGATACTGAGAGTATTACATGTCAGGTACAGCTGTTAGGTAAATTGATAAAATATCCAACATGAAGGCTGTTGATATATTTCAATTTTAACTTTTATAGATATGCGATTTCACTGGCTTTTACTTCTTGTCACTCTAATAATATCTTTATAAACGGCATGTTATCCTAATTTTACTTATCTTTCTGAACGTTCATTTGTTCTGCAAATATTCATCAGGGTTTAGTTTTGCCGTTTTTGGTTTTCGTAGTACATTTTAGGGCATCGAGATGAATCTACTGAAACTAATATCTATTTTCTAAAATACCGAAACAATTATTTTATTATTTTTTGAATATCTATTGAGCATTACTTACTCACAATGCTACTAGTACTAAATGTCGACGCTTAGTATCTGCTACCGTGATTTTAAATTAAATGGTTTTTAGTTATTACCTGCACTGTTTGTTTAACATGAATATATTTAGATAGTTTTTTTTTCTTATTTCTAGAAACTAAAATAGAAATTAGTTTTGTTTATTCTGTATTACCGAGAAAATTGATTGAACATGTTGTTGAATATTAAATAAAATACATTACATATAATGTGAGGCAATATTATGATTTAACCTTTATAAAACATATCATGAATCATTTTTACCGCATATTATCATAATATAAATTGCTATAAATTCAATCTAAAATATAGTCGGCGCGTGTAGCATAGCATATAACGACTGACATTAAAGATTTATTTCAAAATTCAATGCAGAACGCACTGCACCGCATATATGCAAGTTCGCACAAAATGTACCATAGATTTAATATGTAACACTCGGGGTTAAATTATCAATTAATATCGTGCATTCACCGTTTAACTCATATAATAATTACAATCTAATTATACGCTCTGCATTAAATATTACTAAATTTTGCTGATGTAAATTATGAACGCCGTACAATTAATAATTTATCGGTACATTTGTTAGAGCAGGTGGATCTGATTTAATATATTCACATTGTATGCGAGCGAGCTTTGAATTTAGTTTTATTGTTATTTTATTTTAATTGTGATTGAAAATTTTTATTCGCGTTTAGTAAATGAAAATTGACTTTTTCAATATGTATATCTGCTCAAAGACATCTTAATGGCATGGTATAATCTCTAATTCGATGCAGGAAAAGTTAATATGCAAAATTTTGCGTTGAGTTTTTTTCGGTAATTACCTAAATATTATCACAAAAATGATGAAATTTTGAAAGATCATTGCTATAGAATGCATAAGGTTACCCTAATTTGAAACTGATATATTTCAATCGTATATCGAATTTTGAAATTGCACCGCTCGTATGCGTTCTGAAAAATGTTTTTGTTTGATACTTCGTTGGTTATACACAATTTTTTGAGTTTTTTCATTGTTTAGTTTATTTCGAAATTACTACATCGAGAATTGCTTATAATTTGCCATAATAATTATGTAATTCAAATATGGAGATAGAAGTCGTTACAAAAGTTTAAACATCTATTTATGCTTGATAATTATATAGTGAAACTGTATTAATTTAAATGCGAATGTTTTTGGGAGGCATGAAAACAAGAACTATTTATTAAAATAAATATTATATTTTACTTGACTATGAATATGCATGTAATACTCTGCTTGTAGAATTTTCATTATCTTTATTTGTATCCAATGTCATATAGTGAAATTCTGATGATTTTTCATGAATACGGTAATTTCGTGTTATATAAAAGCTATCGTCACTGTTTTATAATTATTCGTTAATTCCAATAAGCCTTTACCCATATGAAATCTGCAGTGTTTGAATTTACTGTTAAACGAGGGATAACGTCTGTCAATTCGTTTCGAAATTGCAATACTATTTATCGCTGACTATCGCACGGATATTGCATTTGTGCACCAATAATAACATTTGCATTAAACCAGCATCGCTCAAACCTGATTTCCAAATGAGAAGTAACATTTCCTATTTTTTTAAATCTTTCAACTTAAGCCGGAGTACGAAATTTCACACAGCAATTATATTCTTTATACATCTCTAGATTCTGAAATATGCTCAAGTTTATTTCTACATGCAAAATGTATACTTATTCTTTCTGATATTGCACTTGCGCTGGAATAATTTTAATATATATCTACTTGATAACATTTTTATGTAGATAACATGATCATTCTGAAATAAAATTATTACAATTACGATTAGACGTAGAAATAATATACGTATGAACAAACCGTTTCACCTTCGATTTACAATGGCTATAATTTTAATTTGATGCTCCAATTTCTTTACTTCTTACGTCAAAATGTAATAGATATCTTCCAGAATTATTGAATCGAATTGAGGATTAACTTGACATAACGGCTTTTTGCAAAGATATCTTTCAAATAAAGAAAAAAATGGGTATATCTCTGTTTTACCGTAATTGAATTTGAAAGATCTGCATTATTATTAGTTATACATTAAGTACATCAAACACCATTATTCTCATATCTATTGAAATCCGTATTTCATAGAAATTATGTTATTCATAGCAGTTGGCGACAAGCAAGACATAATCATAATTTCAGATAATAAATTATACACTGTTAACAAACGTTTTGCTAACAAGTAAAGTTTCTGATTGCTAACTGTTGCATTGAAAACTCACAGCATGTTTGTGCTATATGAAATAATTTTCATATGTAGATATTTTAGTTCAGCTGTTTATATAGCTTATTAACGGCGTTTAAATGTAAATGTGGAAGATAATTCATTGACTAAGGGTAGTGTCAAGCTATAAAAACTAAAATCTTGTAATAGAGTATGTGATTTACAAGATTCTAGAGTCAATATCAAAAATATATTTACTTCAGTAATTTGCCGTATTGAAAACTTTTGTTGAAACGCGAGATGAACATGGTGATATAATAAGTTGGTCTTGCTTTATATTTTTGTGGCTGTAACATTTAGTTAGTGGTTACAGAAAATTTGTACAAGATATAATAAGACATACTATGGAAACCTAAATAACACATTTGCATTTTGATCCCGTTATTTATTTTTTTTACTATTAGCGAAGCACAGCTCATTTAGAAATAAAAATAACTATAACTCAGTTTTCTTCATAAAGAACTGTATAAAAGATTTAGCTTTTGGTAATTGCAAATTGAATGATTGATTCCAATTATATCCTAATCAAGTTTTCCTTTGGCAATAAATAATAATGTTATGGCGTTTTTTTATTTTGGGGGGAGTACTATGGCGTCCCCTGACATCTAGACAATAATTAAATAAAAAAACAAGAAAGTGATCATAGCAAACATGATCATCTTTTGGTATATTTGTCATTAAAAATATTGTTCTGATCTGGAAAGTTTTACATGTTCTTATTTTCTCATCGGATTAAATCTTTATCAAAGTCAAATCGTGTTTTTAATCATTTATAAAGTGAATATGTAGTTCATAAAACTATAATGTTAATGATTTGATTTGGAATAAACGATATGAGCACCAATCAAGGGCTGAAAAAGTAATAATTGCAGTTTTCCAGTACGTGGCGCTGCTACAGCACTATAAAAAGCTGATCTACATTATTACTGTACATATTCCTTTTTTGGTAATTAGTCTTATCTTCACAATGGAGTATAACATTAGTAAATTGAAAAATTGGTCTTTGAATTTAACTCAGATAATTAATGTGCGAATTATTTTTAGAAGTGAAAAAGCTTATTTTCGAACGACCTAATAATTTTAGTAAGCTATTGTTTAATATGGATTTAATTGTCAGAAGTAGATTGTCCAGTAGCCTTGAATACTTGTTCTCTGTAAACTTTTTTGACAACTACATCAATCAGTAGAGAGAGAGAGAGTTGCATTTAAAAGCGAAACTTTTATTTGTTGTTTTTTTTTTTGTATTTTAGCTTTATTAGTCATGTATAATTAAGCTATATATAAGGTAGTGTAAATTGGTGAAAAATGTAGTGGTTTGCACATCATGTAGCTGCGTCGTTGGCCAAGAGCTATGTTTCAAGTTGTACATATTGCTTTAAGTTCGAGCGTAACTTCTTCTTCTACTTATTAGCTGTCAAAATTGATAAAATATAAAATGTTTTCGTAACGAATCGCTAAAGTTTAGTAAACGCTGTCCCCAGATTGCTCCATTAGCCGCGTCGGGCGCTCCTAGCGATAATAATACGGCCGAGCGTTGAATAATATTACCTACATATACCATGCGCTGGCAACACCAATATTTATGGCATTAACGTATTTACGCGTTCGTTTCGGTTGAATCGCGTGACGTTCGCGCTCGATCATTCGATAAATTTGCTAATGCGCGGTCACTAAATACAGCTTCAATGGACCCTGAATACAAATTTCCTAACTCGGCGAACAATTGGCACAAAACGTGCATGCTGTTATTCAATTCAGGTACTTACTGCAGGAATAGGCAGATTATAATAGATATTTTGGGTATAAATATAACTTATATAATTGTTAAATATGAATATTATATTTACAGTTACAACATTTTATAATTATGCTTTAATTTAAACAATCAATGGGCGGCGATTGTGCTACGTATCAATAAGTACCTACCTTTTATTATTAAGTATCAAATAAGATAAAACCTGTTATCGACAATTTTTGTTATTGCTAAAACATAGAAATATACTAAATAATTCAAATATATTCGAACAGCCAAAAAAGGATGGAACGAAAAAAACACAGTTTCTTTCAATCCTATATTGAAAGGTACTTAATCAAGTGATTCGTGATTATTTATATTTAATTAGTAGGGCAGAGTTATTGCTGAAATATCACTATATATTTTGTATAATCAAATTTCATATTACATATAATTTGTTGATTCATTAATTTTTGATGCGTGCATCTTCCCATTACGTTCAATTATATATTGACTTGTGATTTAGGATGGGTCGAGTTCAAGGAATCAGAATTTCTTAGAAAGATGGATTATTGATTGAGGGACTATTCATGGACAATTTATAATACAAAATATTGCAATAAAGGGATTGAGTTTTACTACTGTTATTTTGTATGAATAGTATTCAAATATATTTATGTAATTTTGTTGGAACAGGATTGAGCCTTAAGCGTTAACACTGGAAATATTCATTATAATTACAGTACTGTAACCATAGATAAGGAAGCTGTAACTGTAGCATTAATGTTACACTAGTTTCTTGTTTGTATCACAATTTCATACTTCTTATTTTTATTTTCTTGCTTTAAATTTGAAAATCAAATTTTATCTATCTAAAAAATGAATTGTCCATACTTCACATTTTAGAATGCAATTCTCAACTCTCTCTTATTATGAAAGCAATCGAGAACAGACTAACGGGCATGCAGGTGTAACCGTCATCACAACAAGGGATTTTCTACTGTGTCTTTGAAACCATAGTAATTTTGAGATATTGTTATTCTATATCTGTTGAACTGTTTTTCCATTTCGAACTCCGGCTACACCCTTTGTGATAGGGATTCGTTAAAAAAGGGCAATGAATTCCCTAACACGGCGAACAATTGCTGTCGTACGTGCGGGGAATTATTAAACAGGTATTAACGTAGAAGAATGTGAACTTACCTTATTGGACGTATTTTCCTTTTATTACATTGATCATTAGTGTTATTTGATTTTTAGATGCTTCTGCATATAAAATATTTGGTGTTGCATTACTCTTAATGCCGTAATTTATCAGGTAGTATACACATTTTGCTCATAGACCTACTAAAAGTTTTTTGTTATAATATAACTCTAATGGTTTTCCTTCGAAAGGAGATAGCCCAGTTATTTTAAAGATATCCATCAAATGCTTATTTACTGTCTTTGGATAAATTTGAGAATTATCTCTATATTACTTATAATAATAGATTCATATAATACTTTTTGGATATGACAGAAATATTTTGTTTTGTTTTACATTTTACATTTTACAGTATTGAATTGTATTTTGTTAAATCGTAAACGCTATTGGCAGCATATAAAATTGTAATGTGGACAGTTTTCAACAATACACCTGTTACAGCTCTTGCTGTAAAATGCACAATAAATATATACCGCAATAAAAGTATATTGGCCTGTTTCCATTTACCCAATCGCAATGTTATATACAATGAAAAATTATCGTTAAAAATTTATTCGTTGCAGTACGGTCGTTAAAATTATATACATATACTGGATAATTTCAATTTATGATTTTATTTAATAATACAGTAATTATAGTTATCACTTATTTATACAAACTGATTTGTAACTAATAAAACCATATTATTTTCAATAGTTAAATTAATAGTTTGATATTATTTATGGAAATACTAATAGTGACAGCATAAATTTTTATTATATTGAATGCAATGCAATTTTAATGCGTGGGGGTCAATTCGACTGAATTTTCATATTTTAGTAATTATTTTTTATTTATATTTTCATGTAAAATTCAATAAAGCATTGAAATTATGTGAATGCATAGATAATAATAAATTTTAGGATTTATTCACCTAATAATTACTTACCTATTTGGTCGCAATTGATAAATTCAGAGTAATCGTAAACATTTTGGGCTTATGATAATGATCTATGCTATAATTAGCTAAAAATTTTAACTACAATGCTAATCATGATCTATGAAAAACAAAGTGATTAGAATAGAATTAGAATCATTACGTTAATAAACTGTTAAGCGTATTTTCTCTGATAAGAATAATTTATCACATGCCGCAATGTTTGATTCAGACTTCTTTAGTAAGTCGCATTATTCTTACACTACTGCCTTACGATTGACAATAAATTGATTTTTCTAAATCATGATATTTGTACAAATAAAAATCGAGTCTGTGTCACGTTGACGATAGTGCACCGTCTTTATTTTTATTGAGATGTAATAAAAAATAAGGGTGTGTCATTGAATCCAAGACGTTTAAATGGAAAAAATATTGCCTCGTTAAATAAAGCAATAAGCGTTAGATGTGCTGGGTACTTTTTTTTATTTCTTCATGCATTATACTAATTAACTTTGTTATCTCTATGGGTTGAGATTAGTTTATAAATGCACTTTTCTTCTGTCTTTCAACATTTATATCGCACTGTCATAATTTGCTGAGTAGGTGTATCTTAGAAATATTTATTTATTGAAAGTTTTCTGTCATGTATAATTAGTTCAAGATTATGTATTTGTAAGAAACTAGAATATTTAAATGTAAATAGCAACGCACTTTAATTTGTCGATGAATCTTCAAACTCTTGTACTTCAGTGTTTCAAGTAGCCACGGATCGAAAATAATTGGGAATATTTTTTGAAACCAAATATTTTAGGAACCTGATGGGCCAATTCTGCTGTAAAATAGACCAATGTTATTGCAAAGCTATGTTTCGTTTTTCACATGAAATGTGTTTTAGATGTAATACCTAACCTAGAAAACGCACAAACGTCAAAAAAAGAATCTTATTATAAGTGCAACTTTCTGATGATCATTGCAATACATGCAAAAGAAGTTAGATTTTATGTACAAAATACCTGATCGCATACCAAATACATAGCATTTTGACAAATTTACTACTATTTTATGTGAAGAACGGAAAATAGTCTTGTCATAACATTGATCTATTTTACAGCAGAATTGTCCCATGAATCTGATCTAATTTAACCGGTAGATTTTTATATTTTCTGAAGTACAGAAATCCTCGGCCAAGCAGCATTTTGGCGTTGGCTGCTGAATATTACATCCGAGAAAATCAAAAAGTTACAGTGAGCTATCTACAATCTTCCAACTTTCTAATGCACTTTAAATAACTGACTTGAAATTTTTAATTAACATAATATTCTTTACTAACCCAACTCAATATTTATAACTCAATTTAATTATTAGTTTTTGCGATGATTTAACTTTAAAAGTTATTCTGTAGTTTAAAAGATCTGGCAGCGTCATAAAATGAAACTATTCTATAAATTTATTGTAGACTTTCGGTAGTTAATGACAAAACGAACGGCCATAAGATATAAAGTTTTTCTATTAGGTCCGTTGAAATATTACCTTTGACATTTTTTATCAAATGATTCAAGGCGAAGTTGGAAGACGAACAAAATCGCAGTTTATTGTTCCCATGGAAAACATTTTTTACTATTAAGATGCCAACGTTTCCAATAAGATAGTATATTGGATGTTACTCACGTTGATATATTTATAATGGAGAATAAAATATAAACTATTCTAAATAAACATGAAATTATTCAAAAAATTTAATATTTGCAAGTGACATAAATACTTCCTTTATTTTTATTATGTATTTTATTATTCAATTTATGTAATGTAATGTATTTATTATGTTATTCAATTTTGTTAAACAATTTTGAATAGTGTAATAGTTTTTACATTACCTCACTTCTAACTAACTTTATTATTCTATGTGCAGCTAAATTTGTTTGATCAATATTTATTAGGTTAAATAACGATTTATTAACAAGCTAAATGTAATTTATTTGACAAATCAAGATTTCATTGGTAAATCTTGGAATTAGTTCATGAACACTCTTCGGCTCTTAAAATCACATTGATTTGATCACATGAAAATATATCAATTATATATTTATCATCAGAATTATTCATCGGCCCTGTTAAATTTAAAAAAAGTCTTAATTTTGTGAGAAATATTACTTTATATCAATCCCTTTACCTAAAAAAAGTGGAAGTAAAAGTTTACTTGGCTGTGTAAGTTGTAGTTTAAATTCTTAATTCACTTTCTTTAGCATATATTTAGGAACTTGTACAAAAATGAAAATCAAGATTTTTTGATACCTTTATACTTCATTAATCATTTAGAATAAATTAGAGCTGTAGAATTATCTATATTACTTTAGTCAAATATAATAAATTGTTTTACAATACTTTTCTATTTTCTGTCTGAATGAGTGTAATCAAAAACATAGTATATGTATCTATACATTGACTAAATTATACAATTACTGCTCTATCAGAATTTTTTTTGCTTTTATTCAATGATGAAGTTTTCATGATACATTCTGAACTAATATATATAATTTACATTCACAAATTAGAGAATCTGATTGTAGTAATGTCATTACAGTTATTAAAACTCCCGGACGTCTCTATATTTTTTTATCTTTCCGTATTCGTCGCGTACGTCGTGCATAAAGAGGTTTCTAAAGAGCGGACAAGAAAACTTTGTCTGCTAAAACTTTTCTTTTACTTTTTTTCTCGAGAATCGCAAATAATTACGTTCATTCTTGAATGAAAGTATCTTGTCATATTTCCAGACGCGGTTGTGATAAGTTGTTACTGAGAATTCTGATTTCATAAATGAAAATGATAATATTCACTATTATTACTGAATACACTAACCAGTACTAATTGAAAAAATATATAGTTAAACTAATGAAAAGAATTTTTTTTTCAATATTGTGTTTAAAATATAAATCAAATTCCAAATTGTTACTCCGGTGTGCATTTATTTTTAATTTTTTTTAGGTTTTCATGCACTGAAAAGGCGTCGAACCTAAATCATTTGCTGATAAAAGGGTTTAATGAAAAAGTCAGTAATCATTGTAATGTTGAATGTGTTTCGAACTGATAATTTTATTCTAATAAATGATAGAAATAAAATTCTAAATCTGTGATTTGATCAATGTTTTTCTATTCTACTACTACACATTCATAAATATAATTCGAATTTATACATGGCGCTGAAGTACATACTTATACGGTTACGAGTTCATATAATCCATATATGGTTATGGGATACAGTTTTATTATTACTATAAAATTATTAAACAGTTTCGAATTAACTTTAATAAACCTTTAGACAATTGTGTATATTTTTTTAGTGCGATTCGGTGTTAAAATATTTTATTCGATGAATTCATGTTTGTGGATTTATATATGTTGGTGTATTTTCCTGTATAGTAAATATTGAATAAGACCAAGGGATTACAACGTACCTTTTTACTTAGTAGTTCTGCTCAGATGTGAGTTCTGTAGTTCTGTCATGCATGAATAATTACGGTTAAAAGCGTACTGCTAACGTCGACTATCCAGAATCGGACCTTTTGGGGTTGCAAAGGAGAAATATTATTATAACGAACGCACCCCACCGCACAGATCAACCCCAAGTGGTACAGGTGCTGCAATTTTATTATAGATGAGGCTCTGATGTACTTGCTAGTTTAATTCTTGAAGATGAAGATTAATTTTTGCATCAATAATAGATTCACCAATTAGACGTTCAAAAAGTATATCTGTGTTTTGTTATGAAAATATGACCTTTGGCCTTTCTTCATTTTCTTTCGCATAAACGTACACAAAAAAATCAGAAGCCATTTGGTAAAACTTTGACATCTATTAACCAGTTTGAATTTTTTTGTATTATGTTGTGCCTGAATATAACTTTTAAAAATATTTTTGTACCACACTTCATCAACTATTAGCAGAAGTTTCATCAATTGTAACAAATTAAATGGCTAGACATATTTAGCTACTTAATTCGTATCAACAATTATATTTTCTATATTTAGTTTCTACATTATTCAATTTGTGAATTATGAGCAAGTCAAAATCTAAGCTTGACCTCAAGATATCTACTAGATTTTTTATTCTTGTTTATAATTTCTGTCTGGTAATTGTGAAGCATGCTCATGCGTTATTGGATTCACATCGAATTTGTATTTAGAGTTTAGCTAATCTTTCATTTCATATTGGTCACCTAAAACAAATTCAATAATATGAATTTTATAATTATCTATCAGACACCTGTCTACTATACATTACGACTAAATAGGGAAATGCGATTGATAAGGGTTGGGGGATGAAAATGTAAATCGTGCATTCCCTGGACCGATTGGACGTGACGATAAGTGTGTATTGTATGTTGATTAAAGCCAAAGGGATTGTGGAGTGGTCGTTCCTAATGATTAATTCATTCAAAGGAGACATGTCTAGATATTAATGGTCATTTGAAGAGGGTACAAAGTCAAAATTAGAATTGTTCTTGGAGCCAAAGATTATTATTATATCACGATCTTGGAAAAGAGACTTTGGCTTAAGTAAGTTTTCCGAAATGTTGATTTAAATAATACAATACAAAACCCACAAATTGCTGGAAATTTATAAGAGTAATTTGAATCGAAAATAGATCGTACGGATAGCGCTTTGTGAGCTTTTTACCAGTATAATCTTCATTGTGCTTACATGCTTATCGCGCTTACAATTAGCAAAAAATTGAAGATAAATACAGACAATATAGTTAACTTTTACATTATTTCCATTTTTTGAAGATGTATTAAAAGAAAGTTTATTGTAATAGTGTAATTAAATCTCTTCTCGAATTTTAATATTAATTCATAATATACTGCCATAAAATTCCTTAAAATATATTTTAATCACCAATATTATAAAAAATAATATTTTCAGTAATATATACTTAAATTTGTGTTTATTTATTTTATTTTCAATTATATATTCAAATTTTATCCGCCCATAATTACTTAACAGAAATATAATTATTTCTGTAAAATTACATAAATTAATTCCTAAATTGTGCAAATTGCTATACAAAATGACGGTGATTTCAGAATCCATAATTTTTATTTAATTGGAAATTACTAGACCTGATTCACCCTGCCAATTTACAATTTTATCACAAGTCTGTTTCCATAATTTTCATCCGACAATGGTCGACAAACGACTCAATAAAAATCGAAGGCAATTAAACGACATCGACCTAATTAAATGTTGAATTAAAGGCCAAGTAATTGATTTAACGAGCTGTGCGGAATGAGATAGGAAGCGGTGGGGTTGAAAGATAATACCCTTGCCTCCTGTTTCTGTCTAAAGAAAGGCGTGGAAGAATCAATATTGGTAATTAATTAGCAAATAAACAACATCCAGTATCTCACCGACAGATCGATCGTTATTTATTGCACCAAATTGTTTCCTGTTAGTTTTAGGCAGGTTACAACATGGTAACGTGCTTTTACATTAATAGTAATTATATTGCTGCTTTTTGTTATAAATGTTTTTATCTGTTTTTTTTATTTGTTGGCAAGTTTAAACTGAGAAATATTGAAAAATCTTTGTGTCATTCGATAATCGTATTAAATTCTGAAAAAAATTCAAACACTTCTGTTTTAAAATGTTTATTTTTGATATATAATCGTCAAGGGTGTATTCATATCTGCTACTTTATACAGATCATCCATGTAATTCATTGTATTATACCATTTAGGAAATTCCAATTAGCAATACATAGTATATTTTTATAGATAAAAAAAAACTTTGATTATTCATGTGATTAAATTTAATTTCGGTCTATTGATTTAGGTTTTTATCAATTAACAATTATGCACTAATGAGGCTTACATCAATTAACAAATGTATTCAATTTATATCAAAATTTATTTGTTTGACTGATAATGATGTCGAATATCGAGGAGTAGAAAATTACTGTGTTAATAGTAACAGTTTTAATTAGTTACAACAATTCGCAATATTTATGTATTAGGATATATATAATTTTATAAATTATGAACTAATGAATTTTACAATGACGAGATTCAATTGTCATTAGGATTTTATTTTTCGGCTGAAACAGCTTCTTACGTCGTATTTTTAGATGGTTACCTAATAGGGCTGACTTTAATTCAGCCCGGGTAGGGCTATTTTTGCTTGGCTTGAAAATTATATAAAATATACATGTTTGTTCGTGGCGGGGATTGAACCTGCGGCCAGTTTGTTCGCAAACCTACGCGCCAACCACGGAGGTCCCTATAAATAAATTTTATATTTTTCGGTAACGAGAGAATATTTTAGTAAACAGATCTTTGTACAGAAATACCAGGATTTTAGGCGAAATATCAAGGTGTCGATTATATTTTCATTCGTCACCTGTGTCATATGGATATTTGCTATTGGTAGTATATTAAATACTAAAAAAATGAACTAAGGTTTGCTTAATGCTTTCATTTTTCATCCGTAAAAGTAAATCTAGTGCATAAAACCTTTCCTTGGTTTCCAAGTCAAATGTGCACTCATCTCTAAAATCGTCCCAAAGCAACTCCCAAAAATCTAGGTATACCTTCTACACATTTATCGACCGCCTGTATTAAATTTTCTCAAAGTCGGCGAAAAATTTCGTGCTCATGTCCCACATAAGCCCAGAATCTGCACATGCCATAGGACTTTCGATAGGAAAATTAAGTAAGAAGAGTTACGGTTATCGCTCGCCGAGCATAAACCCATTTCAGTAGAATCAAATAGATCGCTGCCAGCAAGACGAATCAACCAATTATGGTACGGTCAAAGTGGATTTGCGTGTGCGCTCGACTGCACCAAAGCCACTCGGACGCGAAATATATCGTACGAGATTGAACCATCAAAACACTGCTTTAATAAATGAGAAGATATGCGTTTGTGCCTCAGATGAGATAACGTTATGAGTCCGAGGAAAAGAGTTCACAATTTAGTGTCAGGATTTACCAAGGAGTGGTGTTCTATATAAGTTGAGTTAATAATATAAAGGCTAATTGCTGTGACTTCACGATTTCCAAATAAAACGTAACGTAACGATTCGTAATTATCAGTAAGAAATTCAGTAAAAAATCAGTCAAAATGAAAAAATTCTAAAAGATATAGCCTGCAATTATATTTTGTTATAATTTTCATATCTTTACCAAAATTACCAATTATGATTTTTTTTTTGAATCATTCTTTTTTCTTTCAAATTTTGTTTTTCCTTTCTAATTTGGAAAAATTGAAAACTTTAATTCCGAGATTTGTTTTAATTAGATAATTTATGTAAATTTTGTTGAAATATAAAATAGATGAATCTATTTAATGAGATTTAAAATATAAAAAAATATCCAACCCTATGTGTGGAAAATGGCAGTGTACGATATATGTTATTATAACTATAATTATCAATTCTGCCCGTATTATGAAATTTAGCTTGTTAAAATCTAAGATTATTTCTACCCATAATTTCTTCATGTTTGTAGTAAATGAACAGCTTCGTAGTTTATGTAGGGTACTATATTATTATGATGGCGCTATGTTTTGTATAAAAATAAAAGGTTTTTATGCGATATGAAAAATGTTTTAAGCCATGATATGTGCTTAAATAAATAAAAGTTTAAGTAAATATAGTGAACCCAAAATATAATAACTTTTTAAGAAAAAATAACGATAATTGTTATATTAAAATCAGTTACATCCTGATTATTTGATTTGAATCAATTTTACTGATAAAATCATCAGCATTGTTTATGAATTTTATAATAAATTAGTCGACGATATTTGCATAACTTTTAGTTCATAAATATATCACTAATTTATATTATACTACATAAATTAATTAAAAAGCAATATCCGAAATGCATTTCCAGAATTGCTACAATAAACTATAATACCGTTTTTTTTTACTTATTTAATTGCGAAATAAATTGAGTTTTTATCGGAAATATAAAATAATTTTTTACTGCCTTAATTAACACCACGTATCCAATATCGAGTGTTAATGTTATTTTGCTTTGCAAATGTGTTCATGGCAATTAGTCAACTATTTTGCGCGAAATGAAATTTTAGCTTTGATTTTATTTTACAGTGATATACTGTTCAATTTCCTATATAATACAAATATTATTTAAAAATTCACATGTTTATCGATTAGTGTACATATAACATTTATAGTGAGATCGATAATTTATTAAGGTATTAATTTAAGGTAATTTGAATTAAGACATAATATTGTATGCTACTAGTTGTGTTTATGCATCCATCATGTTGTTATATGGAATTGTGCATGCATTTATAAGATTTGCGTTACAATCCTATTTCCAATAACAATTCTTTAATATAAAATTTCGAATTACGCTGCAATATGCACGCTTTTCGATATCAAACAGACAAATTCGTTCTGTACAGCGAACTGTAATACATAGTACATACGCCGCCAGTCTTTTATTTTTGTGGAAACTCTATGGAGGGATGAGATAGAGTATAAAACTTTTCTGATTTGTATTGCATTTTATTCTGATGCGATGTTTGATGTCTCTATAACAAAATGTATATAACGCCCGGACCCTCCGCTCTCACCGAGGGAACGAACGAATGGAAACGCGTTCATATATTGCAAACATGAAAGTTGAAATGATATTTCAAATATTTCATCGTGTATTCGTATTACGAGTGTCCTGTGAAACCTAATACTTTTATGCTCTGTAAATTTTATATTTGTATCAAGGGAATAATCATTATAACACGAAGGGAAATAAACTTTATAGCGTGTGGGCCGTGTAAATGAACATGGACGCTTAATTTTTAAAGGGCGCTGTTAAAGAATATAAATTACACGAATAATAGAAATTTATTTATTCAAAATGTTCGGATTATGTGTATGAATATATAAATATTTGAGATATAATGGTAGTTTAATTATAGCCAATGCAATATAGTTTTTGTTTCAATAATTATTGTTTTATACTGGAACGAAAATAGTGCAATTATATGTATGCATATATCTATGTATTTAAATTTTTTGTATTTAAATTCTTTTTAGAAAACACATTTGTTTTTCACTTACTAAATACATGCTACAAAAAATAAATCAAAATAGATTATGTGACTTAAACGTTTCCTGGAAGTTGTAATTTCATATTCTAAAGTTTTGATATTTTGTGTATATTTTGATGACTATGATATAATTTCGGTTGCTTTGTAAAATCTGTTTTCAAATTGGTTTTGATTACAATATTTAAAAAAATTGCGTTAGAAGTTAGTCAGATCAAAATGTTACATTCATTTATCCATTACAGTTTTAAAATGTGATAGGTCTAGGTATTCAGCTTATGAATAAACTTTCACTCAATATCCGAAACTTGGACAGCAAAAAATTTCATGCTTCCTTAGTTAAACTTTTTAAAGACTTAGCTTTTTATGACATTACTGAATTTTCTCAATTTGAGTTCAATAACTATTTTCTTGCATAATCCTTATCCTGTATCTATGTAGTCTGACCATTTGATCGCTTGTACAACCATTATTTTTTTTTTCATTTTTTTTATTGCTATTTTATTAATTTAAATTTTTTACGGTTTTAAATGAGTATAACTTTCAACCTTGTGCAAGAATTTTGAGCTTGACTGGTGGTCAAATAGACATTAATATGATGAACTTGATGATGAACATTGTATTTAATGTTCGAATGCTTTTTTCAGCTCTTTTTTTCAGAAGCGAAATTCGTGCAGCTACTATAATTATTATAAAATTACTATCCTTTTAATATTAACTATGAATAAGCTTGTCAAGAGCCTGAAATAATATCTATTATTATTGATTACGGCTTGCTTATGAATAAATAAATAAATAAATATAATTACAATTGTGTTAAAACAATATGAAGTGCTTGAAAACGATGATATTTGTATTTGAATCATTTTTTTTTTTGATAATGTAATGATATTAAATAACACATGTTATACTTATACATTATTCGCTAATTCAATGCATAAATTTTTATAATAAAGACCAAAAGAGTTCATTTTTGCATAGTATTTATTATATAGTAATTCTCTCGTACATTCTAGTACATATAAAAACTAATTCACTATAATCGATTTTCTTGATATAATGCGTGAATTTTGTAGGGCTCGTTTGTTAGTTTATAGAAATAGTGTTTATTATTATTTCAAAACCATATTAACGAAAGCATTTATGTTCAAATTATTTCTTCTAAATAAAACAAAGAATGGTCTTCATTTATGCAGTGGAACTTTTCCTTTAACTGATATCGCAAAGTGGTTAAATTGTGTTTCAAAATTAATTCAGTGACTTATACCATTATTGTTATCTCGATTTGAACCGCATAAAAGCCGTCAGTTATAATATTCCGAAATATCGCAAACCGATGTATATTTATGATCCGGCGTCTACTTTTTCCTTCTGTCCTCGAGCCGCGTGTCGGGAAGAACGTTAATTAATTCATCCGCGATTTTGGTTTAATGCGGATTAATTAAAGCGAAAGCCGCTTCGCTCATAACTCCCTGAGAATTGCGGACGTTTTTGCGCCCCCCGGTCCCCATGCTGCCCCTGGAGACTTTTAATTCAATTTAAAAGTGTCCCGATTGTTGAAATCTTGGAGTTTGCTTTTCTTTGCTGGCTCAAGATTTCATATACCCCATGCTGTACATAATGTTCTCAAGGCGGAAGTCATTTTTGAATATGATTAATATGAACATCTGCTAGTTTTCAATTTATTAACTTCCCGAAGGAGAAGTTTATGTTTTCATAAAAAAATCCGATTCGCTTTGTTTGTTTTCTCGATGTTTCAAGCCATTCTGAATCGAATGAGACCAAATTTGTGCGACGATCGGCCAAGCCGTTTTTTTATGAATCGCAGAAAAGTGAAAAATTTTTCGTCTACGTTTTAGACCGCAATTCTGAATCGATTTTGAAAATTCAAAACCGTTCGAAAGATATTGGTTGGGAATCGTGCTGATTAGTTTTTGATAGAGATCGGCCGGCCCGTTTTCTTGTAATAAAGTTTAAAAAAAAAATTTCGACGATTTTTATGATTATTTTTTTGGCGGTAGATACCATAGTCTTCTAGATTATACTAAAATAATGCGGCCCTACGACAACTCGTTTAGCTTTAAAAATTCGTCAAAGTTTGCAAAAACTAGTATGGTCTTTTTGGCATTTGTCAAAATTAGAACTTTCATCGACGTTTGCTCAAAAACGCTTGAACCGATTTCAGAAATTTGAAAGCCATTTGATGTATCTCGATGAGGATTATCGTTTCTCAGTTTTGTGCGACGATCGGCCGAGCCGTTTCTTTGTAATTTGATAAAAGTGTTAAACTTTTCGTCCACCGAATCGGTTTTAAAAAATCAAAAACTGTCCGAAAGATATTAGTTGGGAATGATACTGATTAGTTTAAGGTGAAAATCTACCGAGCCGTTTTCTTGTAATTAACTGTTGAAAAAAAAATTATGCCGATTTTTATGGAACTTTTTTTGGCGATATATATCATGTTCTTATAGAACTTACTGAAATATCGCGGCCTTACGTGAAGTAGTTTAATTTTAAAAAATTAATCAAAAATTAAGAAAATGAGTAGTTTTTATGACGTTTGTTAAAATTAAAATTAGACGATCTACTTGGTATAACGATAGAGTACTTGGTCTTAATGAGCATGCTAAATAATTAAAGTCCTACAAAAATCTGGCTCAATTATAAAAAAATTGATTTTCGAAAATTTGCTTTTAAAAAATATTCCGAACGGGTTGACGTGTTCGATTATTGATAATGTGTAATAAATCCACTTTGAAAACTTTTAACTACTCATAAATTAATTTATCTATCATGGATTAAGTCGATTATTTACACAAATCGGGAAGTTCATGTAACTTGCTTTAAGGCTAAATACCAATACCAACTAGTTTATAATTTAGTACAAGTAATATTTACGCTTTCATGCATACTTGAAATCCAATATTTTACATGATTTTGATTTTTACTTTCGGAAGGTACAAATAAAGCAATTTTATAATTACATACTAATATGATACTTATTGGGTGTTTCGTATTATGAGCTCATAGAAATAAGAATAGGAACGAGTACAATTACAAATCCCAAAAATAAATAATTTATGAACTTGATATCTAGTTTTTAGTTGATATCAGTTTTAATCATTATTTCTTTGAGGTTTGGGAGTCACTGACTAACCTGCTTAAAGTACCTGCAACCTGCTCAAAGTACTATCTACGTCCACGTGTTTTGTAGTTAAAATTAAAACATCCCTTAACGAAACTCATAAAGTAAGTTCGGTTTGTCTTTTGTCCTCGGCTGTAGATTAGACATAACGACCCTTCCGGTTATGAAACGATGTCGTTCGCCCGATAACTGCGACCGCAGGCTTCCTATTATCAATAATGGAAACCTTTCTCTCGACGTAAGCCCATTCCGGTGGAGACGTTCGTACATTCGATTTGCAGTTTTAATTAGCTTGCATGGATTTTATGCACAGTAGATATGGTTATATTGCCGCCAATAGAAGATTGAATATATACGTAAAGAGCATAGTTGAAAGAATTTTTGTCCAAAAACGAATCTCATTTGCGTTACCTGGAATGGCTGTGTCATTGCTGGAATGATTTTAAATGTCTAAAGTAGAATGACGAATTCTAGGAAATAGTTGATAATAGGATAAAACGAATGTTCTAAATACTGATTGCAATTAATTGGATATAGGAGTATACCAATTGCTTGAAAGGCAGAAAAAATGTATTATAGACTTTATACTCAACATGCAATGTTTTTGTTTAATGAAATTCAATAGAGGATATAGCAGATATTTTATTATGTACAGCATAGAGCGTTTATATTAATATGAACCTTAGATCAATATATTTCATATACAGCAACAAAATTTGATATTTTTCAAAACCGTGATTCACTAATGAAGAACCAAAATTATGGAATGTCTAGAAACTAATGTAAGGAAAGTATTATTAGGTGCATTCAGTGTGGCAATTAAATTAACTAAAAGCTTACCGAGAGCATTATGATTTTGCATAACGATCAAGTTTTTAAGGCGAAGTCAATAATTTTTTTACACTTCTACGATTTATATCTTGTTATGTATATTATGTATATTTATTGATATCAATTGCTCATTTTGGGATTCTCGAATGTGAACCATCCTTACGTCTTCCTACAACCAATTATTTATTATTCATGGCAAACGATAATTATACCCTCGCAGAAACTTTACGACACAATCGGTTCCACTATCTCAGCCAACTGATCTCCAATATTCTGGCCGGGAATGTGCATTCATAAAAATAGCGCTAGAATGCTGAAGATATCGGAATAATATTTTATTGAAGTGATTATAGTAATTTTTTGCTCAAGGATTAAATTATGGTCGAAATGGGACGTTGAGAGATTTTATGCGCAACTATTAAATGATTTTTATTACTGAATTTATGGCTTTGTGAACTTGATATCGTTTTTATGGTTTTAAGAGATTCAACTATTTGACCACGTAAGACTACAGTACTTAAATATCTATCAATATAATCGAGAGTTTAATATGCTGATTATATTATTATTATAAACAATCTGTATTTAAATTTTTGTACTTAATCATAATTTTGCTGCACGTGAATCAGGTTATTTCGTTTGTTAAAAGATTTTTCTTCTGGTAACAATATTTTTTTTAATTAGTTTATTATGCTCAGAGCATTCAAATGTCAAAATAAAGTATATGTTAATCTTGTGTGGAACAAGAAAAAAAATAATATCATAATCATATTTAATTTATGTGTAAATTCTTATCTTTTTTATTATTGAAAGCGTGCAAAATTTTTGTCATTTTTGTCTAGACGCCTCAATTTTATTACTTATTATTTAATAACAGATTAAATCTATTGAATGTATTTTATTTTCTTCATCCCTTGAAGAATTTATGCGGTATATAACGTGAAATATGATGTTATTCGATTTTCTTTTCCAATATTTCGAAATTGTATACTAGACAAAAACCAGTCTTTTTATGCTCGGAATATCCTAGACATCGATGCTCGTTTAAAATAATGTTTTGACTGTTTTCTTTTACCGGATATCAAATTTCATATGACGCAGACTGATGGCGAAATTGGAGGCAAGTCACATTTCCGAAATTGAACGCACGAAAGAACTTGGAAACTGCTTGAAAGCGTATTCAAAGGGATGAAACATGAATTGATTTAAAACAACTAGGATAATTCTATTCTTTGTTACATTTTTTTTAATTCTAATGGTTTTAGATATGTGATAACATTATTTTTTATTTAATATTTATCGAGTATTTATGACTCGAACATAATTAATAATGGTTTTTCATCTTACATACAATTTCGTTAATACTGAATATGTATCGTCATAATACTACAGTTTTTGTTACTGTTTGGTATGTAAAAGTTGTGTACTAAAATGGCCAAATTATTTTTTATATTCGCATAAAACTTTTATGATTTACTACAAATATTTACGTTTTGAATGCACATATAAATCTTATACATTTATTATATTTTTCATTGACGATTTGAATGTCAACATTGGGCTAAAATAATTTCTCTATCAGTATTACACAATATACTCCATAAAATCTTGTTACGTATTCTGTATAACATAGATTTTAAAATTCACTCGCACTTTAAAAGCACTGGCATTTCGTTCGTTCGCAGGTATTTTTGTATTCACGTAAGCTCATATTGAGAATTGAAAGAATATTGTGTGACCGTGAATGCTTTTCGCGCCAGGTGTAGTGTTACCAGATGTTACCCGTTACTGCTGATGTGTTTTTCGTTATTTTTTATTTTTATTTTTGATTATTTTCCATTTGCCATATTCCAATTCCCATATCGTACAAAAGCGAACGAGCTGTGCGTGCACACTATGCCATTTCTAGAATATCAAATTCTTTCGTAACATTCAGGGTAAATGTTTGGCTTGGGTTATGGTTTTCTAATGACCCCTGAATTTCAAATGAGTTCTTTAATGGTTTGCAAAAATGGAACTTTTCGTGCTTTGTTGTTAAGTTGTAAAAGAAAATTGCTTTCATTATAGATATTTTATAGTAAATACTTGCATTTTGAAACAGAGTGTAGAATGATGCTGAGAATGATAACTTTGATACGTAAAAATTATTTTAAATTATTTATTACATTCATGAGAATTACATTAATTTATATACCTATGGATTTTTAACTTCCCGAAGGAGAAGTTTATGTTTTCATCAAAAAATCCGAATTGCTAATTTTGTTTTCTCGACGATTCAAGCCATTCTGAATCGAATGAGACCAAATTCGGAAAAAGTATGTGTGTGCGTGTGCGCGTGTGTGTGTATGTGAACAGATTTTTTGCCGTAAATCGACGTTTTCTCGAAAACGGCTGGACCGATTTCAAAAATTTGAAAGCCACTCGATGTATCTCGACGAGGACTATTGTTTGTCAGTTTTGTGCGACAATTAGCCAAGCCGTTTCTTTATAAATCGCAGAAAAGTGAAAAATTTTTCGTCTACATTTTAGGCCGCAATTCTGAATCGATTTTGAAAATTCAAAAGTCGTTCGAAAGATATTGGTTGGGAATCGTGCTGATTATTAATTAATTTATTTTTTATTGATTAAGTCGTTTATTTACCTATTTCGGGAAGTTCATGTAACTTGCCTCAAGGCAAAATACCGATACTAGTTTAATTATTGTTTCTCAATTATTTAGATAGAGGGCAACTTCTCGTGATAAATTAGTTTTATTATATTACCGGTCTCTTCTGTTGAATAATTGTATAGATTGCTAGTCATGAATTGTCAAGGATGTTTTTGCTCTTCGATCGATCATTTTATACTATATTCACTTCCAAAACCTAACCTCCAAATGGCACATAAAATAATTATTTTATCGGAGAATTAGAGCTACAATTTTTCACCGTGGGATACATAACATATTTGCTTCTGGTTCTATGAGTGGGTACATACATAACATATTTGCTTCTAGTTCTATGAGTGGGTACACTCAATCTATTTGTTGTCTTATCTATATTTAATATCTTTATTATTAGAAATTATCTATTAATGTTGACATACTTCTAATGTGGTATAGCAAAGCTGAAGAAAGGGCTATTTACAGTGCAACGTTTTCCCTTAGGCATACCTTCTCATAATTATCGAACAATTTTACCTTCTACAAATGCGTTGTATCCTTAAAATATACCATTATATTCAAAACTCAACGTAATAAGAAAGAATCTTGAAATTGCTTTAAGATTTGAAACCATAATACTTGAGTTGCAAGATTAACTTTGCATTATCATTTACATCAGAGAGTATCATTCCCATGGTCTCCTAAGCCGACATCCTATCAACAATATTTAACGTAGCGCGTCGCCGCAGCAGGTAATCTGAATCACATAGCCCATGTGCAGCGAAATGTGGAACAATGTCTATCTGCTCCTTCTGTTTTCGGGATTACAGAGATAATCTAGGTTCAAATCATATATATGCAGTTACATAGTAATTCATATATAATGGCGGCGAAATAATCGGCGTTGTCAGTAGAATATACATTCAGTATCCTGATAATACGTTCTTAACGACTCCATAGCGAACAGGATGCGTCGCAGGGACGAAATCGGAGATTTATCGAAGTCGGGATGATGGAGCTTTTATGAAATCAAATTTTATTTGTGCTATGTTTTTTTTTATTTTAACTCTGTTTTATTCAGCATTCAGAAATACATAAGAATTCCTATAAGCTAAAACAATATTTGAGAGCGATGTCTAAGAAGAACTCCAATGAGATCTTCTTAGTTTAACAATTAAAAAGATTATGATATATTGAAGCTAATCTAAGACTAAATCTAAAGGCCATTGACGTTTTAATCTTCTTACGCCAAATGGTTGTAAAATGTCGCCTATTGATGGGTTTGAATGTGATTCCAGTTTACCTTTGTATTTTTCCTTAAATTCTTTGAACGTTAATTGCACCATTTTCATGTTCAGATCGCTGTAAATGGTTTCATTTGTAACGTGCCACGGAGAATTAAGTATTGTACGTAAAATTTTTGACCGAGTTCTCTGCATTATAGCTATATTTGATTTGTAAGCACATCCCCAAAGCTCAATTCCGTAGGTCCAGATGTGCCTATGTTTAAAATCCAATGGCAAAATCCAATGACAATGATGCGCTTTCCAAACAAGTTAATAATAATGCATCGGTTCGAAAGGACAGCTCATGAAATAATTGTTTGAGTTCTTATACATTCCTTCCATGTTATTCTGAACTGTAATTGTTCCCCAATGGTTTTTGTTGTTCATATTTATTTTCAACAAAAGTCAATCTAACATATATTATAATCAACTTAACCAATTTACAACAAATAAGATTATTCAATACTTCATCTACTAGCCTTTCACAATATATTACAATTTTGGAATAAAATGCTTAAACTAAACTCTACTCTATAAAATTCAAAATTGTGAATCTATGAAAATTATATAAATTATCACTTACTGATCAAGAAAAATATATCTAATATTCGAAAATAAACAGTAAAAATCAAACAGGAAAATAGCGCACGATGTTAATGAGGATAAAGTGAGTATTGAAATCAAAGTGAGTAAAATTTTTTTATTTAAATTTAATCTAATGGAGAATTTATAATAATAACTATATTTTTTTATTATATAGATTGGCGTTTGAATGTAAGTTTAAAGTTCGTATTGCGTAATCAATAATTCGTTCATAAAGATCTGATTATTTACAAGAATTTGCTCTAAATAGTTTGTGTTTGATCTCATAATTAGTGGTAGTTGAATTTTGAATAACTGTAATATACAACAGTATTCTAATTCTGGTATAGTTGTGATAAATAATATGATGCTAGAATTCTCCGCAAAAAGGAAAAATATAATATTATATATGAATTTTACCATACATGTAGTGTAATATTATCTTGTTCGTACCTCGGTGAAATTATCAATCTGTTCGTAAGAATCGTTCACATAGTTTTGTAACTTATAGTTCCTAGTAATTTTCAAGTTACAAATTAGCTCAACGTTTTTCAGGTGAATCTTCATATACATAGTGATTTATTTATGTCCAAAATTGCTAAGTATATTGTTAATGATTTTAATCCTATTACGCACGTTGCAAAGAGCATCCAATTAATGCACAAGCCAAATTTAATTATCTGTCTAACCATACTCGGATTCTAATCTAAATTCAATACATATAACAATATTCTCATTATCAAAATAATTAGTAAACGATCTTATTAATATCTATCCCACCACATAATCGTATCGTAATAACATTCTATGTCGTAATGATCCCTTAACAAGGTACTCATAATTATCAATAATTTCCAAATCCAGTCAGATATCATTAGTAATTCGACACTGGGCTTACATATTACCTACATCAGCAGTTCCGCAGGGCTGCTGAACCTTTTGTTACGAGCGGGGCGTGAAGGGTGAGTCTGTACGAGCCTGTAATGTCTAATGCGATGTTCGCGTTCTCATTGGCCGCTTGCCACCTGTCTTGAGATAATCCAATAAAATGAAATTTATAATCCAACGGGACGTCTGAGTCTAGAAAGAAAATTTCAGACGAGCCGCTTGTTTTTGTGGAAGAATGAAAGCACGCTGATAACATTATATAAGGATATGGATTAATATGCGCTGTTGAAGCTTTTAGAACATTTACATGGAAATAAATTCTATATTTAAATAATATAGATCAGGAGCTAATATTTTTTATATATTTGAACATCTATTAAAACTTTAAGCCGTTGTAATGATTTAGCTTAACTAACTACGTCGATTTTACCAAAACAGTGTATCTCTGTGATCAATTTTATTATCACATTTTATTTATTTTCTTGATTTTTTATTGATGCAGTGGTGCCGTTTAAAGGACCAATTTTATCCAGTGAAACACAATATCACTACTGTTTGACATCAGGTTGGTGCGAGATGGCCATCGATCTGGGAGCTCAAATAAATTAGTTATGTCTTGAAAAAAGTTTTATCAACTTTCTGATATTTTATAATTGTAACAATTTTCATAACATTTCGTAACAATTTTGGTAACATGCTTTCCAATTGATATCTTTTAAATTCTGAAATTTTTGGATTAGGATTAGGATTTTCTGAGAGTATTTTGATAAAAGATGATATTTAGAACTACTAGTCATAAGGAAATGGCTCGACCGATTTTTTTTTTACGAGAGTTTCATATTAGGTTGTCAAATATCTCCCTTCCGCCTTTTTGTATGCAATGCAATGCAAAAAAGCGCAAGGAAGATATTTGACAACCTAACATTTAAGCTGGTTAAAATTGGGAGCAAATCATCCTTATGTTGTTTTTGTGCATACCATACAATATATTAATGCAAACTATTCAATCTCCAATAAAGTAATCCTATGACGATTTTCAAATCCGATTTCAACTCTCCAGTCTTCCGACTTCAAAAGTTTTGCTAAAATCCCTATCGAGTCTTGAGCGCGCGTCCACAAAGCAAAGGAAAATAAAACATGTATATTTCATGGGTAATCTGACAAGACCACGTGCGCCGCCCTCAATTCCTATTCGTTTCGATGTAGAATGTTTTTGTATTCTCGTTCATCCCTTATAAACAACTCTAGCAATGTATTATATGAATACATCTCGACATTATTATATAACTGCAATTGTTTTCTGCCCTACACAATAACAGATACACGAGATATTAGCACGTGATTTAGAATATCGTTTGCTGGGAAGAGTCACATATTATAAATGTTTAAATAAAGATCTGATCAAAATACTAATATTATTGCTTCATTCCTAACAATTTTGTATTTCTACAGTGTGCAAAATTCTAAAACGTTTTAAATTCAGCAGCTAAATAAACAACATTCGTGCTCAGACGTTCAAATATATGTTTGATCAATGTTTTACTTTAATAAATTATTCGTTTCTTATACTAGTATGTATATACGTATAAACTAATTCATCAATGATAGCATTAGATAGTTGGGTTTTGCCAATTTTTTATTAAAAAGGTAATACTTCAGGAGGGTAAAACATTGAAAATTATTTAATAATTTCTGGCATACAAATTAATGTTTTGCAACCAAGAAAATACGCGTCTTATCTATTCCGCAGTCATTAAGTAAAACGTTCGCGAAAGGGTTAATTTTATTCCAAAGTTCATTTTATTCATTTCCTAATTCGCGGCGTGGAGTCATTGTTTTAATCTCTGGCACATAATTCACCAAGGCCCGTGTAATTATTTATTTAACGCGCCTTTGCATCAGTCTGCCAACGTAAGGTATAACATTGTTCTAGATTAACACAAATTACATTTAATTTCTATGTATGTTACATACATTTCAGAATTTGATGAAATTCTAAGTAGACAGTTTTGTGTGATTAATTTACTCTGTATTGTATCTATCGATTTTGTGTGAAGGCTGAAGTCCAAGATTCAAAGGATAAATTTATCAAGAGTTTTAGACTGTCTGAATAACAATCTAATATGCAAATGACATTTAAAATTTACTCGATTATTAATCTGAAATTTATTTGTTTGAGAAATATGTAATCCTTTTTACATCATCATCCGTTCACCCTGCCTTTATTATAATACTTTATGAAGATTCTAAATACATAAATTTATTCCGTGATATATCATATTTTTCACCCTCATCTGTGGCTATTTTCACTAATTGAACAGCTTTCTCGTTTTATTTTATTCTCCTGTGACTGGGTGGGAACCCAAGTTTATGCTTTTTATCTTTTTCGGATTTTATTTGCTCTATCAAAGTTCTATTAAAATTTATTTTCACGGCAAGAAACGGTTATGAAAACATGCAAGTAGATTTTTGGTGTATTCTGGAGAAAGTTTACAAATTTTATTTCATAATCAAGGATTCAACGTTTTTTACGGAATATTTTAGATATTTAGTAAAGTAACTATTTCCGTGTGAAACTATAATGTCTAACGATTGTGAGACATTCGATTTCAATCTGCATTGAAAGGTGGCTTTCACTGTTTCGTATTTGCACTAATTTTCTCCAAAACTTGGTCTATAGGTTTAAAGGCTAGCAACGAGTTGTTCTTTCGACAAATGATCCAGTTAGACAATTGGAGGAGAGCAGTCTTTTCGCGCTTTATGTATTTTACGCGGACGTCTTATAAATATGCATATTATGTGTAGGAAAAGCTATTTGTGAAACACAAAGCCGGTCGGCGTTCCATTGCCAGAGCACGGGCAACGCTATTATTTACAGGCCGTTAGCTTTTAATTTAAAACATTCATTTCGTTTAACTGTTTTCGTTTACTATTCCACGGGTATTTGATGCAGCTTCACAATTTTAAAATAATTGGACTTGCATGTCATTTAGTTTTGCAGATATTCTGCAAAAACGCGATTCTGCGTCGTTAGTGCTTCAGTCGAAAATGAAATGTAAATGAACGTAATTTATGCTTTGTAAATTTTGTTACCATTTTATGACCTTTTGTAACTAGCTCTAGCAAAACATATGATTTTAAGCACTACATTTAATTATAAGGAATATTTTGTAGATAAATTAGATAATTAACTTAAGATGTATTAGCTCTATGTTTGTGTTTATAGCAAACTCACAAAGGCTAAGTTTGTGTATTTGAATGAGAGTAGGAATTCATTGAAGGAGCTGTTCTTTGGGAAACTGATTGAATAATAAATGTTTTATCTTATTACTGCAAAACTATCAAGTTTATTTAAAATTTTAAATTTTATATACATGTTCACAATTATTAGTTTACTCATTTTAAGAAATATTTTTTATTGTTAGTTGAAATAATTAGATGTGATGGTTTAATATTAATTAATTAATTAGCATTATCATGAACGGTTAAGTTTGCTCTTGACAAATACGCTAAACGATATCATTTGATAACCGCTTATAAGTTCGCAATATAATAGTTTAATATTCAGTTGGGTAAGATGGTACAGAATTAGAAGATTAAAGTCCCGGAGCTGTATCTACAAACTTATATAAGTTTACTCGTATTAGCATATTATTAGAAGCACTCGAATGATTTGAATAATCCTTACCTCAAATTCGCGTTCAAATAATCAATAAATCATACATCAACTCTTGTACAAGTTCTGCTCGCGATACAGCCATGATTACATGTGATATGTTCAATATTTGACTTGTGCAATTTTGAAGAACATTCTTGTTTGTGGGTTATATAGATTCAATAAAGCGCCCATCTTTCCTACACAAGTTTGCAAACTGAACTTGTTAGTTTATTTTAACTTTATTTACCAAGACTTCCCAAATCTGCTCGTATTAAAGTTTTAAAACTATGATTGTTCGAAGCAATAATACATCTTTCGGAATTTAGACTTTCTGGAAGCTCGCAACTTGGGAAGTATGTTCTGATTTTGGGAAAATCCAGTTCTAAAGTAATTAATTTGACTCGTTCGGGAGAAATTCAGGGATATATCTGAAATTATATTCACGATTTTGATGTAATGTGAAATTATTTTGTGAAAATGTGAAATATGTTTTTGCGAATCAAAATATCATTCATACGCGATCACATATACTATATTTCATCATTTTGATAGTGTTTCTATTTTATACGCTTTTGAAAGAGCTTCTGTTATTCAGGTTTATCTAAATGCTTGTTTAACATTATTCTTGACATACAAAACTTCCTAATATAAAGTATCCTCCCAGATATAAATAGTTTTCTAAAAACATACTATCATTTTAATTCTAACTGTTATTGCTTACACTTGAAAATAAATAGATAATTTTGCTTCACAGATCAGATTTTATTTATAGTTTTTTTCTGTAAGCAAAGTTTTAGTAACTGTAAAAGAATTTTACAGTGAAGTATATGTTAAATTATTAAATTAACTATATATTTCTACTGCTCGAATGCAGTATCTGCGCATTATATATACCTATATATCGTAATTTTTACGAGCTTTTTCTGCCCACGGCTGAAAAAGTGTGACCCCACTTTACGAAACACATTATCATAATGCCGATTCAGTGTCCTCCTCTCGGATCAACGTTGTTTTTGTGTTTTGCGGGATTTTTTATTTTCATTTTTCAATTTTCAGAAAACGCTCGGTGCTGTACATCCTCCGCTGTCCCATTTCGCTTGCAATTATCTGTGTTTTGCTTCTTTGATGCCTTCAAATTGGATTATTGCGCCAGGAACGAGAAACTAATTTACTTTTTTCTGCTCCGTCTGAGTAATTGATGTCTGTTTCTTGTTTATGACTTGGAGACTTTGCTTTTATTTATCGCGATGCCGATTCGGCGGCTACGGCGTCGTTTGTTCCGCTAGATTTTTAAACCCGAGGCATTGATGAGCTATCGCGGATGCGACGTTGAAAAAAGAAAAAGTGAGCGTAATTTGGATTGACACTTTCGTAGAAAATGCAATATTGGAGAATTTTAAAACTGTAGGATACTGGATCACCGTACAAGAACTTTGCATAATAATTGGGTTACATCAAGTTTATATATCAAAAGAGTTATTAAAATTTTATAACTTATCTTGTTATTAGAGCTATATACCCAAATATAGTAAAAATAGTTTTGTTCGGTTGTTCATATTCATCTCCTATTACTTATTTTTCTATTCATTATAGCTGTACTATTCTTTCCTATAACAAAACGCCTATAAGTGAATATTAAATGAATAAGTGGAGAAATCAATTGAAATTATATTTTAGGTACAAATACCTTTAAATTTTCAATATTTTACTGCAAATCTATAATTTTAAATTAAATTTTCTTAATGTCTTGAACATTAGCAACGCAGTTACGGTACTATATGTTAGAAGACCATAGTCTATTCTGATTATCTCCCGCTAACTATTGAATGTCTCTTTACGGCTGACAATTGCAGGACAAAATGTCCTTAACTGGACAGTTGTAAATAAAATAGAGAATGAAAAAAAAGATGTGCAAACTAGAAAATTTACTACAACTGCTTTATGATCAAGATGAATAATGCCTTACCAGCTGCTATTGTGACAAATCTCTTATACAGATTTTGGAAATTCTTAATTTTCTTCATTTTATTTTAATATACATATTATAGATTGAATATAAATCTGGTACAAAAATTAGTCATCGGAAATGTTGATGAATATAATTGAAATAATTTTATTTATTATATGAAAACATTTAAAAGTAATATATTTAATTTTTCTTAAAAATGGCCTTCTTCGGGCATTGCTGCATCTAATAAAGTGTCAGAGAAATAATTAAATGAAATAATAAATTCATTAAATAGACGTAGGCCACCCGTTATCATTTAAAAGGCACATTATTGAAACGTTATTACCTCAAGCTTATAGGGCTCTTGAAGTTCTGACTGTTGTTAATAATCATTATTAAGTATTAATTAATTAGTAAAACGTTTGTGCATGCTAACAATAGTTATATATTTTATTATTAATATAGATTAGTAACGAGTTTTTAGATGATTTTCTGCAATACGTGTTTTATAATATGTTTTGTGTTCAACTAGTTTAGAATCTAAATTATTCATTTCTTTTTTCAGGTAAGTGCTTACTACTGTATTTGTAAATCTTCTGCTGGATCAAACACGTGAGTAAATTTCAGTCTTTATAATTAACTACATTGATAAGGTCATAATATGGAGTTGAATTTTGTTTGCAACAATCTACTTAAAATTTTATATCATTACTTTGACAAAGTTGTTACAAGATCCAAAAGCTCCTATACAGGATGCATTGAGCTTTTGATGATCTAAAAATAGCACTACGGTCCGAAACTAATTCATTTTCGTAGGCACGTCATCGGATAATGCCGTCCATTACTCTCCCCTTTTCCTAACACCATACAAACACCGAATACACTGAATATACAACACACCGACACGAGATATTTGCTAAAAGTTCCTTTCCGGGGAACGTAAGGACCTTTCCTTCATCGAGATATGATTATCAATCATCATAGGACGAGCGGCGTTCGTGTCGCCGGAACGTAGTGCAATCAGCGACATTTGATGTGTACGCCGTCCTCGTAAGGATAAGAGTAAAGAGATTCGCTGAGATTGTTTTAGGGGAAAACCTCCTATTTCTTATTACTAACACCCCCTCGATTACTTACTTTGACTCACCAGATATTCTCAAAGCATCTCGGATTAACGTCTAATTCATATGTAAGACGAGACAACATTCACATAAAATTGATATGCCAAACTACATTCTTTTATCTCATACTCAAATGATAGACGTTTACTGTTTGCATAATTTTCATCATGAAGCTATAAGTAATTTTTGATCAAAGAAAAAAAAGACTAGTATCAAATGGTAGAAACTGGCAGACCTTTTATTTTCATATTGGTTGTGTTATCCGAAATTTGATTAAACACACACATTTGATAAGGGTAGTCAGATTATCAAAGTTTAATCGTTATATACGATTAAGCTGCAGTATTCACGTCAATATTACGCTTCTATGTACTTGCCCAAGCTAATTTATGACTACGAGAAAAGATAACAACATACATAATACAAAACACAAAGAATCAGTTAATCATTACCTAGAAAGGTATAATATTCTTAAAACGTACGTAAGGTTATATAAAATGAAATTCAAAATAATTGATTCACAACTTTGAATGCTACACCATTCATATCATTCTGCATCACAATAAAAATGAAGGCTACAGTATTCTCGTCCGCGAACGTGTCAAGTAGGTTCAAAACCATAACCTTATTTTAACATTTTGAAGAATTTATTTAAATATGATTTTAATTATAAATTCACATTATATATACAAACTCAACTCTTAACTTTTAGTAACTATTCCTAATTATAATCTGTATAATATTACCATATTTTGATTATTTGCATATTCCATCACGTCATTATGTGTGATACATTTAATTGGCGAATAATTTATTGGATCATGTGCGAAATCATGTGTACGCGCCAGATGTTACTTTAAATATTCGATTAGGCTTCTAATGTGTGTTAAACACAGCTCTCGAATTTAATGATTATTGGAAAGCAAACTGATTATTACGGAATTTAATAAGTTTTGGAAATAATTGGAGTATAAATAGTAGAAAAGGGACTGGATGCAGTCCCAAGGATAGACTTTTATACCAATCTATTAGTATGTTGTAGCCATTATATATATTGAAAAATATCTTTTTAAATTGAAAATTGAATTATGGATTCAGGTAATGTTCTGTGGAAAATAAACTAGGTTGCATTATTCACTATTTTAACAGATAACCTTGTCTTTAAATTAATGTTCGATAATACTAGCGTCTCGGTGTAATAATTATCACTGTACAAACCCTTGCCAAAATTTAAAATGTTTAATTCGTTTCTTATGGATAACTGAATTCTGATGATATCCTATATGGAATTTTTGGCAACTATCATTAAGATACTAAAATAAATTTTGTTTAATTATTGGTCTCAGTAATATATCTCAAAATGTATATAATCTACTTAACACTTGAGAAATTGATACCAAATAACAATAATTATTCGCATAGCGATAACTTAGTTTCCGGACGTTTTTTTTTTGTCGTTTCCTTATCCGTTATCCATATCACTGATCTCTTCCAGTCCATCTGTCTCTCAATCATGTTGTCACAGCTGCTGTTTTTATATAAATCCTTTAGGTATATCCCGACTATAAACTGAAAATATAAATCCGAGCATCAGTACAGGGTTGTATATCGAAATCCAAATTGGCACGAAAAATATGAACGTCTTTTAGAGTACCGATGTTTTAAGGATTGCTATATGAAATGCTGAAAATTAGTTCTTTTCATAAATTTTATATTAAATGTGAGAATCGGTTTATTTCTTTTGAGAAACATTTATATTCTTATCTCGAGAGCCAGATCTCTTTGCCGCACTGCCTGTGCTAATTCTGAGAGCCGAAGAGAAATTGCGCGATCCATATAAACTGAATTTCAGGCGGGATGAAAGCCAAAATTGTGCTCATGTTAACATATGCACACAATAGGTGTAGACGAACGGATTCCCAGTGCAATTTGTGCTCCCGGTGCGCATACAACTCTAAAACAATGACACCGCTGTGTCAAATTCTGCATGAATATGGAACACACGATAGGTTGTAGCAGGCTTCTTCAAACATTTTAAAGATGATAAGATTTGGAAAGATATTTAATAACGCAATAAGACTTTCGGTATATGTTAGATCAATTATTAATTCGCTCATCAGCAATCTTCCATTGTCTCTCTCCATCTCTTTGTGTTCATATATGATCTATAAGAGATGCTTCAAGTCTATAGTTATTTTGCTTGATTTTATCATCGCCCGTTGAAGCTGCTTTTATGCTTATTCAAAATTTGGTCTAGTAACTTGTGATATTATTGGCCTGTATTAGACTTTTCGTAATTCTGCTTGCTGTGCCTATTTTTTTCTATTTTTTAACGTAAATCTATTATGGTTTTATTATCCGGCTATGCTTCTGTCTAATATTTCTTTAACAGTAGGTACTAATTTACTTTATGCGTTTTGAACGGGAAATTTTAAGTTCTGATTTGTTCGCTAGCAAAATTCAATTGAAGTTTAATATGACTGCAGTTATAATCGGTCATTGTTTAAGATGTAGTGTTATTCTAGTTTTCTTTATAACAAGACTTTTATCAAAATATGTCTAAATGAATACGTTTCAAGGCGCATATATGAACGGCGAGAAAATCTGGTATGTATATATCTGGGAACTTTGAAGTATTAGATCTTTTTAAATAATACTAAACCCACAGTTTTTATGCATTTTATTATATTATTTATTATACTATTTTCGTATGAGAATATCGCCAATTTTTCCAAAGATATTTTGAACATACCTTCAAGTTCTAGTTACCATTTCCGGCCCAAATTAAATAACAGTAATAACACACATCCTTTTAACTGTGGAGTTTGTCACAATATTATACACTGCTTTTTTGTGAAGAATTTTTTACTTGATGTTTGCTTGATTTTCACAATATTTTCATAATAAATATATTATACGTCCAGGTATTTAACCCCTTAACTTACGATTTAGATTCGAATATGCCATAGTTGTTCAAGCTGGCACCGAGTTTGTGACTATTTTCGCTCATAGTGCACGGTTTACCTCAAAAATAAAAATAATTTTGTGTTTTATAGTTTCGTATGTATAAATATTTTGTAATATTAGCGTTCACCATACCGGGCCATTCCCGTAATGCGTAATATTTGCTTCTGGCCCAAATATCGTACGCGGGCTATGCCGGTAATATTCATTTTTGGCCTTGCAATCGTACGCGGGCTCTGCTCGTTATTTTAAGTTAAGGCGGTAAATACTGTCTACTATTGATTAGCTTAGTTTTACGTATATTTTATTCAAATCAATATATTTTTAACCCATAATTGACTGAACAGTAAATAATGATCAAACTAATTTTTATTTGCATATATAACTGCAATATTTTTTATAAACGAGATACGGAAGATGCAAATCACAAATTTTATAAATTTTAGTCTATTATAGTCTATAAGTCATGTCAAATATAATTTTACGAGATTGGAAACTTTTCATAGTTTTCTATACTTCCAACATCCATGATTGTCTACTGTACAACCGAAAAGTACTTCAAAACTGACGGCGCTTCTCAAACATGAACTAGATCAATAAAGACAAAAACTTTTGAACATTTGCTCGTTTCAAGGTCAGGAAGTTTTGCGTAATCACCTAAGATTTTACCAAAATGAGTAGAGATGTTCTAAGCGCGAGTTTGCTTTCGTACATTTCACGTTCCCCGCTTCTTAATCCGCAATACGGTGGTTTGTTTCATGAGATGAAACTTAATCATACGCTGCTTCTGAGCCCCTTCCTCTAGGTAATACTACTCCCACGTATCACATGTGCATAAGGAGTCGTGTGATTTCGATGGAAATTCAGTTTTTGCCCTCGAGTTATAGCATTTACTTGGCTGATGTTGGTATATGAATTCGGATGAAATTGTTCCGAGCATGAGCTTTTTCTGATAAGAAACTATTAGTATGTTAGTTTTGCACTGTTGTAAATATTTATCTAATTTAATATCTAGTTTTTTTATATCAATTTTTAGTGAGAATATCATATAGCTTACAAATAATTTTCGAAGGAATATTTTAAATTTTAAATTCATTCGATAAATTCAACAGTGTATACGATACTTTATTTATTTCCTACAACTAAATATTTTACAATATATTTTGATCAGAAAAGAAAAATTTAATATATCTTGATTTGTTAAATATAAATATGAAGTAAAGATAATTTGATAAAATATCACATTTCCCATAAAAAATTTGAGATATTGAGGAAACTTCGGCAACTTAGAAATATAGGAACAACAAATAGTCTATATGTTAAAAATCTGTAATGTTAAATCAGTGATTCCCAAAGTGGCCCTCATGGATGCTCAGGAGTTCACGTCAGCAAAAAGAAAAATTCGGGATCTACGAAATGAAAATGGGGGCCCATGGTAATTACAATGAAAAGTCATAGACAATAATTATATATAAAACTTTTTTTCATAGAAATATGTAAGTTCAACAATAAGTAGGTATTCGATTTGTAGTCTCAATATGATTGAGCTTGTATAATTTGCTGGCTTTGCAGTATTATTTGCGCGTTTTGAGACTGCCGTAGAACTTCTGGATACTAAAAATAAAAAACAAAGTAATAGTTGTAAAATATAAAGTAGGAAGAGGAGGGATTGGCATTAATGTAGACTGCACATCATCATTAGCCAGGATATAAAAAATTTGAAAACCCATGTGTATATGTTAAATGTCGCAGCATAGAAAAATTTCATAATGAATCTAATTGAAATAGTTTTAAGTATATTATTTTTGTGATATCTGTGATGCATCAATTAATTAATTATATGTATATCTGAGGCAATATATGACGATGTAATGCAAGCCCGAAGTCATCGCGCATCAATAAATTTATTCCCAATAGACAATTACAAATTAACAATGCTGTTTGGTCATCTCGAGCATAATACGGTCCCCTTGTGCCGAGTACCACATAACTGCATTAACCAAGTTCGGCTATCTTTATCTGCATCTATTCAGGTCGAATGAAGTGTTTCTACGTGTATGTTTCCTTTAAAGTTCTCGTTCAAAGGTTTTGAACAAGCTTAACGTTGTTGGCGCAGTTAACCTGAGGGGCACTTTAGTAGAAGATGCGTGATTATATTCTACTTCATTGCTCCGGCTAATTGCAGTCGCATAGGAACGCGATTTGCCTTCACTTGCAATTACTCATGCAACTGCTTCGAAGATTCAATAGATTTCCTTCGCGAGGTAGATTTATTAGTAACATTATTGCATACATCTATTTTAAGCATCAAATATATACCAATTTTTAACTGTCATGCGGATCACTCATTGGTTTTGCTAGAAATATATGGATCTATCAAGCTAATAATATTATATAATTCGTTAATATGGTTTTTCCATATGAAAGTGAATTTTCGAGTTGCACGGTTTTTTATTGAACCTATCATCCGTGTTAAGTGAAGAATAGGTTAATTCTGTTAATATCATATATTGTCACATTGTTTCAAACATTAGTAATTTTTGAATAGTACCAAAATTTGTAAGTGAAAGGGGATCTTTAAAGAAGCGACTCACATCAAAGCGAACGATAGATCGTTTATCACGAATATGCGAACAAACAAACTTTTGGTCAAGTTTACTTTTTAGCGGTTCAGATCCCACTATCTCGTGCTCTGCACCAGAGTGTCATACGTAAACGCACCCTTTTTCTCAATTCTTTTGTTTGCTAGATGTTTATATGAATATAAATTTATTCACTGCGCATCTTAACAAAACAAATCGTTTCTTTGCCCGCAGTTGACTTTGCGGTGAAGTTCAGAATGCTCTGGAGACAGACTACAGATATCCGCGGAGCGTATGAAATGTATTCACAAACCGTTTAAAAGATAAATATTTGCTTTGTTTTGTTCCAAAAAAGAATGCTTTCCATCGATGTTCGCATAGAGCTCATTGTTTTCAAATGTTGGTTTTATAGGAGAATAATTTTTCCACATAAAGATGATGGCAGAATAACAATTTTGTAGTCTTCAAGTTATGTTTTTGTTTTCAGAAAGAATTTACTTCCTCTTTTAGTGTTAATATACTGCAAAATTAATCACTATTATTACTCGTTTTATTCACTCGTTTTTCCTCAATTAGCTGGTGTTGAACAATTGGTACAGTACTTTGCAATCGATACTAAAATCGGATACTTGATAAAAAATATATCATAAAAAGTATTTAGGTTTGTTCTTATTATGACCTTTATGCTTATGACACGATATTACACTGTATTGTGGTATGATTATTATTCAGATTTTTCTTTTCTGCTACAACTCACTTAATACACCACTTGATCTATAATTTGCAGATCAGTACTCTGTAACTTTTGATCCAATTAGGTTGAATTTGTATTTCTTCTTCGCGCTATGATAAATTCATATTTTGCATCGAATAAAGAGTTACGTGAGGAAATTTATAATCAACGTCATTTGTCAAGTGAAAGCAAACATCATCAGAATTTCCGTAACATATTATTTCCATAAAACGTTAGAATGTGTTGTTAGGCTGGGCGCAGATAATACATCTGTCCAATCTAGAATCTAGAGCTAGAACAAATTTAGAGCGTTTAAATTTTAGAGAATTTATGGAATCATCTGTGGAATACAATTACATACATATTTTTTATTATGGTTTCGTTTTTTGTTGTTGATAATAATATGTTATGGTGTATTTCATTGTTAATAATTGGTTTTTTGTTTTAATAATAATAAAACAAAAAATCAAAATCATCACACAAGAACCATAATCCTCCCTCAGTTCACTGGATATAAAAAACGCTAGTTCGTTCTTTCACTTTTGCATTAGTAATATTTCGATTCGGCATTTATTTCTATCTTTGAATTTATATTGTTTAAAAATATTGTTAATCAAGTTGATATCCTGATAAACTCTCTTGATAAAAATCACTTAGTCATTATTTATAAGAAATTATTTTATAAGTAAATAGTTGAAATTATATAATTATCAATAAAATGTAGTAAATATTATATAGAATGGGAAAACAACTATTGAGTTGTTTTTCCAACATGCCCCTTTAGTATACAATATTCTTTACGGTCGACAATTGTAAAGTCCACAAATTTATTAAATGTCCTTAACTGGACAGTTGTAAATAAAAGAGAGAATGAAAAAAATTATATTTTTGCGAGAATATTTTATAAAAAATAGTTTTTGGTAATTGAAAAATAAAATTCAGATTTCCAAAACTATATCCACGAAAGCGAGAACAATTAGAAATCCTTCAAAGGTCGATGATTTAGCTTCACATCCGTATATGTTGTTCCATTGTTATTCTGAACCAATCCAGATTTATGGCAATGAACTATGGTTTATTATTAAGTCAGTTAACATCCAAAGGATCTTGTAGCCAATCTTTGCAACACCTATTATGATAAAAGCCTGAAAAGAGAAAAATCGGATATATAGTATACAAGTAGCATGCGAACTAGTAACGGACAGACATCGGATCTTAAATGCTTTCTACTTGCACCAGTCCTTACCTATGTTGCTTTTAATACATTTATACCCTGCACGGAGCATTCATCATACGGCAATGCACACATCTCAGAAAACCCAGAGTCTCAGCGATTCGCTACACTTAAATGATTGCGTTCATCTTACACAGCAGAATATTCGCTGGTTCACTACTTGATTTATGCTTCTGCCAGGGAAACGAAGTAAGGGTGCATCGGCCCAGAAAAATCTCTCTTTACTAATGATATTAAAAAGTTCAAAGTGTTGCATGGGAAATTTGCCGGCGGCGATTGCTTTAGCGAATAGTAAGGTGTACGATGAAATTGAGTTTGGTGTAGTTTTTGTAAGTAAATGGATTATGTAAATAATGTTAATTTTTTCCACCTTATTCGCTTCTCTTGCTTGATATGTGCCTTCTTATTTACTTTTGGAATATAGATTACGCACATAAAAAAATTATCCTTTCAGTTTACACCTATTCCTTTACACGAAAAATAGGTTTCATAAAAAACCGTGCAACTAGAAAAATTCACTCTTATATCCCAGTCAGTTTTTATTATGATGAATAACAAACACTTTTTTATTCTCTGTTTTATTTACAACTGTCCAGTTAAGAACATTTTGTAAATTTGGGGAATTTACAATTGTCTGCCGTGAGGGGACATTGTGTACTAAATTGGCATGTTGGAAAAACAACTCAATAGTTGTTCTCCATTCGTCATAATATTAACAATATTTTATTGATAATTGCATAATCTTAACTATTTACTTATAAACTCATTTCTTATAAATATCAGGAGAATTGATGAATTAAATCCAGTTTTCAACCTTCGTCGATAGTTATTAAGGACTTTCCGAGTGAATTTGGATGACTAATGAGCTTTTTTCTATATTTATGTGTATTTAATAAATTATAAGAATATTATTTTAAAATCTAAATATTCAATTTTCTTTATAGATAAAAATTAATAAATTAGACTTAATATTTCTATTACATACTAGCATATACACACATAAAATTTTGTTATGATTGCCTTAAAGCGGACTATTTGGACGAAGGTGTTTTCTTTTCTAATTACTGTTACTTTTAATTTTATTTTTTGTTTAAATATATATGTGTGTGTGGCTGCGTGTGTGCTTACTTCCATTGTGTTTCTAAACCACTAGAAATTGCAGAATCTAATAGCACTTGAGAAATTAAAGCTGTCAAACTGAAAATATCTTGAGTCGAAAGTTTTTCCTTCTGAAGCGAATATACCATGTAAGCAGAAAACAACACGGCTAAAACGTATTTAATATTTTAGACTTTAATACGTGTCAAAAATTATTTTGGACATTCGTGTACTTCTCTAAAACTTATAACGGACTGTGTTTTTATTACAAATTTGAATTTGAATTTTTGCGAACGCATGAACTATCTTTATCAATATTTCAGGTTGTGACAGTTTCTGTATACTTTGTTGTAAAAATTATTGTAAGTAAGAAATAAATCTTTCGATGAATTAACTACTGCTAAATTTACAATTTTTAGCCCTATTATCAATTGAAAATTTTATAATTACACCTTCAAATATTTATCTGTTTGCTATATACTATTAAAAATGTTTTACTTGAAATATTTTGCCATAAACATTACAAGTTATTTTGCAAATGGAATAATAATGGAATGTATACCACATTCCAAATTAGTAAAACATGAACATCTTGCACAAAATTTGGCAACTCTAAAGTCTCATACAAAGGGTATCTTATACAAAAAAACAAATCTTATTACAAAGAATCTTACGTAGGACAACATCGAAACTTGAACTTTTCTATTTTATATTCTTGTCCAATAGCATTTGGCTACAAATCTAATAGAAAGGGTTTAGATTTCTTAATATGATACCTAGAATCATGTTTGCAGACTAATTTGCACCATGCAACACTTTTTATAAAATATATATGTTTCTTATTATCCTGTTTATTAATGTTTCTAATGGCTTAATTAATTCTAATGGCTTTCAATACAGTGTTACTAGAGCTGAGATACTATTTCAGCATAAAAGCTGCAATTTCATTAAACGAAAGATTTGTTCGTGTTTCGCTTTACATAAGCTATAGTAATATATTGTCACTATTTCTTATGAATTTCCTTAAACCAAAATTGGTTTTAGATCTCGCTAATAATTTACTAGAGCTCTTGAACCAAAGTGGATATATAATATCTCTTATTTCATGCATTCCCTGCGGCTGAAGCGATCGTTTTCTGTGGAGTATCCGGATTTAATTAAATTTTAATGCAGAATTAGTTACAGCTGTTGTGTGATCTCATGAGTTGAGATGAGTAAGAGGGCGGTTACCCTTACGGTACTCGGGGTGTACTTACTGTTTGCGGGACTCTCATTGCTAATAATCGTACAGCTGGTTACAATTAACGATTCATGGTCGATTGAATATTAACATAATTATGTAATTAGGCGTGAGGTAAATAGAAAATTGTAGTGTCTTTTTTTTATTTAACTCTTTGACATTTCTATATGGCCGCTTTTTAAATTCTTGCAGAATAAATCTTTATTTTTCCTTTTTGTAGTATTGTACTACTATCAAAAACAAATATAATTATTAAACTTTAGAGAGATAATTAACTTACATCAATTCATCAAACATTTGCAATAAAGTATAGCGACAAGTTCCAATAAAAGCAACCTCTATTGACCAATATTTTCAATATAGACAAATCATTGTACTACATATGTATGTATCATAATCAATTAATCACTTCAATAGCCAGCACCTTTTTCATTCTCCAGTCAATTCTAATCTCAGTGGATATAACCAGTATTATAACAAATACTACAAAATCCAAATTTCTTTTCTTCGATCATAAGGTTTAAATAAAGCACTTTGTTATTAATATTAGTTATTTATTGGATGCAACCAGGCGTTAACCCCTTTTTGCGTTAATCCGTACACTATGAGGGAAAATAGTCACAAACGCCGCGCCAGCTTGAACAACTTTGGCCCAACATTTTCGAATCTAAATCGTAATCAAATGTTATCAAATGCTGTAAGAGGTTATTCAAAACTTGCTTTAAATACATAATTTTACCAAATGAGTAATTTTATCGTAATATTTTTTTGTAGATTTTTATACTCCAAGCAGTTGTTCGCACAAGAAATTTTATATAATTCATAATAATTTATTTTAACTATTTTATATAGGGCAAAACCTTTAAAGCATTAACTTAAATACCTCACTTGATAATAATTTAATACATTTTTCAAAATTAAAAGCTACTTTGTTATAGTCAAGTATAAAATAGTTATAGAATAGTATTTGCTTAATCAAGTTATCTATTAAATTTGCATATTTTATAAGTAGGTATATCCAAGTTTTTTGCTCACAATATTATGAATTATCGATTACACATACAGTGATTTTTTTGGTTCTTAGTTAATGCTTGATATTTGTTACCAAAAAAGATGTTTTCAAATTTGATTTGATAGTAATATTGTTTATCTAAATTCGATAATAGTTTATCTTATTTATAATATGTCAAACGACACTTTTATATTGCATCCAAATCTTAGAAATTTAATAATTATGTTTTCACCATATAATTGCCAAGTTTTTCATTTTTTCGATATTACACACCATTGCTCCTACTATGAATATTCGTTCGTGAAGGCGCATTTGTTAATATAAACGCGACGGCGAAATTCGCCTAATGTATTTCGGTCGGTAATGAATGTCATGATCGTTGTTGGTATGGAAGATGTGAATGTTCCAAAATTGGATTGTGGAAAATAAATCTGTTATACTTAAACCGTGTATTGGAATTTTAAGCAAACATTTGGATATTTGAATACAGATTTATTACATTTATTATCTTCTTGCAATAGTGAACATATTTTTATCTGATTAATTTTCTTTGGATTAAATATTAATTCGAGCAAAAGTGCAGGTTTTTGTTTGCATGTGTCTATGTAATTAATGTAATCAAATTATTGAAATCATGAAGGATCCTTCAGGTAGATCTTTTTGCACTTTTTCACTGTTTGTGAAGTCACATTGTGCTCGTTGATCTCCCAGTGCAGTATTGTTAGTGCAAATTTTCATACTGAAATTTTATAAAGCAATAAAGAAAGCACACAAAAGCACAATTTTGTATTCGACACAGTATGTTGCTGAAATCAAGTATAATTTAAAAACTCTTGTAATATAATATTTACATTTGTTTCACAGAGCACATGCAATATTTTCCTTAACTTTAACTTTATTTTGAGCCAAAAAAATATTTTTTAAATCAATCTAGAATATTACTAGTTATTTTTTTATTGAAAGAAAATGACAAACCAATGTTTAAGTTTACGTTTTCAAAGCAGTTGACTGCTGTCAAATATTTTCTATTTCTCATATAGCTTTCTCATATAACTTTGTTCTCTAACGTATGACCTACATTTTACACGAGGTTTGTACACACTTATGCACATATTTCAAGAAATTGTGTTATATCTAAAACTTTTCTGACAATTAAGAAAGAGGAGCAATAATTCAAAAATCTGCTGCGGACGCATTCCCAACGGAAGAGAACTTAAAACAAACTCGGTCGAAAGTTTAACGGCATCTGTATGTTCCGTGTTTCTCTTTTATCCCATATATATTACATTGATTCAACGTACAGTTCAAGAATTTGCTGAAACTGACTTATCTCAAAACTAGAGGTAACAGCATTCTACGCTGCATGACACGGACTTTCATAATTTTTATTTTGTTCGATTTATTTGTCAAGTTGATTTTGCTGGCATGGAACAGAATCTATATTGCGGAAAAGTCGAACAATAATATGACACAAGTCGGTTGGTTGAGTCCTTTCTTTATATTTGGCACATAAATTCAAACTACCGTTTTTGTTAAAGATTCTGTACCGATTTTGATCACTCAGTTAGGCATCCTGCTGCCCAGGTTGTTTCTTCGTAATTAATTTTTGACAATTATTTTTTGGTGAAAATTTGTATAGTGATGGTCTAGATATTCTAAAATATTATAGGCATATAAAAAGTGGGTTTAACTGAAATTTTATCATCACTAATTTAAAAGTAGCTTGATGTCAATTCTTATTAAGTGAACTATTTAAGAAGCTTCTACCTCATATGCTTGAGGCTCAATTTCTATCGTATTTTTTTAATCTATCTTGAATTATTTTCATTTTTAGTGATATATATATATATATATATATATATATATGTATCACATCGATTTAAAAATTTTGAAAGCTATTTGATGAAACTCGATGTGGATTTACAGAGATCAATTTTACGCGTCGATCTGCAAATTACATTTAATTAGTCATATTGCGAAAGCACAAGTTTACTCCTTTGTTTGCCAGGTACTTCTGACATTTTGTAATAAATTTTTCAGTTTTCTCTCTCAACTTCTAGTTTTCTATGTTTTCTTTTCTTGCACAAGTCTTAATGGACTACATTCATAATTCTTTTAGTCCCTTAGTTTTGCGATCTTGGAGTCGCAAACATGATAGAGAAACATAAATTTCATACCCATGTTGTATTCTTGGGAACGATATCAACAGTGAATCATTTGGTGTTTTGTAAATGTACCTTTAAACGATATTCTCTATTTCTGTAAGCATTCTGTCATTTGAGTTCTATAGCTTAAATTTATTTTTGCGTACTCCATAATAAATTATCAAAGATAACCATTTCGCATTGCATTCCACCCAATCGCATACATTTTTCGTTATGTTTTCGCCCGGTTTTCGTCACATCGCCGCTCGACATTGACAGATGGCAGATCGTGACGAAGCCAGGAAAAATGATATTTAGCAACTGCATAAAAGCGGAAAATACTCTATATATTGTCACCGAAACTGAATATGACACATTGGATCAGGAGGTTGCGGCGGAATATATTATGTCTTTTGGGATAAGGGTTTTGCCTGTTATAGGGTTATTTTTTAGTATCAGGCTTCTCAATCTGTACGTCTATCTGCCAATTCATATCACCAATTGATTGCCAACCAGACGAAATTTTGTTTTAGTACTATTTCATTCGGTTTCACAATTTTGTCAACCCGTCTTGTCTAGAGGGAAGGAATATAAATTGAAGATTTTATATTTGCTGTTTATAATAAAATTTAATTAATTTTTGCAGAACTAGATTCAAGTTCAGAAAATTGGGACGAAACTCTTGCGACGTAATTTCTATAGTTAATAGTATTTACAGTTCACTGTTATGTAATGCCTTCGGTTTATAGTAAAAACATGAATTATCAATAACCCTTTCCAGATTAGATATACAACTTTCATTTATAATGCTTAAGGGGCACAACTAATGTGAATTTTTCAAGAGATCGAATTTTCAATTTTTCCAAATTTCGATAGGTCAAACATACCAAAATTTTAAATTGATATCTTGAATAGTTTTTGAGTCACAGCCATTTGAAGAGTATATATATATAGTATATAGATAGTATAGCGATCATTTTATCTTTAAACGCGTTTTTCTCGAAACAGCATTTTCCGAATTTGCAGCGATTACTCAAAAACAAATGATCCGATCACTACCAATTTTTTTTACATGTTCTATATATAGTTCTCCGTAAAATGAACTATCGATTTTTTGATCGGATCAAAAATCGAATTTTGGCAGTTCCAATAACGACCAAAATTTAGGGAAAATTCGACTGTTTTTTTAAAAAACGCCGTCATTTTGTCAATTTTTGATTTTTCTTCTTTATCGTAGTTCATTTCACAAACAATACTATCTAGTTTAACGATATTTTTTTTTAATTTCTGCAGCAGTGAAGGGCTTTTTTTGTCGCACCGTTGGAGATCGACGATAACTTAAAAAGTATTTAATTTTTATTTTCAAAAATTTTACTATGTATTCCTAAAATATATAAAGATACCTTAAAATGTATAAATATATTCCTAAAATTTTGAAATGATTGATAAAGTAGTTTTTTTAATATAAATTAACTAGTCGTGCCCCTTAAACTTTTGTCATTTACAACTTTATTTATAATGTATGAACTGATCGCTGAAATCCTATTTCTGTTTAATGTTATCTGAAGTTAAACTAATTTATCTCGGGCATATGCATGTAAGTCATGAATAATCCGCATAGTAGACGCAAGTTGTAACATTCCATTGCAGTGACAAAACCGAACTCACACCTCCTCCTTTGCCATTCTAGTCGTAACAAAAGCTTTGGGTCGCAGATTACAAGTTGCATGCGACCTGCAATCACTTTATTAGTTGAAGAGCTAGAAGGTTCTTGAGCAATTCAATTTTGTATTCAGTTCCTAGAAACCGACAGCCGACTTACCATATGACCGGCTTCGGCTCCGAGGATCGGCACTAGAATTTTTGTTTCTATATCTGTGTGATCGACGGTATTAAAGTTGAAAGCTTGCTACAATTTTTGAGTTTGGATGACCTGGTAGTTTTTCGTGGTATTTTTTGCTCTTTTCTTTTAACATCTCAATAATAGTTTTTATTTTTAGGTCGTTATGAAGGGTGTCATTTGTAGCATACCAGGGTGCGTTCACAATACATCTTAAAATTTTCGATTGCGCTACTTGTATTTTTTTATATTTGAATTGCTTGCGCACGCCCATAGCTCAATGCCGTATGTCCAGATTGGGATAATTATTGTTTTATATAAAAGGAGTTTGTTTTCATAGCACATATTTGAACTCCTGCCAATTAGCCAATACAACTCTTTGAACTTTTTCTCCATCTGTTTTCTTTTCATTTTGATGTGAATGAAAAAATGAAAATTTTTTTACAATCGTCATAGTTGTAACCGGAAATAGTGCAGGAAAATTTGAAATTTCATAAGTCGTTATATAAGTTGAAAAAATGAAATAAATCAAGTATGAATTATATACATTAAATGCTTTTTAGCCCTTAATCTATCATACGTCATCTGAGCTTTTATTCTCCCACTCGTACTTCTCATCTATCCGCAATATAATAGATACTGGTACGTGCCCGATGCCAAATGTATTCAATTGCTTCCGTTTCCGCACGGAACGCGGGGTTTTCGAAATATGCGAGACACGGCGCGCCTCGGCCGAATTATATTTCGAACGATGATGATTCAAAGCGCGAACGTTTAAAAAGTTGCTAACAGTGAACGTTTTACGGGAAAGCGAACAGGAAAAATTATTTTTCTACCCGAATCATCTGAAATGAAAGAACCATTATGTATAGCAGTTAACGAAATCTGTGACATTGGGTTAGATATAAAAGTCAAAATTTAATATTAATTGAATATTATACGAAGTTTTTTAGAATAGATATCTGGTCTAAAAACTAAATTTGATTTGATAAGTTTGTACTGGATTAATTTTTTCAATCACCAAAGGCTATTAAATTTTTCCAATAATATAGTATGGCGCAGTAGACACAATATTACCAGGTTGAGACATTTCATTTTACTTATTTTTTCCAACACAGGAACGATTGGACCTGGATCAATAATAATCATTCATTAGCATATAATTTTGTTCTTGTACCAGAAAATGTTCAACTTTTATGGTGAAGTGTTCATGAGTATGGATGCGTAGAATCCATAATATTGACTTTAAATATATTAGTTTAATTTAATACATTTTCTGAAAACAAATTTGTAGTTATCGCCGTTTTCAGATTTAAGAGACACATAACCAATTTAAAAAAAAATGTATTTTCTTTTTTAACTGTATTCAGAACTAATAGTTCATTGTGATCAGCAATCTCTCCTATGATCTGTTGTGCTGTATTTAGATGTCACCCAAGTCTTTTCTAATAGTGATCATATGTTTTTCAATAATAGCAGTAGCATTGTTCGGGATGCACTATTTTCACTTGGAGACCGATTTGCGTAAAATATATATCGATACATGCTTTTTTTCGGTTTTATCCTCCAAGCATTAAATAAAACATATGATTATTTCGATATTGTTGTCTTTCTTATACTTCTTCATATTATTTCCGAATTGTGAATACAAATATTAAAATCGTATAATTATATTTAAATGCGATCACACCATTCACATTATTCCGTAGACAATCGGAGTAGGAAGGAGTAGCAGAGATAGTAAAGTTAGTGAATTTTTCTCCTGTGTAAGATTTATCATTGATTTGAGAAAGCTTAATATAATATTAGATTTCATCATATAAACATGATTTATACGAAACCCGGTCTTGTGAAATGTTTATCTATAATCTTTTCCCAATATTGATTTTGCGCTTTTCCCGTAACGAGTTGTTCATAGTTTTCTTAACTTCAAGACAGTTTTGATAACATTTATAATGACCAGTCGTAAAACTTTATCGTCTTCAAGGGACATTTCACAGTTGACCTTTATTTTCGATATCAGAACATCGTTATTTTTATCGCTGCCAATTTTTTTCACTCTGAATTCAATTCTCCAAGCATGAAAGAAAGTGTAAAACATCAGTTTAGGTGAAAGAATGTCACTATATTATATTTCTTCTTCATTGTGTATTGCTCAGATATTGGTTACATCCAAAATATTGATTTGGTTTTTCTTCTTTTCTATCTCGAAAATATTATATTGACAGTAAAACAGATTTCAAAAAATAGCTGAATTAACTGACTCATACCAGAGATGAAAAATTAAGTTAAATATTCGAAACATTTTATTGCACATACTTTTTTGTACAAAAGTGATGGTAATAAATATGCAATTTATCCTTCTAGTCCAGTCATTTGGTGCAAAAAAAAGCTGTTGCCGGTACAGTACTCCGGGAATTCTGAAAATTGGTAATCTCATAGATTTCGAGGTGCTCTTTACGAAAATCAACTTTGCCACCTCAAATTTGAACGGCAAGTCGCCGCCATATTGGAAAAATTGCGTCAAAGAACAGCTTTTTTAAAATATCTCCTTTCTGGCTGATTCTGCGATAAAAGTATCTATGTACGAATTAAACTAGATAAAATTTCCTATAATTCCTTAGAAAACCGTTTTTTTTGTAAAATTGATAGTTTGAGAGTACGGCCGCCTCAAAGTCTTTGCTGCTCTCGCCGTAGTATCAAATCTCTCCATATATGACAGCACTTCGAACTTGACCACATTCTCTCTAATAATAAATATTTTCAATGTTAAATTGAGCAAATAAGATCTAGAAATAAAATAATTTAAATATTTTTCGTTTTTTTTGCTAATTTTTTAACACTTCAATGGCAAAGTAGCTATAGGTATACTTATAGCTTAAGTAGCACCTTATAGCTTCAAGTAGCTTGAAGCGTTAAAAAATCATCAAAAAACAGAAAAATATTTGAATTAATTTATTTCTAAATCTTATTCGCTTAATTTAACATTGAAAATATTTATTTATTAGAAGGAATGTGGTCAAGTTCGAAGTGCTGTCATGTATGGACAGATTTGATACTACGGCGAGAGCAGCAAAGATTTTGAGGCGGCCGTACTCTCAAACTATCAATTTTACAAAAAAACGGTTTTTTAAAGAATTGTAGGAAATTTTATCTAGTTTAATTCGTACATAGATACTTTTATCGTAGAATGAGCCAGAAAGGAGATATTTTAAAAAAGCTGTTTTTTGACGTCATTTTTTCAATATGGCGGCAACTTGCCGTTCAAATTTGAGGTGGCAAAGTTGATTTTCGTAAAGAGCATCTCGAAATCTATAAGATTACCAATTTTCAGAATTCCCGGAGTACTGTACCGGCAAAATGACCAAATGACTGGACTATTCTATTTGTTTTCTAAAAAGAAATTTATTACAAAAACTCCAATAAGTACTGAACAAAGAAAGTTCTTCTCTTTTCTCTAATTACGGCGTACAATGTGAAAATATTTGTCAAACAATAACTACCGATCTTAACTTTTTATCAACACTCAGAATCAGTATCTCTGCAGCAGGAAAAACTTTCGTTTTGTTCTGCTCCTTGACGTAAATATAGTAATTACGGAGAGTTTTGTAGATGTAATTACAAAGTTTGATTTTAATTTTGAGAATTAATAATAGAAGACCTCTGAAACGTATATTCTTTCTATAGAAATACGAATAATGTAAATGTATTGGATGATTTGGTACAAAATGTTTTTGTAATATATATTAAAATGAAGATCATAGTGTTTAAAAGTTTATTTTTTAAATGACAACAGTTCTTTCTAAATAACTATTAGTAGAATGTTAAGTGTTTCAGCACGTATTTTGAATGAAATCAATATTGTTTCATTTTTTTCTAAATTTGTTTAGGGGAAAAGTTTTCACAGAAAATCTAAGATAATGCACTTCTATTTTAAATATTATATAATTTTTACTTAGATCCTCCGTATTTTAGCTAAAACTTTGTGTTAGATTCGTTGCTTCGAGAATGGTTTTCACGATAACTATTTAGATTTTTTTAAATATAGTTTATTTATTTAAAGACCAATATATTCAATATTTTGAAATAATTAAATTTGTATTTGTTGTTATTAACTATTTTATAATATATGATTTTCTTTATTACGCAACAAAATTTTTAAGACAAATTTGTTTTATTTGAAACCGCTTTGTAACATAGAATTAGTTTTTTTTACATATATTGTCATAAAATATTCCTAGTCATATGTGATTTATGATAAAAATGTGTTTTGTGAGAAGTACGTTTCTTCTAATATTGGGCTAATATATAATATAATTTTAATTATTGTAACCTATTTTAATTCTAAATGTGATTTTGGTTTATGAATTTACTTTGGAAAGCCAAATATTGACTCATTCACTCGAACGTCGCTTCATCTTTTAGACCGAGATTATTCGACCTAGTCTTTTTATTATCCTGTTCCACAACCTTCCGTTGTAGCTGACAAAAATTATACTCATTTATTAACGAAATATTAGTATCTTTGGTGTAATATGATGTATTAAATATTTTTTCTTACAATGGGTTTTCAAATCATATGTAGCAGAGGTCTTCTTCATAAGTTTTCAGTAACAGCATAATTTACAACATCGGATTTAATTAGAGGCGTCGCTTCTTATGCGGCAGATGCGCCTCAGACGCCCTCCGCCCTTGACTGGCCTAGTTTATGTCGCGTTGTCTGGAGCGTAATTTCTCAAATATAATATGTAACAACTTTTGAGAAAACACTCCAAGACCAAGGCGCTTTAGTTTTGTTCTAGTTTTCTTTTGACTCATACATTATTCTGAACCACCTGCTTTTATACAGTTTCGTGTAGAAGCGATGTAAGAATTTGAATGCGTTATTTAGGTCAGGTATGTGTAAAATATGCATGATTTTGATATGCAAGCTGTGTGAATTGAGAACGAACATTTTCTTGCATCTTTCTTTCATTTATACTAGTAAAGGTACCTTAGAAGAGTTTTTCTTAATTTATTAGTTTCCTTTGAGACACATCTTTAAAATCTAAGAGAATGAATAAAGATTTGCATACCTCTTGCTTTAATAAACAGAAAGTTTTGATTCCTAAAGATATACAATGTTTTAATTATTTTGTTCATACTTATATCGTTCATCTCAATTGATTAAATTCAATTCTTTTTATATTCTCATTTTTAATAACAATCTGAACTTCAACTTTTTTTGTTATTCTATAATTAACAGCTGTCAATATGGATTTCCCATAGTTTAATATAATTTGTCTTAAACTGTCAGATTTTATTATAGGTTTTTCATTAGTTCCTGCACTAAATGCTTATCATACTTGATTTTTCTTTAAATGGAAATGATATAAGTTACTTTCTTTATTTTTTATATTGAATATAGTTCACTACTAACAAACAAGAAGTTTTTTTTTTGAGTTATAGTTGTAAAACTAGTTAAGTTTAACTTAAAAATAAGACGCTATAAGCCTAGGATCTACGAGAACAAGTTAATGTTATTTATCTTATTAAAAGTTTTAAACTTATAATATCAAGTAGAGCACGGAAATTCAACAGTTAATCGTTGAAGAAATCCTATGAACACGATGCAACTTAGATGCAAAATAATTTATGTAGTTCAATTTAGGCGTATTAACGTAAGTAATTTTTTTCAACCATAAATTGTCTATACATATGTGTATAGACTACATACATTTTCGGAAGGATTTACTATTTTCACTTTTAAACACTCTTTTCATTTCGTATTAGTATATGAAATAACTATATAATATAGTTATATAGTTAGTGAAAATACGTACTGTGAAATTTCTTCACCCTTTGCGTGCGGCTCAATTGTTTATTGATACCACATAACATGCTGGAGTTTTCTCCTTCTCTAATAAAAGTAGAAAAAAATCATATTTAATATTAATTTGAAAACTAGTATTATTACTTAAACATAATTACTTAAAGATAATATCGTAAAAATAACTTAAAAACCAAAAACACATAGGTTACACATCGCATGCGAACAAAGTGTTTTTGGAATGCTAGCTGGCCTGACGAAAAGGAAAACTACTTATAGATCTCACCTAGCTAGTTTTTATTTAATTATTATTATTAGTTTTTTTTATTTCCTTTTTCATTGTATTTGTCCTTAGTATCCATTATATTCCAAGTAGATACAATATTGGGTGTATTTACTATTTCATAGCCAATTTTGTAATTTTCATTTATCTTGTTGGTAGTCTCCGTTTATTGTTTTGGTGCAAACAGATTGCAGAATAAAGTTAAATTTAAAAATAAGTTACACGTCGCATCGATCAAAGTTACTACGTTTTAAAACATACGGTAATATGTTGCAAAGTTTTGTGAACTTTACATAGACATTACATATTATTTTGTACTGCAGTATATATTTATATAAAAGACAATTTTACCACTTTAGTTATTTAACACACACAGGATTTCGAACATATGACCTAAGCATTCTAACTTGATCCGAGTATATCCAAATAGGTGTTTTCTTGAACTGCGATAGTACTAATTTTATTGAGTAGACATTTGTAACGAATATCCTTAGGTTCTTCATACTAGATAGCCATTCAACTTGCTTGTGAGAAATCATCGTGAATATATTATATTGAATTTTTGTAAACGGTTGTTTTTTTAAATGAGAAAGAAAAATTAGAATGCTCACTAATATTTTTGGTAATTTTTTTTAAAAAAATTGTACTGGGCTTTAGTCACTATTAAAAAATTGGTACTGGGCGGAAAATAATGGGTTATGAAATTTTTTGAGTTTGGCACTTAATAATATCCCATTAGGAATTACTTACGTGAATATCTGAAATAGTCCTTTCATACTTTTATCCAATCTGGCATATTCTGTGAAACCATGAATTGAAATGTTTTCATATGGAGGTTTTTACACCACACAATCAATTGGCAGTTTCTAAATTCACGTTTGTCTAAAAAGCTCTATGAAAATACAGTATTGCATTCTAATCTACGGAATTCTTTTCTATTTTGATTCATAAGCAAAAACATATTTTCGAATTATAAATGTGTTATTTTGTGAAATAAATAGGATTATTGATGTTTGATGAAAGTGATGTTAATGTCAATATCACAATTTATAGTTTTATGATAAAAGAAGTGATCTAGAATAAATTGGAGTGAGTAGACAGTTTATTTTTTGGGTCAATTTCGAAAAGACATCTTCAAAAATTCTTGAGACACCAATTGCAAGAAGACTGAAGAAGAAGCTGCTCAATAATAATATTGAAGACCTTTAGCACTGCCATATCTTTCCATGTATGAACACTAATATATAATAATAGTGAATTCACTTATTGGAGTGATATAATATTTATCACAATAATTTATGTGTGTTTGAAAGTGTGTATACGTGTGTGAGTGAATGATATGAGCCACATAGCTCATAGAATTGCACTGTGTTCTGATTGCTATTGAAAACAAAATCGAGAGTCAAAACACAGTATTGTAGGCCCATAGTAAAGCGATATTTAGATTCCCTAAAAGTTTGAGACAGCATTTCTAAAATATTATGTCCAGAGTTCACGGTCTAGGGTCGACCCCAATAAAAGTCCGCTATAGTTAGTCCGTGCTTCGGGAGTTTGTCGGTCCCGATTCGAATTAAGCGTTTGGTCCGGAATTGCGTAAATGAAACGTCCCGCGGGGACAAAACTCTTTCACGCTCGTGATAAAAAATAGGGAAGCTCATTTGTTACGATTTTTTGTTTGTCTGTTTGCTTAGAGAAAGTCGTAATTGTGTGACCCGTTTTAGATAGATACGTTACGCTATTCGCACTTTGTAAAAAAAACACGTTATATACCTGTAATTTATGGTGTCGACATATCGTGGACAAGGAAAAATTTAATATTCCAGGTAAAACACGTTTTTTAATGTTTTAATAATTGTTCTTTTTAATATGTTATTTTTTATTATATAATTTTAAAATTTCAATAATATCGATTGCAGAAAGTTGTTTAACACTTTCGCAGTTGTCAATGCTATAGCATTCAGTTTTATTATGGTGCAAAATAAAATGAATACTACAGCATTCGAATTTTAAAGTCGTTTATTTTAAATATAATTTTATATAACCTTACGTTTTTATAATTATTATACCTGACTAGGTAATGACTGATTCTTTAGGTATTTTCGTATTATCTGATCTTTTCTCGTAGTCTCTAATTAGCCTGGACAAGCACATAGCATATAAAAGAAGCGTACTACTTGACGTGAATGTTATAGCATTCATCGAATATATCAATTAAAATATTATAATCTTACTATCCTTACAAACGATGTTTATAATTTCGAATATTACAATCAATTTAAAATTTTAAAAATAAAATGCCAATTTTTGTACCTTGCTGAAAGTTTCTGCCTGCAACCATGATAAATATTTTGAGAATTTTCTTGCAATCTTAATTCCCGAGTTATTGTGCTTTCAGATTAAAAACTTTAATTAAAAAAACTTACAATAGAATCAGATGCATTAAAAAAGTCAAATTGCTATGCGTTTTACACATAAAATCTAATTTATCGTCTGTATTACTATGACACATCAGAAAAATGCACTTACGATAAAATTCTTTTTTTACATTTGTGCGTTTTGTAGGTTAGGTTTCATATATGTCCAGATAATATAGGTCTATGTTCCAAATTGTGGAATCGTACCTAAAACTCCTATTCCCAATATAATCTATTACATTTATCACGCTCAAATAAACACTGTATAAATTCTTGAGCCGGGCCCTTCTTCATACGCGCGAATTTCCTGTTTTTCATTTGATGAAATTACTCGGGTGTCCCAAGTCTGCGAGAGCTGCCCGGGACGAAAGAGCCCGTGCCCGCTTTAAGAAAAATGTGATTTATAGCCGCTTCTACGGTCGTTCATTTATCAAGACAGCACCGAAGATACCCACGAACTCTATAGCCGAAGTCGATTGTTCTCTACAGCGCAATATAAATAGAGGTATTGCATTCAACTAAGCTCCAATAAGATCATGTCAGCTTCTTGATTTGATCCTACAGATTTCTAGGAAATCGTTGGCAGGTTGGATTGATAAAGTTTGCCAAATCATATTAACAAAACTTAATACTAAATTATTTTTATTTTATGACAATGTTTTAATATTGGTTGCTTTATGAGATTTTAATTTGAAGTCAAGCTATGTCTTTATTAATTTCAGTTACATTATGAGTGATATATAGTATAGGTATACATGTATATTACATACCTATGTCATACTTTAACTAACAATTGTTTTTGCGCCATTGTACCATAAAACGTTATACTTATACTATGATAAGTAGGCATCTATACTGTATAATTTTGTGAAAACTGCTTCCAATTTTCTTTTCTATTTGAATTTATCCAATTATTGCTAATGATCTAATTTGGCATGTATATAGATCAACAAGTATATTTTTACATTTTGACTATGAAATATTTTAAACAAATTCAATATTTATAGTATTCGCAGCTTTTTTTAATACCTTATTTTTAAAATTTTTATTTGCAAATATAGTCATTATTGAGTTTTGTAAATATGATTGATTAATTATTAAACCCATTTTCATAAATTTCGTTACATTCTTGTAATAGCCTTTATTACGAAAAAATTAATGAATTATTTTGTGCAATGTAATAAAACATCTTAGCAATTTTGACAAAGTTTGGCGTAATTTATTAATTGTGAATCTTTGTTTTATAACTTTTTTCGCGAAAAAATCATTATGAATAAATGAAGCATTCAATTATCCACAACACAATGTTTATATTTCACATTGGATCATTTGGAATACTTAACATGTTAACGTTTCATAACGCTTTTACAGTGTGTCGTATTTTTTCAGATAAGCCTTTTTCGTTGGTTTCATATAATGTACGATATATAATATTTATGTAATCCGCTATACGGATATTTAAGCTTTGCAGACCGTTCCTAATGTTAGTATTAATGGCGACATATATTTCAGATAAGTCCGAGTATTTTTTGTGTTGACTTATAAAATAATAGAATGGATGTTGAAGTAATATTATTATTAATGTAGTACTCAATATTATAGTAATTATGGTTGAATTAGACAGAAAACATATTTCTGAGAAATAATGTATCATAGTTATAAATTGCTGAATTTTTTTGAAATTTTTGGGATCAGGAAAATGCTTGTGTATAATGAGTATTGCTTTATCCTTAACATCACTAATAATAATCATTTCATAATTAGAAATCAGGTTCAAGCGTCAGCGGGTTTCTAAAAAAAGTTCTATTGTCAGACATTTCAGGACCTGACTGTAAATACATGTATAAATTAATTTCGTATCAAATTGTGTTTGGACACAATTTCAACTTCTCCATAGATATAGTTAGATTTATTGGCAGATTCTGCTGTAAAATAGACCAATGTTATGGCAAGGCTATGTTGCGTAGTCTTTTTCATATAAAGTGATATTAAAAACTGTCAAAATGCTATGTGGTTGCTGTGCAGTTTGGCGACAGAATTAAAGCTTCTATTTTACTGCAGATTGGATTTATAATTCCGCTGTAACGGATCAGGCATAAAGTAAAACCATAATAACCAAATTTCAATAAATTACGGAAATGCTGTATATGTATAAAATTGCTCAGCACACGATATGAGTACATTCGACCATAAAACAGACATAAATACCAACAAAAAAAATATTAAGCATGGTGGCACAGTTTTATATTAAATTCATAGAATATACCATGAAATATTTATAAATGTATCATGGCAAAGTTCAAGTTAAAATCGTCCCAGGGTATGTGTAGTTTCGAAACTACGTCCATTTATAGGCAAAACGTATGCGCCGTTACATACAAGACTATTGAAGCACCCACTAAAGAATACTGCCCTCGTAAAATGCGATAACAGTTCATGGGGACCTCATAGATGTCCTACCCTTTTGAATATTTGCATAGTCAACTGTACTCAAATATTCTGACGCATATGTTTGTTTCCTCTTCAAGATGGAAAACGGACACCCATTAGAGAAGAAGACATTTGTAGAAAATGCGGAAACTAGTTCACGAAGAGGCACATGTAAACGATGAATGTGAATCTGAATTGATACTTCTGAATTGACTGTTGATTGAGGTCAGATAATGTTTTTGCTGAGATAGATTTGTGCCTGTATTAACCAGATAGATTTTGCATCTTTAACAATGATATTTAATTCTAAAGATATAATTCTGATGAGTCGTGCTTCTTATAACATCTTATTGAAAATTTAAAAATCTCACCATGATCAACAGATTTTGGTGATGGTGAAATTTGAAATTAAATTATGTTATTGAATTTATAAATTCCAATTGTATTTCTAAATTGATGAATTTTAAAATTGTTCATACGTATAATTATTAAAATGCATACGATTTTGATACAATATTGTGCAATTATTGCATAAATAAATCTTGTACATTATAATGTTGATTGATTAACATATGCCCATAAAAATAACCAAAATAATAGTCACTTTCATTACGGACAGTTTCAACATAAAAGTTATCCCTATAAATTCTATGGCTTCATGTAACCGTGTTCTTGTTCAAATTTTGTGACTAGAATTTATTTCATGCTTTTGAACTGCGATTTTTTCAAAAAATATATCATTTCAAATAAATTGTGTAGCACGTGGGAGTTATTTTTATGAAGAGACGATAAATATCAATATGTTTTATATCGGAATATTCTCAAATATCAGTGCTATAAATCCTTTATAGAGAACTCGAACATGGTTTTTCAATTTAACTAGCAATAAAATCATGCGTTGATACTGCTTTAATGATAAATTGACTTTTTTCTACTCTTTTGGCATTTATTTTATAATTTGTGCATTGAAAATTAGTCCAAGATCGAGTTTACACTGTAATAGTTACTAGAAAGTATTGGGTGCATGTACGAACACAATTTATGTTTTATTATGCTGTGGGTAAAATTATAAAATTAAATCTGAAATTGAATCTGCATTTCTCATTAATTATTATCGATTCTGCAAATCTATTTTAATTACATCCTATTTATTATAATTATGATAATAAATTTCTATATAGGTATATTAAATTCAGTATATTTTATATTCTCTTTAACATATTAGATAATTAAGTTAGATGCTATCTTATATATAAATATACAAAAACGTCTCATATTTTGTATTAAATTTATAATTTTATTTCGGATATAGATACATACAAAATTAATACTAATTTATGACATTTTTCTAATAAATGTTAAATCATATTCATACATTTCTTTTGTATCCAAGATCATAACGTGTTATGCCGTTAATATTCCTTTCTGTAGATTAACTTTTTTTTTAATCATGAAATTTTGAGATTACAGATTTATTCGAATAATTTGCTTTTTAACGTATTTGAATCAATTATAGTTTTTGTAAAATTAAAGTGTATTGTCTTTTCTAATTTATATACATAAAATTATTTACTCATTTCCCAAAATATTTTATGGTGTGGTATTGATTTTAAAATTTTACTGACATTCAAAATTAGTATTTGGTCCCGATAACATGCTATGACCGTCGTATACTTATGCGTGATGCTATCTTATATATAAATATACAAAAAGGTCTCATATTTTGAATTAATTTTATAATTTTATTTGGGATATAAATACATACAGAATTATTACTAATTTATGACATTTTTCTAATAAATCTAGAATCATATTCATACTATTTCTTTTGTGTCCAAAATCATAACGTGTTATGCCGTTAATATATATGCCTTTCTGTAGATTAACTTTATTTTAGTCATGAAATTTTGAAATTACAGATTTATTTGAATAATATGCTTTTTAACGTATTTGAATCAATTATACTTTTTGTAAAATTAAAGTGTATTGTCTCTTCTAATTTATATACATAAAATTATTTACTCATTTTCCAAAATATTTTATGGTGTGTGTGGTATTGATTTTAAAATTTCGCTGACATTCAAAATTAGTATTTGGTCCCGATAACAGGCTATGACCGTCGTGTACTTTGTGACCCAGGATGAAAATCTGCGGTTTTGCCTCAATCTCGTCAACAACACGCCGTGCCTCTACGACAGTACCAAACTTTGTTAAAAGGGTTCAGGGTCTATCAAACGATCGCCCGTTAGGCAATAAACGTGTTTGTCTGCGGTCGCATGCAGATTGCGAGGTGTCCCATGAAACGTTTCGCAGATTAAATCGTTGCGAATTTTTTCGTGTCAGATAAATGAATTTGGAATTTTCTTTTTCTATTTTATCTATTCTATCTCTCTGCTTGTATGTGTTCAATTGTATTGGTAGTCCGATAAAAGCGATTCCAGACTCTGTTGAAATAGCTAATATGGTACTTTCCACCTATAGAAGTTATATGTGAACTAGTTCAAAACCATTTAGTTAAATTAAAAGTGATCTAATACTTTGCGCAATTGGTTGTGGCCAACTCTAAGCTATGGCATTATCGCATTCATTATCAATAATTCTTTTGTCTACATAAGGAATTGAAAATCTCAACAGTCAATGAAATGATCAAGATTAGAAGTTCATCTTTCAACAATAAATTAATCCAACATACAAGTCCTACTATCCAAGCGATTCACAGACCGTTAAGAACACTCAGCAAGAAATGGCCTTCCGATCTACCAAACACCTAGCCAAATGTCTGCAATGGCTTTTGTTATTATTTTTGTGTTACTGTTTTTATTTTAACTTTCTTCGTTATATATTCAATTGATTGTATTTATTTGTATTTTTGTATTTTTTTTTTTTTGGTCATATCAATTTTGTAAATAAGACATTAATATAATGATTAACAAAAATAAATTGTAACAAAAGAAAAATTATCAATAATCGAGCTCTTCAGCGACTGTGGGCAAGATTGGATTTAAACATAAAACAACGTCAAATAGAATTTCATCCACCTTTACCTAAATTTATGAATAATGCAGAGTAAATTGAATTTTTCCTTTGTCAAGTTTCAATACCTAGCATAGTGTGATTCACGCCAGAAGGAATAATTGATTAGACTCTGTCCTGATTGCTGCTCAAGTGAAAGCAATAATGTATTATTAACTTCCCGAAGGAGAAGTTTATGTTTTCATCAAAAAATCCGAATCGCTAATTTTATGTTTTCTCGACGTTTCGAGCCATTCTGAATCGAATGAGACCAAATTTGGAAAAAGTATGTGTGTGTGTGTGTGTGTGTGTGTGTGTGTGTGAACAGATTTTTTTGCCGTAAATCGACGTTTTCCCCAAAACGGTTGGACCGATTTCAAAAATTTAAAAGCCATTTGATGTATCTCGATGAGGACTATCGTCTCTGAGTTTTGTGCGGCGATCGGCCGGGCCATTTCTTTGTAAATTGCAGAAAAGTGAAAAAATTTTCGTCCACGTTTTAGCCCGCAATTCTGAATCGATTCTGAAAATTCAAAAACCGTTCAATAGATATTGTTTGGGAATCGTGCTGATTAGTTTTTGGTAAAGATCGGCCGGGCCGTTTTCTTGTAATAAAGTTTTTAAAAAAAAAAATTTGACGATTTTTATGATTATTTTTTTGAGGAAAGATACCATAGTTTTCTAGGTCATACTAAAATATTACGGCCCTACGACAACTGGTTCAGCTTTAAAAATTCGTCAAAGTTTGCAAAAATCAGTATGGTCTTTTTGGCATTTGTCAAAATTAGACTTTTGATCGACGTTTTCTCAAAAACGCCTGAACCGATTTTAGAAATTTAAAAGCCATTTGATGTATTTCGGTGAGGACTATCGTTTGTCAGTTTGTGCAACGATCTGCCAAGCCGTTTCTTCGTAATTTGAAAAAAAAGTGTTGAACTTTTCGTCCACATTTAAGCTCATCCTACCGAACCGATTTTAAAAAATCAAAAACTGTTCGAAAGATATCATTTGGGAATGATGCTGATTAATTTTAGGTGAAAATCTACCGAGCCGTTTTCTTGTAATTAAATGTTGAAAAAAAGTGTTAAATTTTCATCCACGTTTAAGCTTATCCTACCGAACCGATTTTGAAAAATCAAAAACTGTTCGAAAGATATCATTTGGAAATGATGCTGATTAATTTTAGGTGAAAATCTACCGAGCCGTTTTCTTGTAATTAAATGTTGAAAAAAAGTGTTAAATTTTCGTCCACATTTAAGCTCATCCTACCGAACCGATTTTGAAAAATCAAAAACTGTTCGAAAGATATCATTTGGGAATGATGCTGATTAATTTTAGGTGAAAATCTACCGAGCCGTTTTCTTGTAATTGAATGTTGAAAAAAATGTTAAATTTTCGTCCACATTTAAGCTCATCCTACCGAACCGATTTTGAAAAATCAAAAACTGTTCGAAAGATATTAGATGGGAATGGTACAGATTAATTTTAGGTGAAAATCTACCGAGCCGTTTTCTTGTAATTAACTGTTAAAAAAAAATTTAAGCCGTTTTTCATGGAACTTTTTTTGGCGATTATACGAGTACATCATGGTCTTATAGAACTTACTGTAATATTACGGCCTTACAACAAGTAGTTTAATTTTAAAAATTCGTCAAACTTTGCTAAAATTATTATCGTTTTTTTTTAAAGTAGGATTGATGAAGTATATTATTTACACATTTTTTTGATCAAGTCGATTATTTACACATATCGGGAAGTTCATGTAATTTGCCTCAAGGCTAAATACCAAACCAAGTAGTTTATTGTTTTATTTCATTACTCCCCGATTAAACCCATTATTATTGTAGATAAGTATTATTATAATTGATGATATGAAAATTATTAAGGTTTATTTGTGTGAAAACTTGCACCTTTGTGTCAATATAACTGATAAGCGCATAAGTTTTGGACGCAACTGCATCTTTTCATTACCAATCACCCGAACTTCAAAAGCATTTTTTGAAATTGTTTATTTCTAAAATAGTCCTAGAATTGTACATGTATGAGATAGGAGATCTTGTTTTATGCATCTATATTGCGGTCGTAGTCGTCCGAGGATATTATTCACGCAAAAGTCTGCCTGAATCGATGTTATCTGCGTAACGTATTGTGTGCATCGTGTGCCAAAATGTTTGCTCGCTTGCAAGGAGAGAATATTCGGCCCGAAAATAACTTATTTATAGTACCGGACGCGTAGCGATATAATTTGATCCTGCGCACTGGCTGGATAAAGTACGAGTTTGTGATGGTGCTTATTCAAAAACTTCTAGTGAGCTTTTTTTTACTCGCACTTTACTATTATTAATACAGTAATGCAGCCAGTCTAAATTTCGTTACCCATTTCTGTACCTGATGTGGTTATCAACAATTTTGTATTATAGGAAAAATGTCCCACAATCCCAAATTGAGTTGTTAACCCCTTAATTTAAAATGATGAGCAGAGTCCGCGAGCGATTGCTAGGTCAAAATTGAATATTACGGGCATAGCCCGCGTACGATATTCGGGCCAGAAGCAAATATTAAGGATTTTGGGCATGGCCCGGTATGTTGAACGCTAGTATTATAAAATATTTATTCATACGAAACTTTAAAACACAAAATTATTATTGTTTTTTTTGATAAACTGTACACTATGAGGGAAAGTAGTCACAACGCCGCGCCAGCTTGGAAAACTTTGAGCCGACATTTTCAAATCTAAATTGGTAATTAAGGGGTTCACTCAGCTCACAGATATGACAATTATTATTGATATGGAATATTTAAATTTCACATTCGTTAACTCTATGCCTAATTCATTATTTATATCACACGGTCATAATGTATATTATTAAATATAATTTCATATAAATGGTAATAAATGAAATAATTATAATATAACGAGTTTGTATGCTGACAATCAACTAAAAATATATAGCGGGATAAAAATAACAAAATAACGAACAATTTCTTAAATTTTTGCAAATATAATTTGGATGAAATTCGATAGAATAATTTTTATTATCTGGATGGATACCTGTTCAAGAAATTTATTTATTCAAAATTGCATATTCAATTCAGAACAAATGCGCTGGGTTATGAATAGCGAAATAATATTAATTACGTTATTTGCTTTACTCTTCATCGTTAGCTATCTATTAATAAAATTGTAAATGTACTAATTAACATACTGCAATAATTAAAAAATAATTAGATAATTTCAATAATTGATTTGTTGATGTTGACAATAATGTTCGTATGAATAAGTATTTTACATAGTTAAATTACATAATACAATAGCATTCTAATAATTTTGTTTTAGTTTGGTGACCTTCTCTTAATTAAATTAAGTTACAATAATTTGAAAAATAATACAAGTATTAATAAAAACATAATTTAACAAGGAAACTTGTAAAAATCTTACAACGTTATTCATTATTATTATTATGTTCATCATTAATTTTTGTATACCGATGTCCTTTCCGTTTCAAATTCGTTTTGTCGTTAATAATTTAAAATATATGATTGAATCAGTTGTAAAATCATCCATAACTTGAGCAGACTCAACAAAACTTTTTATTCACTAAACTTTTGGTATATGATTGTGATTACCTTTAGCTCTCCTCTTTAGCATGCGTGCAGGCCACTACATGCCGTTGAGGAGCGCTAGTGTTTTTTATAGTTCGCTCGTAGCCGTAATAAAAGTAGAACTCCGTTCGTTTATGTATAAAGTTATGAATATCTGGCACACTCTCTTATATATAGATGAATGTATGATTATGTTTAAGAAAAGTTTATCTTGTCTATTTTTCACGCCGTTCGGTTGCCATTAACTTAGTTCGAAGTTAGGTTATAACTAACTGCCTGCATAAGAGTATTAAGAATTTTTCTTATTCCTGAGAAGATTTAGATGATGTAATATTACGTATATTTTCTCGTAAAATGAGCAATCGTAATCGTTTGTAATGAGGGTGAACTTTGACTTAAAGTTGATCTACTATATGTTCCAATTATCATCATTGGAAAAACGAATTGTATTACATATTCATTGAAAGTCGTTACCTTTGTTGACAAACGAAATATGTGTCAAGATGGTTTTATCCTCCGTGTCTATAAATTGATTTAGTATAATTGATTTGGTAAAAACAAATTCATTTTTATCTTCTTATTCTTTATACTTTAACTTTAACACGTGAATGTGTTAAATTTTATATACATTTATAAACATTTTTTTTTATTTTATATACATACATTCCATCTACGATCAAGTACTTAGAAAGTTCCAAGCGCGTGAAAAAGTGTTTATTTCATCTAAAAACTTATGCTTTCTCATGTTTTTGCAAAAATTGGTAAAAACAAAATTACTTCGATTTTACAGCATCTAGCAGCATTTTACACAATCTCATAGTTTTATTCATGTAAAAAGTTTGTCTATTATTCATTAACTTCCCGTAGGGCATGTTATAGTAATCGCAAAAAAATCGAAATTGAAAATTTTTATTTATCTTTAAGTTTTAAAACCTTCTGAACATTTTAGCATACCTTAGAAAAAATGGATGTATGTGTGTGTATGTATGTATGTGTGTATGTGCATGTATGTGTGTGTGCGAATACAAATTTTCGTCGACGATTTCGGGAACACGGATGAAGCGATTTGAATAAATAAAAAAATATTCGATTCGTATTGATGAGGAGACGTACTGATTAGTTTTTGGCGAAGGCAGGTCAAGCCGTTCCGAAGATATGGAGATAAAAGTGTCAAAAACGGTAACCCAGTTTTTCAGAGAACGGAGCGTCCGATTTGAATAATTTAAAAAACATTTTACTTGTATTGACAAGATGAAGAATTGATCAAATTTTCATGAAGGCAAGTCTAGCGGTTTCGGAGATCTTGTAAAAAAAGTAAAAAAAAATCCATTTGGCGGTCAAAAATGATCATTAGACATATGCACATCAAATTATCAGATATTTTATAGAGATTTTAATAATGAGTATAAACTTTGTTTACATTCCTATGGGTTCCGTGCCAATATTTATCCGTTAGACGCGCTTTGATATTTCATTTCTATGCAGTTAAAGCAGTACGATTGCTATCTTTTTAAAAAAGTAATAATTTTTGGTACGGGAAGTTCCAGCAATTTGCCTCAAGACACGATGCCATGCGCCCCACTAGTTCATTCATTTGTTGTGACAGTTATCATCAATAAAGTATAAACAAGTTTATACTTGTTTATTATAGTTTATGTTCAAGGACATATTATTTACAAATACTCCAATTGCAGATTGTAATCGAGAAGTCATTAAATATCATTAATGTGCTATTATAAAACGATGAACTTTATTTTCTATTTTGCCAGATCATTCTCGTCCTCGTAATAACATTATTGTGATAAGTCTAGGTGTTTTTTTGTTGGCTTCATGCTTTGCTTTGTCTCGTGGCCGACAACGAAACTCGATTAGGTTTTTGTGCCGATATTCGTTTTCTGAGTGCGTTCGTCGTTCTGTGCTGCGGTTGTTAGTTAGTTAGCTAGCCCGTTCGCCGTTTAATGCTATTAAGCGAAAGACCGGCGCTAAGAAGAAGAACATGTAAACCCTCCGCAACGGGATAAATGCCGCGCAAAAAGCTCACTGAGCTTTCGTTTCGAGACGGCGGAGGCGGCGCGCAATCCCGGCAAAAACTATCACCTCGAGTTATTTCTTAGAAGAGCTGCGGGCGATATTAATAGTGTATCGAAGTCACTGACAGAAACCTACTTAACGTCTTAGCTTTTTATAGAAGCGAAACGAGTTAATGAAGTATAAACATTGAAACTTACATTTACTTGATAGAATGAAAAATATAATCAAGTACGACGCGAACACTAAATACAATAGGATCGTCTATTTATTAAAGAAACTTATTGCAAACTGATTATTAACTTCCCGTAGGGTATATTGTAATGGGCCGAAAATCGGAATTGAAAATTTTTACATTTCTCGACGTTTTGAAGGTTTCTGAACATTTTGGCATACCTCAGAAAAATTGGATGTGTGTGTATGTGTGTGTGTGTGTGTATGTATGTATGTGTGGATACAAATTTCCAGTCACGTTTCCGGGCGAACGGATCAACCGATTTGAATGGTTCAAAAAGCATTCGATTCCTATCGATAGGGAAAAGAGCTAATTAGTTTTTGGCAAAGGCAGGTCCAGCCGTTTCGAGGATACGGAGCAAAGAGTGCAGAAAGTAGAAATCGACTTTTTGAGAGAACGGAGTATCCGATTTGAATGATCTAAAAAACATTAAATTAGTAATGATTGGGAGAAGTGTTTATTAGTTTTTGGCAAAGGCAGGCCCAGCCATTTCGAAGATACGGAGCTAAATATGTAAAAAATGGCAGTTTTTGAGAGAACTAAGCGTCCGATTTGAATGATTCAAAAACTTTCTGCTTGTCTTAACAAAATAATGGATTTTGGAAAAAAAATTTTTGTTCCATTTTTTTTTTTTTTTTTTTTTAATTTTTTGTAAATCGAAAATAATTCAGATTTTATTTTTAATCCTGACTATAGTTCTAATATACTTTAAACAAATAATTTCAACTTTCAATATTAGGCAATGTTACAATATTTATAATAATCTATTTGAAAACATTCAGTATTTCTCGAACATTTCTTTACTGTACGGGAAGTTCCAGCAATTTGCCTTAAGGCACGATGCCACCCAACCCACTAGTTAGTCGATTAATTTGGCTCGATGATGAAGTCGTGCTCCATTGCATTTTTTTAAAATTTGGATCCAATACTTAAATTTGTTTTCAAAATTATTTTTAGTTGTAGATAAATTACACATGATAAATATACCTACAATTTAAAATTTACACGTTTGCTAGTGATCACTAAATTGACGTGGCTGAAATTGATAACTAGAACTTTATAGCTTAAAATACTTTTTCATGACTTATATTTCATATTTCATGGGTGTCCCATGATGAAATTGTTATGTTCACGGACACGTGTGAACGGGCTCGTGAGTTCGAACCCTGCCCTGGATAACCTGACATAGTGCAGTAGCGATGTCGATTTTTTACTTGAAAATATAGATTCAAATATCCAAAATATGTTGAAAAGAGCCTGTTTCGGGCACGGCGGTGTGAAATGACAATGGGAAATCTCACACACTATTTTTTTTAGTTTGAGTTTAACTTATCTCACTGACCTGTTCTAGGGCAGTACTAACCATTATTATATTTCTTATGATATTCTTAATTTTCAATAAAAAAGCATATAGTCAGTATGCAATATTCAGATACCAGTACTGATTCTATATGATTTATGTGTAAACACTGCAGTTAGCAATAGGCTTGATGGAACACTGAACTCTCATTTTTCTAATATACCTACTACATTAAGATCTTATAATTTTTCATATGAATCCCGTCCAATATTTGTAGCCCTACAAATATTATAAATTTCAATCATGCATGTGCATGATTAAATGGCATATTATTATAAAGTCGATTTAAAAGCATTTCATAAGCAATAGTAATGAAAGAATAATTATTATCGTTTATTTCAATCTTCAACTAATCTATTGAACATTTTCATGATTTATGTAATTTTTTTTCCACACCCACATACTCGTGGTTGCTCAATAACATTTTTTTTAGTAAAATATATGTAAAAATTATTTAACACAATTATAATAAATTATCAATTAAAAATTAATCATTTATCTATTAAGTTTGTAAGTTACTTATATTTTACAGCATTCCAATTTTTAGAAGAATAAAACATCACAAGACTGTATATCTGAGCCACACATGTCGTAAAATAGAAGCAAAACGTAGCATGTGTATTTTTTTCCAAACAAACTCTCGAGACGTTACGAGGAATAGTATTGTCAAGAGTTGTAAACAAAATTACACAATACAGTCGAGTTCACAGAAAAGCAATTGAATATTTTCTTCATGTAAAGGCAAAGCCACAATGCACTATTCTATCTGGTCCAATCCGATGAAGTGACACTATAATGTCACAAATGCGCCTTCGAGAATGCTGTGTTTACGTGTTGTAAATTTTTCTCTAAATATTGGTTCGACAATGCACCGTGTCAACTTACGTTCGTAATTTTAAGTAAGAAGAATTCTAACACGCTTATTATATATAGTGTTGCAAGGAACTTGTTGGTACGCATTTTATAATTTTAGTACTGCCAATATTATTATTCATAATGAGAATTTAACTATTACGAGAAGTATACCTTCTGATATGAGCATTTTTTCTGATCAGAATTATATAAAATATGTATTAAAAATGTCCAGAACAATGAGATGACCAGTTCAATACATTTTAGTGCAAAAAAAACAACAAAAATATGAACAGTTTTTTAAATTTATTATAGTCAAATTATTGATTTAGCAATGATGATATTAGGAATAATGTTGTTGAAAAAATAATAGCTTCCAAGTTTTACATATATTAATATAGCAAAATAAAGCAAGAATGCATGCATATAAACGCATGTTTCATGCATTTTATTTTGCTTAAGCAAATTGTTAAAATGTGCTATTTTTGAAAAATAATGTTTAAGTCAATGATTTCCAACCTTTTTCGTAAAATTCTAATATTTTCACCTATTTATTATTCGTGTGTGACTTAACAATTTTTGTTAAGTTTATAAATAAGATAGCTTTTATCATTGGCACTTCTGAAAGTATTGAAATGCATTAAAATAACATTTGGCGTATATAAGAATGAACTTATTCACACATAAATCTATCCCCTTTTCAAACTGTGTTAATATGCTATCACAGTTTTGAAAGAAGTCTCTAGACTTGGAAAATTTTGTGTAGGTACGTGGTTGTTATTTATTTTTATGCCTTTGATACTCGGAAATGTAACAAACCTGTAGTGGTGAGAGATATGTCCCCCACGTGTTGTAGATTTTTCAAGGTTATTACGCAGTATGTAAAATAAGGCCCCAGATTACATCGCGCCGGGTCATTCGTCTGTCTTTCCCCTTTTTTCGTAACGGCTTTTCTACGGTGCAACGTTTTTTACTACTTTCTGCTTGTTTATAAATAATCTTATACCTACTACTATACCTTCTCATATATTTATATAATGTAAGTAAATAATAAGTAAATACATGATGATGTACGTTAGAGAATGATTTGAATTTATAAAGGATGGTTGCAATCTCAATATCGATAAGCAATTTATTTCCAAATAAATAAAATTATTTGAATATTCTATATGTATGTATATTATGATACTGAAACTCTCATACTAGGATACAGGAGCTTTATTCTCCTATATTTAACATTTTCTTATATTGCACTTCCAAGCGCTGTGATAAGAGTTATAAGGAACTCTAGCAAAAATATACGATTTCATATCCATTTCATAAACTCCACCTTCAAACTTAACTTCCACTATTTCATAACGTTTGACTCGCATTGCGATCTTTCTTTCAATTCCTTACCTCGGCATTTGAATATTTTTACTATTCGCGGCTCACATAAAATCTGTTTCGTCATGAGTTCGCGTTAACTGCAGCCGTTTTGTAAAATATTCTTATTTATCCCCCAAACATATTTTTACAACTACTCGGTACACGCGTCTGCTATAAAATTTCTTGCATCCAGTTTGGCAAACTGAACACGGTGTTATGGCGTGCATAAAAACCCAAGACGTTTAAAATAAAGTGAGCGGTGCATAAAGGAAAAGGTACACCCCGGGCTATGTACGTATATCGTACACATCACAGATCTCAGACAGAACGCCTAAGATTTCCAAATTTACCTGTCGAAATTTGTTCAAGAAATTTGTTTAGATACTGTGCATACTCCACAGTGTGTGCAGTAATGAAATACATTACAATCCTATCATGCAAATTACCTGATTATGAATTTTAAACCTATTGAAAGATAAAACATTTTTGATCGTTCATTATTGTAAATCATTATTGTAAAACTAATATTATTAACCCTTACGCTTCGAGAGTGTTTCCCCCAGGAGTGTTGCTGCTGTACAGAACAGCATGTCGCCCAGTAGGCCTACTGAACGGACCAGACACAACATGTTTTAAGATATTAGCACATCAAAAATGTGCTGGGAAATGCAAATTTACGCTTATAATGAATTAAAAATTGCAATAAAATATTGAGTTCTTATTAATTTAACTCGGTGATAAATAATGAAGCAAAGGTTGATTCAAATCTAGTGGATGTCGTTCATGTACTACACTCGTAGCGAAATATTTTATACTTTTTGTATCGTGACAATATAATAATTGGTCTTAGTACAAATCTTCTAATGAGCATTGTGGTTAGGTATTAATAATCCTAATACTTCATTGCTAAATTAAATCATGCAAGATTAGAGTCTTCAGGCACTCTTCCAGATCAAAAGGAAATTATTTGGAAAACATGTTTTCATTCTGAACTAGTTTTCAGTATTTGTATTTATTTTCCAGTTCAATAGAAAATAAACAAAATATTGACACAAAATTTTAAAAATAGTATAAAATATTAATTTTGTAAACTGTTTCATATGGATAGTTGATAATTGTTACATAAAAATTATCCTCATCTCTTTTCAAATAGCATATGGAATAAGCAAAATAATAATTTTGAGTTAGTACATTTTTTGCGAACATCAGCTTTAATTCCCCTTATATAAACGTATATAAAATATTCTTACATCAAAGTATGATTTTAATATTGGATAAGTTAAGATGAAAGGTTTTCCTGGTATCAAAGTATGATTCGAATATCGGATAAGTTGAGAGATTTATTCAATTTTGTATAAAAGGTATTGTTAAACCATAAACAAACTTTTGATACTGAAAAGGAATGTAGAACAACATATTTTGTCGCGTAATACATTAATATTAATATGATTATTATTCGAATATTTGTTTTATTTTTTTTAGTTATTAATATAATTAATCACTTTTAAATGCGTGTCACATACATTGTATAATATACAAAATGTTCTCAATTTAACATTTTCGAAGTTTCATATCAACAAATATTGTAATTACTTCTATCTATTGATATAAATAATCCTGATAAAACTTTTTGTAAAAAGCATGATTTTTGAGAAACATTTGTTATACAATTATTAATTTATAAAAACGTGTTTCGTAACACCTTCGAACCACTGGTAGATTTACGCGACACGCTTTTCAGATGTCTCAAAACTATGTCCCATGGGAGCTCCCCATGCATTTGCCGACATATTGCATGTGGACATGAAATAAATAAATAAATAAATAATTTAATCGGGACTTTGTCCCCTGCAGTTCCAAGTCCGTCAGAGTCTTTACTTATTCAAGAAGAACGCGGTCGGGCGATGAATTCCGCGTCAGACGTTGTCGCCGGTTCACATTTTGCATTTACTTCCAAGAAATATATAAATATTGAATTAAACTTTTAATGCGTGTACTATAAACTTCAATATACATATTTTTATAAGTTGCGCTATGTATGTTAGTAATGTGCATTATGTAAAAGTGAATTTGTTGATAATGTAATTTATTTTTTAAGTAGCACTTTCGATTTTTTCTTCATCGATAAATTAAGGGCCAATTCATTCTTGAGATGTTCTTATCGGATGCTTATTTTCAACAAAATAAGTTTTTAACATTGACAACAGTAATATCATATGTAATTGTTTACTTATTTCCGCACAGATCTATTAACATTACAAAGAAAATTTATGACTGATTACAATTTTTAATTAATTTATTTGTTTACTTCGAAATATATATGTATTTATATAAAAGTCTGGAATTTAAAGAAAATATTGAAGATAATTAGATTATTCTCAATAGAAATAATTTACTACCGAAGGCTTTTTTACAGACTTCGAATTATTTTTTAGTGTGTTCTTAAAATGTATAATTATATTTTGTATTTATTTATAGACATTGAATTTTATCTTACATTTTTAAATTATAGTAAATATTTCATATAGTATACATGTTTCTCAATTGCTCAAAAAAAAAACAATCAAATGATTAAACTAGTTATAAATGGCATGTTGACTTAAGGCAAGTTGCATGAACTTCCCGATGGGTGCAAATAATAGAATTAATTAATGATACATGAAATTTGTCTAGTTAGATACAATTTTTAATTGTTTATTACAAAAATGAAGTTGTCGCTTTCACTAAAAACTAATCAATTCGATTTCCATTTGAACAAACTTATTATATGTAGTATTTATAGATTGTATGTATCCGCTTTCAAAATTTTGATATCGGCTTAGCAGACGTGATAAAATGTCGACGATTTATAATTACTGAAAACGGCGAGAAAACATAAAATTAGTCACTCCGATTTTTGGATTATAACACTAAAATTCGGTTTATCAGTCTGTGATCAAATGACCTTCACGCAAGTGCGAAACCACAAAACATTTATTGATGTCTACTATTATATTTTGAATGTATTGAACTGTGAAGCCTTTTTTCTACGTTGTAAAATCCATCAACCGCGATATTTCGTTTGATTGACTCGACGACTGCGTCTGCCTCGATAGAAATCATTCAATTTTTGATGGTCTCGAATAAATTACAAACAATGTCGTCAGTGGAGGGTTCTGTTGCTCCCGCTTCTATATTTATGTTTGCCGCTGTTCGTGATTCGCAGGCATAAGAGCTTTCGCAGAGAGCTTTTCTCTGTCGCCTAACCGCGATCGTAATGCGGTGCATTATTGTCGCTTTTTATCGTTGACGGTACACCATTGTTGCAGCATCCATCCTTGAACAGAAATCTGATTGTTGTACACTTATCGTTAGGTCTTTTGTTAAGCGACGAAAGATTATCCGAATCATTCGATAATTCGGTAGACTTTCGCTGAAAGTCTGTGGTATTTTCAATAAGTGATTGATTATAGAGTCATGTTGAGTTGGTATTTGCTAAAGATTTTGCCCCATATATTTTTTGTACTAATTTATGTATATTATGCTATATAGCCATTTTTGTTTTATAGATGAATACATTTTTGAGCTTACTCATTTACTTATTTTTGAGAAAGATTGATTGATTGAAAAGCTCTTTTAAGGGGGTATTCTAGTGTAGAGCGATGAATTTAGGTTATTTTTAAAGTGTCGTTAAAGAAAGCAATGAATGTTTTTACTATCCATTTTTTACCACTTGTTTATTAATATTATTAAAATACAAAACAAAAATTAAAAAATAAAAAAGTTGAAATTGTAAAAACTGGCAGCTGATGAAGTAGGTTGTCTCAAAAAAATGGTCTTGGCATGATTTCAGCCCTCCTAGCCATCGGAAATGCAAAAAATAAAAAAATTATTAATCTACAATAATGTCGCAATCGCCCGAACCAGCGATGTATGAAAAGATTTTTTTTTTATAAATTGGCGACTGTTTGAAAAAAAGTTTTTTTTTTACTGTTTTTGAGAGTGTTCTCGAATTTTTAAAAATAGTAAAAATTGGAATTTGGGGATAATCCTAGTTCGGACTATAGATAGGTCTATAAACAAGACTCTCTGAACATTTCAAGTGAATCGGTCGATTAAAACTCGAGGAATCGTGTCAACAGTACTGAAAAAGTCTGTTCTGAGAAAAACGCATTTAAAGTTTTGCGTGAAGCCAAACCAGTATAGAGACCGAGTCAGTAAAATGCCTATATCTCCGAAAATAATAAATTCTCAAAAACCTTCTCGTACCCATATTCTTAGATAGTTAAACTTTGAAAATATGAAATAAAAAAAACGATTTTTTTGAATTTCTACACTAGAATACCCCTTAAGCATTTGACTCTAGTGTCAATAATTAAAATAACGAATAAGAATTTTGTTGAAGAGAGATCCTATTTTTTGAAAATGCTTATTACCATTTTTGTCGGTTATTTGCAATATAACTATTTATTTTAAAAACATTTTTTTAATTTTAAAACAAATGAAAAAATGTTACCCAGAATAACCGAACCGAAGAAAATCGTATTCCAAAAAATATTCATCTAAGTTTTTAAAATATTCTGACACCAATTTCAAATTTAAAGGATTTTTAGTTGAGAATCGTGTTCTAGGAATAGTTTTTGTTTAATATCAAACGAAACGAAATTTCGTCGTAATTAACTGTCAACTTTCTCGACCCAAACTATAAAAAAAAACGACGAGAAGTTTTAGTAATTGTTACATACTGTACAAGCTAAAAGTTTTTTAACCATTTTTGTAAAAAGTACTTGAGCCATTTCAAAATATCAAATTTTGTATGAAGGGTTTATATAATTGTTTTTAATTATTTTATTATAAAATAAATTTTCACGTTTTAACCTATATTATGTTAAGTCGCTAAATTCGTTAAATACATATTTTGTATGGGAAGTTTATGCAACTTGTTCAATAACATGAAATCTAAAAAAAAATTTATCAAAAACTCTAGTTTGAGTTACAAGGTAATGTGATAAATTATACTTTGAAGTAGACATTTCAAAGCGTTTAACAAACATTGAAATATTAGGTTTTTGGCGTGCGATAAAAGTTTATATCTGAAGTAAATACCACATTTAAATCGTTATCTCAAAGTTTCTCGGATCACGAATATACTGTTATTACTTTTTGAATATAGCAAAAAACTATATGGTTTTCGATGCATTCTCGACCTAGTCATCTAAATATGCAGAATCGAAGCAAACGGCCATTTGCGCAGGCCATTATCACAAACTGCTCGCAACAAAGTTTCGATAAAGTTCGTGTGTTTTTCACGTCCGTGTTTCTCTGGATATTCCATTAGCTTCGTAGCCTCTCTCTGGTGCTACCTCTAGCGCTGCGACCGCGATCCTGCCTGAGTGCTGCGCTCGCTTCTAATGCACTTCTAAAACTTCATTATGCGGCCGCACCGAACGCTCACACAAGCTACCTTCTTGGCCGATCGACGGAGAGTTAGTAAAAATTTATTTGAATATTTAATATTATGATTGGTTACGGAGTTTAATTTAAAATCTTAGATAAATTAGTTTATTATACGTATCAAAATGTTTTAAATAAATAAATTCGATAAGGTAAAATTCGTTCGATCCTAAATATCATGCAATAGTGTCGAACTTAATTCTACATGGATACAAGGAAAATTGTGGGAATCTTTTTTTTTATTTATTTTTCATAGCAAGCTATACAAAGTACATTCAGCTACATTTGTTACAGTTATATATTATTTGACAGCGTGAGAAGGATCGCTATCCTGCGATAGCGCTTTCATAGATGTTATGTTATATTTTGTAGTAAATCATTGCAGATTCTTTTTTTGAGACGCTTTGGTGGTAAAGGCTTGAGCAGATCTAACGCTAATACGTTTGGATGACGACTTAGACGAACTTTGTATCTGGTGCAGTAAAGACTAATTTCTTCTTCTATAGTTCGAATTCTGAGATCTTGATGTATCAACCAATTGGGAACGTATTCTGGAGCGTTCACGATTTTCTTTCAAAATTTTATTTTGGAACCTTTGTAGAATGGTTATGTTCGATTTACTGGCCGCACCCCATAGTTGTAGGCCGTAGAACCATATTGGTTTAATAATTGTCTTGTATATTAGGAGTTTATTTTCTATTGTGACTTGTGATTTCCAGCCCAATAACCAATTAAGTTGCCTACGTGTTAATTCAAGCTGGGAATCTATTATGTAATTTTTGCATATTCTAATATTAACCCTTTAAGGACGAGCGCCGCGCATATATGGCTGAAGAGCTCATATATGCGTTTTGCGAAGACAGTTGCTAGAGCTGAGACGATCCGAGCCGAGCCGAGGAGTGCATATATGTGTAACACCTAAATAAATGTCTGTGGCCAAGAAGCTCAATGTCAATAAACCAAACTAAATAGTTAATGAACAAATTAAAATGTTATTTTTCCTGTGGAAATCTGTGTATAACATATGTCGAGAATTTAAGTTGGAGTGCTAGAATTTGAGTTAGCCAACAAATATGTTTAGCAATTTTAATTGCAGGAGCTCGGCACCACGGTACGGTTTCTTTCAAACCTTTCCGTTCTCAAAGAGTTACTAATATTTGAATTTAACGGTCATATCGAGTCGGTTAGATAGATGTTTCTGTGACAGTACATGTGTATGGTGTTAGCTATGACATATTGGTTGTTAGTGGCGAAATCATGGATAAAAGACGAGCATATATAGATAATATGTATAAGATTCTTGAAGTAGAAGTTGTTGGTGAATATAATTTGTTTCATTTAACTTTGGCATTAAGTTGTATTAATCGATTTGGCTGTACATTAGTGATTATTGATTGATTAGAGCTTAAAGCTTCCATTCCGAAGTTCCACGTTTGAACTGGTTTTAACTTTTAAAATAGCTTACATGTGGTTGGGGTACATAGGACCTCTACCCTTAACCTTTACACTGTACAATAAAAAACTGAAAAGAGTTAAAAAATGTAATTTAACCATACCTAAATTCAATTAAGTTTTTCCAACACTGATGATGAGTTCTTCTGATGAAGTTTTATACAAAGTGCTAAATTTATGAAAAATGTGCCGCAAAATATGTGTTTCAAACAGAAGTTGCATTTATCTTATAATAATTGTGTTCCAAGAAACAATCCATCTGACTATGATAAATTAAACAAAAATGTGTGTGCTTTGGGGTGTACTCCTCCTTCAATTTTTAAATTTTATAATTAATTTGAAATATAATCAGAATTAAATTGTGTAATATCAATTATGACTTAAAAATTTATTACCACTATCTTTGTTATATATCTATTTAATATTTCATCGGCCTCCTCTCTACCGATACGAGACTGCCGCCGTTCCGCCAGTCCGCTGCAGTGTCGTTACAACTAATGAATTGTAACGGGTATGATTATGCGCCCGGTTTTGACTTGACACAAAGAGTTCCGCAATGTTGTTACAAGAACAAGAGTAGCATAAATTCTTATAATATAACACATTATTACAAAACAAGTCTAAGACTGTCTACTAAGTGTCGTTCTAGACCCAAAACTAGGTCGCGTGAAATTGTTAGTGACGATGTTCCAATATAAGAAAGTTTTACGGGATGGAAGTTAGAAATTGCCCTTCGTTTATTAGGCCAATGTTCAGATTCAAAGTTTAGAATAATGAAGCCTTTTATAATAACTATTCAAATTTTATAAAAAAAAGTAAATTACATAAGTAATTATATTATAAATTTTCATTTTTTAAACGATTTTTTAATGCATTTAATATTTATATTTAATCGAAATCTGTTTTAAATGATATTTGATTCAACATTGTACTATTTAATTAAATTTTTAATATGGCAAATTATTGGTTTTAGATAAACACATCGAAATAGTTTTTATAATCAATATAGTTGCAAAGCAATTGTGGCAGTTCAAGATATAATACAGTATACGTAACAAGTTCGCGAACAGTAACAGTTTCCGTAAGGTAAAAAGAGTAATTTCTGTTTTTAAATTGGTCCTTTCCGAAATTTGATTAAACATCGTTTATAAGACTAGTCACATTTAATCATATTTTAATCGTTACTTATGATGAATGCT
>NW_020539725.1:35588116-35612882 GCF_003426905.1 Ctenocephalides felis | reverse complement strand
AATTCGATAGATAAATAATTACAAAAGATAGATAAAGTAAGATATAAAGTTAAATTGAGAATGCCATGTCATTCTGCATCACAATGAAATGTGATGTTGGTTATCGAATCAATATTACTTATAATTATTAACGTCTTTTATTATTGAATTTGCAATTACTAAAATACATTTATAGGAATTCAAATCAAAGTAATTTTTAATTAATAAATTTAAAGATGAATGTACTAAATTGGCGATATAAAATTTGAATATTTTGTCATAACTAAAATAAATTTCTAAGGCAATCCCTTTAGTAATGATTATATTTTTTTATATAAATACATATTATAAAGTATACTTCCAAATTAGTGATAACCTCAAATCATATCTGTGAAGGCTTTCTAACATACAAATATGCCATTTAGGTTCGACAAAATCTATTAGTTTACATTTATGTTACAAATATAACATCCATATTTCAGTAATTATTTGTATGGAACTCTCATTGCTATACGTTACTTTCTTTCATATTTTCATACACAATTCTATCCTTTGATATTATTATTCCTGACATTTTTTACTAAAGGTGGCTTTATTTTATTAACGATTGCAATTACCATAATACTACTATATTTTGTTTGCTGGCAAGTTTATGCAAGGCTTTGAAACAATAACAATAGCATTATCCTCTCGGTCCGATGAACTGCTTAATCATCTTTCTCGATTTTGTATCTCTATATTGAATCTGGATTAGAGCATTGTTGGCTCCAGGCTTTTGTAATAGTATGATGATGAAATTTTCTAAATGCATTTTATAATCCTTATCAATCCCTGAAGTCACCGCCGGCGAAATGAAAATGCATGTTTGCGAGTTAATAGCTTCATAAACTATTTTTTTATAGAATGCTGACAAAGATTTTTTCATACCTGTTCATAATTTTTAACTTTTTATATGTGTTTGAGATGGCTGCGCTGTACAACTAGGTATTAATTTAAGATGAAATTTAATTATTGATATTAAATGTTGTTGTTTGAAAAAGGTTTAAAACTTCGACTTAATTTATTTTTATGTTTATGGATATATATATATATATATATATATATATATATTCTGAATTTGATGTTGACATATGTATTAGCAAAGTCTAGTAATCGGGCATAACATCAACAAAAAACATGAATGTCTTTCAAAAATTTATTTTAAATCCATACGTTTCGGCTATAATCCTGGCCTTCATTCAGTGGAAACTAAAAATAAAATTAAAAACTAAAACAATTGAATTGGAGTGAAAAGAAAAAAATTACTCTTATTTTTTCTTTTCACTCCAATTCAATTGTTTTAGTTTTTAATTTTATTTTTAGTTTCCACTGAGAATATCCACTGAGGCTAGGATTATAGCCGAAACGTATTGATTTAAAATAATTTTTGAAAGAAATTCATGTTTTTTATTGATGTTATGTCCGATTACTAGACTTTGTTAATATATATATATATATATATATATATTATATATATATATATATATATATATATATATATATGTGTGTGTGTGTGTGCATTCCCATACAGAGAAAATTATGTAAAAAAACATTTCAAAAATTTACGTACTATGTGGATATTAAAGTAAGGAATTGCTTTTTTGTTCTCTAATGCATGGGACGGCGCAAGTTTCTGTAAGGATACTAAAATTTAAAAAGCACTTGGTCGATTGTTCATTTCTGTAATAAAGTTACACAGCGGATACATTATTGTTTTGCGGTGAAAACTTGTGAAAGTAATAAACTTACTGGTTTCACTGCACCACAAAATGTCCTTTGTCTCGTAAATCTTTGTAAATACCATTTTCTGTATTTTAATGTTGAAAATCCTTCTTCTCCTTAGCTTTTGCTAGCAAAGTCCGAAGAGTCACGGCGGATCGAGCCGGGTATGAATAACTGTTAACTTTTTCACTCAGTTTTCGTGAACTTTCTGGGAGTCTTGCAGAATATTTTTGTTTTATTGAGAAAACTAACGGAAAATAACGAAAAACAAACACAACATCTGCAAAATAACCGGCAGCCGATTCGTTTAATGCGTTTCTTTCATTGGTGTATCTGTCTGCAATAACGAGTTGCGAAAACTGATATTGCAACTTGAGCAGATTGCGGATATAACCACTACAACTTCTCATTATAAGCAAAGTGTAAACAGAGGAGTATGCGTGATTGAGAAATATATAGACCTTATGATGTATGATATCCATTATCTTTTGTTCATATAATTAATTTACTTCAATTAACCAATGCATAAAACATAATATTTTTCCTACATTCTATGAGTTATTTTGATTTACACTAATTAAATATAAATATAGATATAATTATAGATATACTTATCGATATAGGTTATGTCATATGCATAGAACGAAAGGTACGTAAGGCAACTACACATGCACGCAAATAAACATATGCAGGGTTTTTATTAAAAGAAATACAAACGTTTTTATCTATAAAAAAATAAATAGATTAACATACTTTGTTAACCTCAAATTTATGTACAGCAATATAATGTTTCCTCGAAAGAACTCAAATAAGAAATTGTGCTTACCTCGATTTTTATTTGTATCGTTTTCTTCCTCACGGTAAATATATGTAAAAATGTCGCGATATCTTGGAAATTCCATCAAATGTGAATCGAGCGCCTCACACATAACTTTATATTCAGAGCGATTCGGAGTTTGTATCGGATTCAATCTGGCCCATCCATTGTGCGTTCCGTGTTTTAAGATGCCAATATTCCTGTGTTTGTGTACGTGTGCTCTTTCGATTCATTTCAACTTGTTTTGTTTCGCGTTTTCATAGGCGTCGCTAGATAAAATATACCTATAATTTATATTGATGTTAAATGTAAAAACATTATCCCTGCATTCAACGCCTTTGATAGTCTTTTGATTTCTAATTTTAAATTCTCAGATTAATTCACATGTTTCAAAACCCTCAAAAATATGAATTTAAGAAAACTGTGAATAATTGGCCATTTCTCTCAATTCTTATTGGCCAAATTTGTCATTCATGTACCATTTAGTGATCTTTTTATTTTTTTAAACATACCTAAAATTTATATGGGAATAGCAGTCCATGTCTAATTAATGATTTGGAAAATATAGACTTGCAAACGGTTTTTAATCTAAAACTTAATTAATATTGCTATATCAATTTTACTCCTCTTCGTTTATTTTTCGTATCTTATATGCGCCTTCATAATTTTTTATGTTTTTCAAGTAATAATATATTTAATTACATTCAACAGACTAAGCTCATGTTTATAATAATGAAAAGAAAAATGTGAAATATTGCGAAAAAAATACAAGAAGCATTAATATGAATTTATTATACTTTGACTTTACTTAACATAATAATTAACTTTCAGTAGGGCAAATTATAGAAATCTTTCAAACAATCGTCCAACAATCTTTACGTTTTAGAGGTTTCTGAACATTTTGGCATGCTTTAGAAAAAATGATGTGTGCATGTGTATGTATGTATGTATGTATGTATGTATATATGGATACAATTGTTCGTCCACGATTTCGGGCGTTTCAAAAAGCATTCGATTCCTATTGATAAGGAGACGTGCTGCTAAGTTTTTAGCTAATTAGGTCCAGCCGTTGTGGACATACGAAAAAATAGCAGTTTTTGAGAGAATGTAACTAATATTCCAATATTCTTCTATCTCATTTACTAGTGCATGAGTTAAAATTCTGTTCTGGCCAAATGTATGTCATGTCATTTATATAATAATGCTACACATATTATCTAAACTATGAAACTGCAGAACAAACTGGTCTATAAACCAGTTTGTAAAACTATAAAAAACCTTGTTAAATAGTTTACGTTTTGCTCTTCACTATCAGTTTATGGGAAATTTAAAACAATTTATCTTTTGTTTGCATTCTTCACAACTGCATATTTTGAATATAATAAACAAAAGAGCTTTTGTCAGGAAATGAAATCTCGGACTGCTTTTGCTTTTTGCCTCCGCGTTTTTCCGTTCACTTATTCGCCTTATTCATGTAGTCATTCTGCCTCATGTATTTTTATTAGCCATTCGAAAGAGTTGGTCGATTGGATATTGTTTTCTTAGGGCACCGAATGCAGAAAAGTAGCGCATAGTTGAATTTCATGCGCTTCATGACTCTACGAAAATTGCAGGTGCCTAAATTGATATAACATTATAGAAAAGTTCTTTACAGTGATATGAGGTCATGGATGGGGAAAAATTTATGGTCGGTTTTTCTAGTCCGTTGACTTTGTACGATTTAGCATCAACGTAGGTAAATTTAACGTCTCTTTTGTGGATTATTGTATCCACTCATACTTTCTTGATAGTCTAATATGAACAAATTAAACGAATGTTGACCAAATATAATAAATCCAACTTTAATAAATGTTATATCTGTAGACCACTTTTTTAAACCACTTTTTTAAACCACATAGTGTAACAGAAATATTAAAAAAATCAACTGAACCTTACGAGAACGTCGATTCAATTCACTTAACTAGTATATAAAGAAATAAATAAAAAATATAAAAATTGATTCGAAACTATATATTTCCAAATTATATACAAGAAACGTAATTTTAATGTAACACGGTATCTTTATAATATTTAATTATTATTTCTGAATGTACGTAATTTACGATTTTAAGTCACAATTGTGTGTTCAATGTATTATGTAACTTATTAAATATACCTTTACACTTTGTTTTAGAACTGGATGTATACTGAATAATAAGATTTTTAATTACATTCAACAACCAGAGAACAAGAACGGAACAATAGAAGAAAATTATAATGTATTGTAAAGAATGTTTTGCGTTCTATTTCTATGCATTTTATATTGTGCATGTGATCTATATCTGTTTACTTTTTTAATTTTAATTAAAATGGCTCGAATTAATTTCAAAACTTAGCGTTTACTAATTACTATATATAGATATAAATACACCTAAATCTGTTTTTACACGGTAGATTGGTTCCAGAAAAAGCCGTGTAAAAAAAACGTGTAAAAAAAGACATTGATCTTATACAAAAATGGGTGATTTGTTCCTAATCTCTAAAACCTATTAAAATTAGTGAAAAACAAGAATTTTCAAGAACAAGAATTCATGTTTATTTTAATAATAAATTCCCCTAAATTAGTGCTATTCACATTTGCTTTGACCAGTAAAAATTGTTTGTACGCGCTAAAGGGGAATACACTTAAATCTTTAAGCTAGTGTTCGCAAACTATCGATAGTATCGCTGGTTTCAGACTTTTTTCTTTCATAAATACTTTTTTGTGATATGAACATACTTCGCAAAAATTAAATTTGACAAAAAAAATTTAAGTACATAAAATTTCAAATCGTGCTAAATGGAATAAAATCGTGTAAAAAAAATTAAAAATATTCAATTTTCAAACCGTGTTATATCAAAACCGTGTACAAAAAGACTGTGTAAAAACAGACTTAGGTGTATATTCAATGGAAGTAATTATTACTTTAATAAGAATGATTGTAGTGTTTTTGGGCATAAGAATTATGTATTTCCAAAGTAATAAAATTAGTTTCGATGTTGAATCTTACTTTGTAATTTGCACATTTTTTTCTTGATGGACGTATTCACTTATTCAGTCAAATTTAAGAAAGATGGTTTACTTATTATCTTTGCCAATTTGAACAGAACCCTCTTTGTATATAAGACAAAAATTTTGTTCAAAAAATGGAATTAAGTTGGTACGAATCTCAATCAGCTCGCAATATGAGGAGAAATTTAAATTTTCTATTGGTGGATTGGTCAAGTTTAGTACAAATTCTACTAACTTGACAGTTATTATATATTATTAATTAAATAGATTTCTCGAACTTAATCCTTAAACACGTCATGGTCCAGTTTCGTTTTATGTGATCATTCTATATTAACTTTCCTCGGTCACCTGGACATTTTTATAAAATCCTCTTTGGAGATTTAATACCGCGGACTAGAAAAGATTCCGACTTAATCCTTGTCACGGGGGGATTTATATTGCTATATTTTTCCATTGTCCTTTATAGGTATATGTGTGTTTAATGGAACGTAACCGTAGAAATGATTTTCATGTCCTATTGAGTGACAATAAGTATTAACTCTGCTCGTAACTTTTTTACATCGTGAGATCTAAAAGGATTTATAACTCTTTGTAGCTGTCAATTTTTAAAGCTCATGCATGATAATAATCATTTTTTTGCGATAGATTAAATTATTTTATTTTGATACTTTATAAATCGCTATTTGATAACTCATTTAACATACGGACATTAAATGATTTGTCTAAATAATTCAAGGGCTTGTTTGAGGGCTTGTTTGAAAAGCAACCCATTAGTTGTCCTAAATTAATTGTGATATGCTATGGCAATATTTAATAATATTTTTGAGCTGAAATGTCCCTTAAAGACTGTTTTAACTTGATATTTGAGATCTATGATCTCAAGTGAAGTCCCGAGATTGGGTCAAAACTGGTTTGATAACCCACATTTATTCGCATTACACCAAGGCTGACTCACCATATAAATGTATTGAAGTTAAGTAAGAGTTCATTTTGATTACGCAAAATAACTTATAGAAAGGTTTGTTGGCAAAAATTGTTATTCTGACAAAAGTAAATTGTAAACATTTCAAAATATTGTATGTAAATCAATACAGCAACGTAAATTTTGTTGAAGAAATTATGCTTATTATTTTTTTTTAATAAAAATGAAGATTTGGCATATACTACTTACACGAGTATATCATATATACATGCCTGAGTTGGGTCTTGAAATATGAATAGTATCCTAATTAATTGATCTAATTATCTAGAGCATAAAATAAGAAATTAGTACAAATAATCAGTAATCGATAATTATCAATTTAATGCAAGCCTTTTTTCTCAGTACTGTTGTTTAAAACTACTTTCTAAAGGCATCTACAATGAACGGAATATTTTAATTCTTATTCTTCTCCATTTTTACTGAGATAATTTTCTATTTTATCCAAAACTTCAATATTGACTCTAAAGAATACGATATGAGGCGACAATGTATTTCACCTAGTCACGTTTTCACCGCCAGATTGTCGTATACACCTTCTTGCAGTCGAACGATGCAAAGAAAATTCACCCTCTTTTCTTACTAACGCATCCGCCCGGCCGTGTTGAACGTGGAATAATATGAAACTAATAAGATTCCTGTTATGACAAATGATCCTGCTCATTTCACCCCTGAGTATAGCCTATAGAAAAATAAATGTGACACTCTGGGTATGGACCAACGACTGTAAAACTTTCGTTTTAGGTGGATTTTATATCTAAAATCTAAGATTCTAATGGGGTATTTATTATAAATGAATGTTTTTGCAATCATCATATTAAAATGTTTTCATTGGTTGTATAAGTAAGAGTGTATTATAAAACTTGAGCACATAGTGGAATTATCTTTTAATTCTCTTACTTGGCAATATGACTGAAAATTTTTACGAAGCAATTTACATTTTTTCTACTAAATATTATAATCGTTTTTTTGCTTAAAATAGTGTTTTTTTCATTTATATAGTATACAAATATTTTTTTAAATTACAAGCAAGAAGCTAGTTCTGCAGATTTAATTTTCATATGTATGGGTAAATACTAATGAGAGTTTATTTAGATATTCTTTATGTATTCACCACTTGTAATGTGGGAAAGAATATATTTTACGTGTCACTTTTTAATAGTGAGATAGTTTTTTATTGTTTATTTGTTGACTTTGTATAAACATACATTAATCATATACATTTTATAAGTTATATTTACAGTTTTAGTTTATTGTATATAATTATATAGCGCGGCATTCTTCTTTCTTTTCACCTATTCTTTTTTGTCAATAATGTTATGAAATTGGTTGGAGGAAGATTTTTTACCTCACTATCTCCCCCTATAGTTTTTATAGTAAAATCTTATGAGGCCCTTAATTCCTGCCGAAATAGAGTTTAAATATTCAGGAATTTAAAAATTTATGTAAAATATGAATTTTTGCTAGATCTGATAGCAAAAAAAGTATTTATTGAAGAGAAAATAAAATTTTAAAAACCTTTTAAAAATAATATCGTTTTGGCTTAGTTATGACAAACTTCTAAACGTAAATAATTTGTCAAGTACACATCAGCAGCGATGTTGCTGATAATGTTGATATCTTACTATGTTTTAGAGATTAAAAGTCTAAAAGAATTTTGCGGAACATTTCTTTAAAGATGGTCAAAACTCCAAATGAGGTGTCGCAATTGGCTATGTATTCTCAAAGAAACAAGCTAAACTTGCGCCTATCAGTGTGAAAGAAATTGCAATTGTATTTAAATGTAACCTAATTGCTAGCTCATTTTGTAGAATTGCATCACAGTTAATTCTCTAGATGCAAGATTATTGTATTTCTGAACTGCGTGTCCATGATTAAATGAAAGGTGATCTTCGTTTGAAGAATACTCAAAATAAGTTGGTTGACCGAATGCAATAATTTTGTTGTAAAATTGCTTCTTCTTATTTTTATACTTACTATACTTTTTTTAATTTTTACAAATGTATAAGTTAAAACCATTGCGTTTCTATCAAACCCTGATTCAGGGGTATGGATTGAAAATCCTTCTCTGTTGCCAATACCAAAAAGTATTCTGCCTTTTATATCAGCGATGTGTTTCGTTCGTAAACGCGTCCTGGCGTATGCCTCCTATGCGCTTTGTAAGCGTCTCGATCATAAATCAAAAGGCAACTGGAGACAGTGGCGCCCAAATAAGATAAAAAATCTTATCACTCGCAGAATGATTTTTTCTTTGATCAAAATTTTATGCGTTTGGTTATGGATATATTTGTAGTTCATAGGGAGGATAATATGCTATTGCTCCTATAATTATAATTAATATAGCAAATGCTATACTAATGAAAGCAGGTTTGTGTTTTTTTATTGTCATTGTTTTAATACTTACTATTAGCTCTTTTGTATAAGTTTTGTTAATTTTATGTCTCCTTTCCTCATTCTCCATTTTAAATTTTAATTTTCTCATGCAAATTTGCAAGCTTTTCATTTTCAGTAATCTGTAGTATAAGGTTGTCAAATATCTCCCTTCCGCCTTTTTGTATTATAAACCAAGAGCAAAAAAGCGGAAGGGAGATATTTGACAACCTAATATAAATTAAAACTCCAATAAATTATTACAAGTCTAGCAAAAATATTGAAGTGAAACTATTTCAACCATTATTTATTTTAGTAGCATAGTGTCGTGACTTTTCACTTTTTTCTATTTTTTACATGAAATAATGTTATTATTTGTTTTCCTATATCTATATTGTTCGAGCCTCACAAAGTTTATTCATCCATCTTTCTGTACCTGACATAATAAAATAATTTCTTACCCTAGTATAGGTAGTTATAAGAAAATTATTCATTCTGTACGTATACCTTGACCCGATAACATCTAATACAACTAACTAAAATTAAATACATACATTACATTTCTACAAACAATTTCTGAACTAGCTAGTTATTATTTTCCATTCAGTAGTTTATTATTTCAGGTCTGATATAGTCTTTTTGATACTTAATTATATCTGGTCCTTCGGGGTAGTAAAGTATCCGCGTGTAGTGTTTTTAATTGACTTTGTTAATAAACATTGCGCCGGGCAATAAATTTGATGAATTTACAATAGCCGGCCGAAAAGGGACATTATATACTACAAGGGCATGTTGGAAAAAAACTTTTTTTTTTATATATATTTATAATTTTTTTCTAACTTAAATATTTTTTTTGCCTTTCGGCCAATATTATATTATTGGTTTCGATAACACAATTATAAGTTATAAAATAGATGTTGACATATGTATCTATATGAAGTATATATGTAAAATGTGAATCTTATGTTACCTATGTTTAAAAATCAATTTTCAAAGCTTCGGAAAATAAATTGCAAATCTTGATAGACTATGAGATTATTAGACAATGTATCGAATTTGGGAAATATTGCTATATCTTTGTTAGACAATGCTAAAACGCGGATAGTATCGAGATAAATCATTTTTTTGCTTTTGTATAAATAAATAATACATTTAAAAATGATCGGTTTTCAGAAGCAGTTATATTATTCAATTATATAACAATTTTCTTATTGGTTTTTTATTATTTCGTTATAATCATGAAATTGCACAATTATATAATTGCACAATTTTATGCAAGTTTTCTTTGTACAATTCCAGACATTAATATTTTAACTGAATGCTACTATTTATATTCTTGTCAGTTATTATGATTAATTCATCTATAATGTCACTCTTTATACCAGTTAAGTGAAGATGCTAAAGTGATTTGAATATTTATTTAACTAACAAAATTATTAGATTAACAAAGGAGAAACTAGTGAGAAATAATATTAGGCAATGTAGTAGTGAATTCTAGTACTTCGAAATAAACACTAATGGTTTTTATTCTTCTCAAATATGTCGGTGACAAATGCTTCTAGAATTAGATTTTAGCAAAAATTACCACCAACTTTTTTGTTTCGATTGTAATGAAGGCATATCAATTCAAATTTGGTTACTTCTTTTATTTTTTGGGACTTCGCCTATGACCCCGTGTCGTGGTGCACCAGCGACCCTTATTTATGGAGTGCTTTGCGAAAAGCTCCCGTCCACCGCCCGCTGCCGCCGTTTAGCGTGTGACATATGGCGCACGAATGACGTGTTCGAATGCGTCGCGAAGTTATTTTTTATCTTCTATTTCCATTGTCATCGACTGCACATGCCGCAGCCGGAAGGTCTGAGTATCTTGTCAAGACGATGTATTTTTAGAAAATGCCGTTTTGTCATTTGTGTAAAAATGTACATTGAATATTTAGTAAAACTAGCTGTAAGTGGAATTCTGTCTTAAGGCAATTAGGGCATCGTGCCTTAAGGCAAATTGCTGAAACTTCCCGTACCAAAAATTATTATTTTTTTTTAAAACGATTAACATTTTTGAAAAAAAATTACTTTGAAAAAATAAGATTTTTGAGAAACTATAAATTGGACAAAAAATTAGTTTTTTTTGAAAAAAAAAAAATTAAAAAAAAAATATTTTTTTTACAAAAATTTTTTTTTTTTGAAAAAAAATTTTTTTTTCTTTATTTTGACATATTGTGGAAGATCTGAACTTTTTTTTCAAAGCAATCGTACTGCTTTAACTACATAGGGACAAAATATAAAGCGCGTAAGCGCCGCGTCGCTGTCTAACGCATAAGCATTGGTACGGAACCGATAGGAATGTTAACAAAATGTATACTTATTGTTAAAATCTCTATAAAATGTCTGATATTTGATGTGCATATGTCTAATGATCATTTTTGACCGCCAAATGGCTCATTTTTTTTACTTTTTCCTCTATATCTCCGAAACCGCTAGACCTGCCCTCATGAAAATTTGATCAATTCTTCATCTTGTCAATACAAATAAAATGTTTTTTGAATTATTAAAATCGGACGCTCCGTTCTCTTAAAAACTGAGTTACCGTTTTCGGAACTTTTTGCCCCGTATCTTCGGAACGGCTTGACCTGCCTTTGCCAAAAACTAATCAGCACGTCTCCTTATCAATACGGATCGAATGTTTTTTGAATTATTCAAATCGGTTGATCCGTGTCCTGAAATCGTCGACGAAAATTTGTATCCGCACATACATACACACACACAAATACATACATACATAACACACACACACACACACACACACACACACACACACACACATCATTTTTTCTAGGTATGCCAAAATGTTCAGAAACCTCTGAAACGTAAAGATATATAAAAATTTTCATTTTCGATTTTTTTGCGATTACTATAACTTGCCCTACGGGAAGTTAACTAGTAGTGCATGGCATAGTGACTTAAGGCAAATTACTGGATTTTCCGTACCAGAATTAAATATTTGGAAGTTTGTTACTTCAATCAGATGAATTTTACAGTTTTTATCACATGTAGTGACGTATATCACCCCCTAATGTTTACACAGAACAAATATTTTTCATACACCAAAAGCTCGAGACCAAAAATGTTACATTTACTCTTTAGTTATTATAGTTTTTTTTTTCTTTTTTAAAGTCTTTGTCAAAGTTGGGTATTGGCAGTATATCTCAATAAATCATTTATAAAATGTAATAAACGCACCTCATAAGTAGTTATGTAACGTAGTTAAGAAATTTATTAAAACTCTCTTTCGTTAACTCAGTTTGTTGGGTTATAATATAACCCTTGTAGCTGTGGACAGTATTTAAACACTGTATGTTTGCATATTATGTATCTGTTGCAGTTCTTATTACAATCACTAATTTGATAGTAAATAATGAAAGAAGATTTATTTATTTATTATTTATTATACATGTTGTTGCGCGGACTTTACTTTTTGAAGTGAATCTATCAAACTCTCTGTTATCCACTCTACCAGAGGTTGCAACCATCTCGTGTAAAGCTCAATGCCATGAAGATTGTCACATTTATGGCCAATATAATAAAATACGTCCGAACACATAATGATAATAAATAAACGTGTGTAAGTGTGGAAACTTCAATCAACACATCATTCACCTTGCCTATGAATGTTTGTAATCAATGTAACGCTTTGACTGTATTAAAGATATTGAATATTTGATAGCATAAAAAATTGATTAAACTAGTAGTTCTGTAGCACAAATAAACGCAATATTTGATAATGGAAAACTATATTTTATATCCGAAATATATTTTAATGTGTTGGATAGATAGCTATTGCAAAATTTACGTCGTTGTGGTCTTTGCTATTACTACTGTTATTTCGTGTCATTCGTGGCCATGTAATTTATTGTTCGGAATTGAACGTTGCAGTTGTGATGTCGGTTTATTGTCACCACGAACGACACGGACACATTTTCGTTATTTAAAAAATAGTTACCCATATTCAAATTGTAAGGGAATATATGTTATATATCCATGTTACATTTTTTTTAATGTTATTTGAACAGCGATCAGAACTTATGGGTTCTATGAGCTGTTGTGATCTTACAAATATATAATATATCTTACAAACTACGTTTGTTTTATCACAGATGGCAACCCAAACAGTTGTCACATCTCTGTATGATAATTTTTTTATTACAATCTCTGTAATAGGGAAAGTATGGTGCAACAATGCCGGGTGAAGGCTATTTTCACTTGAAAACATATTGCTATTTATATTTCCAAGTAAAAATCTCGAAGTGGGTATTGAACCCGGTCCCTATGAAACAAGACCCGTCGCTCTTAACCGCTTACCTACGGGCGAGCCCAACCATGTTACATTTAATATTAAATTTTGAATTTTTATAAAATTTATAAAAACTTATCGTAGTTTTTAACTTCCCGTAGGGCAAGTTATAGTAATCGCAAAAAAATCGAAAATGAAAATTTTTATATATCTTTACGTTTCAGAGGTTTCTGAACATTTTGGCATACCTTAGAAAAAATGGATGTATGTGTGTGTGTGTGTGTGTGTGTATGTGTGTGTGTATGTATGTAGTATGTGTGTGTATGTATGTGCGGATACAAATTTTCGTCGACGATTTCGGGAACACGGGTCAACCGATTTGAATAATTCAAAAAACATTCGATTCGTATTGATAAGGAGACGTGCTGATTAGTTTTTGGCGAAGGCAGGTCTAGCCGTTCCAAAGATACGGGGCAAAAAGTGCCGAAAACGGTAGCTCAGTTTTTGAGAGAACGGAGCGTCCGATTTGAATAATTCAAAAAACATTTCACTTGTATTGACAAGATGAAGAATCGATAAAATTTTCATGAAGGTAGGTCTAGGGAATTCGGAGATATGGAGGAAAAAGTAAAAAAATGAGCCATTTGGCGGTCAAAAATGATCATTAGACATATGCTCATAAAATTATCAGATATTTTATAGAGATTTTAACAATAAGTATACAATTTGTTAACATTCCTATGGGTTCCGTACCAATGCTTATGCTTTAGACAGCGACGCGGCGCTTACGCGCTTTATATTTTGTTAAAGCAGTACGATTGATTGCTTTGAAAAGAAAGTTCAGATCTTCCACAATATGTCAAAATAAAAAAAAAATTTTTTTCAAAAAAAAAAAATTAAAAAAAAAAATTTTTTTTTAAAAAAAATTTTTTCAAAAAAAGTAATTTTTGTCCAATTTATAGTTTCTCAAAAATCTTATTTTTCAAAGTAATTTTTTTTTCAAAAATGTTAATCGTTTTTAAAAAAATAATAATTTTTGGTACGGGAAGTTCCAGCAATTTGCCTTAAGGCACGATGCCTTAATTGCCTTAAGACAGAATTCCACTTACAGCTAGTTATATCGTTTACACAGTCAGTTTCAATCTTTGTTAGTACCTATCTACTTCGATTTAAATTTGTTGTTGTCGTTGATAAATAATTTTTATTTATACAGTATATGAAAAACCGGATCTGAATAGGTATATAATATAAAAATATTTGATTCGGAATTTTTGGAAGAAAATAAATTTTTGAAATCATTTCTTTTTTAGTAGATTTTTCTCCGATATCACACAAACTACAGCAACAAAGTCATGCTATTTCCAAGCATTAAAATGCTTATGTATAGTCCACGGATGTACAATCGACTACGAATTTTATTGCACTGGACATAGTTTGAGTTGTTTACAAAGAAATGGAGATAAGTCACGAGCTTTTACAGATAGCAAGTTTTATTTACTTGCGCAATTGCATCGGATAAAACTGTTTTACGAACATTTTATATCATAATTTTAATATTAAAGTACTATAAAGCATCATAGCTTTTTACATATCATTACATCTTCAGTTCTTATCTTGAATTGAGATTTTTTTAGACAAAAATTAGTTAGAAAATACGAAATGGACTGAAATTTCGAACAAATCACTACATAAGATATTCCATTTTGACTTTTGTATGAATCGGATAATTCAAATGAATATCTTTATTTAAAACCATACAGCCTTTGATATATTAATCCAGGCTATAATAATATACTTAACTTTTCCTGTTAAGTAACTCCCATCACTTTGTAGTGTTACTTAAATCAGGCACTTCACGCTCGAAGGATCTTGATAGGGTCGTTCGAATCATTAAGTCCGCGCAAGTTGCCATTTGAATGTCACAGAGTTTTGCTAAAGTTCACTAAATGCGAAGCAGATAGTGCATTTATCTTCATCTTAGTACAGTGAACAAAGTGTCATGTTACTCGAACATTTATAATAGCATCGCATTTGCATTGGCTCGGTTTGAATGAGTTAATACAGAGCATTGGAGTTAGTTGGACTTAAAAGGATATAATACTTAAAACACCTTCAAAAGCATATGAACGATGGAAAAAGAAACTATTCTGGCTTATCAACTAACGAGCTTTTTTTTGTAAGAATATTTTTCCTATAACAATTGATTTTAAAATCGATAGAGGGTCTTTCGAGCAAATTAAGAACTAAATATTGATCTGTTGACTGTAATGAAAAAGCTTGATCAAACTATTGATCTAACTATTGTACTTGAATAATTAACATTTGCAAATTGAAATATTAATTCTACAATCAGAATTTCATAATCAGAGTATGAAATGAATATGAATAGAAATTATATTTTTAACTTTTAATAATGAGTTGTGCTTTCAAAAATATTTGTTTTCGAAGACTTGGCCAATTTTCAGGCTACATGTAGCATACTTTCATTAGCGTCAATTAAATTTAGGAAGAAATTTTAGTAATTCAGGCAGTGAACAAACTGATTATCGTAGTATATGCTACACACATTTGCTAAAAATAATATAATTTTGCAATAATTTCGCAGGTAATAATATTTTTTTTTCAAAACCAAACGATTTCTATGAAATATTTAATATTGACAAATAAAATAAATTCAAGTAAGTTTTAAAATATAGATATAATCATTGTAAAATAGTTATTTACATAGTCTATGTAAAGATCCATTTATAAAGTTGAAAATTCGGAGATATTTATTTAATTTGAATCGATTGATTTATAAATAATTATTTTATTAATAAATTGTTGTCATTTTACTCATTGTTGATCATTTATCCTCAATCTCTCCTATAGGCTTATAGTATGTGTATCACCCATTATTATGCATTGTGTGAAAAGTGTTATGGGATTTACGTATATGCTTGTCTAAAGGTCTAAGTCGTAGTAATTAACATGTTTCTTATCACTCCTTTGTTAACAATAGGCTTATCAATATTGTTAATCTTTAGTGTAGGTCCTAAAACTGAATGGGTGAATATATTTTTCGGTGTTACAGAAATCGTAAAGCACTCTAACGGCAGTACTTCCAGATTAACTTGGTTTTAGTATTATGATAATCTAAAGTAATACCAATTGTGAAAAATATCAAATTAAAGTAATTTTTACCGAGTTATATTACAGCCAGCAATTAGTGGTCATATGTAAATTGTCGTGGAAAAAAGGATTTTGAGATGCGAAATATTGCTGAAGATGGTTCAAAGATGGATGATTGAATGGTGTGAGAAAATTTAGGGAAAGATATGTAATGCCCAAAAGCGTGAAAAAGGTGTTACAAAAAAGTAAAAAATATGTTCTCAAATCATAGTTTTGCTTCCGAAAACAACACGAATTATTATTACCTACTTCTACTTATACAATTCGGCATTATTTATAATTAATCAATTGTTTCGCCGTTTTCATCTTGGATCATCGCATTAATATTCCAGTGCCGTCTTCCATGAAAACGACCAGCCAACGGCAAACAAAATGGGATCATCGCGATATACCGCCGTATGCAGTGCACGCGTTCCGAGTTAGAAAACAAGTTATAATCTGCCGAAACTCCAAACTATCGATGTAATTGATGTAACACCTTCCGAAGTTTTGGGTAGATTCGAGTTTCTATGTTTTAATCGACATTTGTATCGAGCAAAGCTTTTATTTCACACGACTATTTCTGATACTGAGATATATGCCCGAGGACTCATGTTCATTAACGTTAATTAGCTTTCAAATATAATAATTTAATTATTATGAGAAAAATCTTATTTAAATGAATATTATATAATTCATCATTGTTATATAAATCAAGATATGAAAGTGGTGCATGGCATCTTGCCTTAGGGCAAATTGCTGGAACTTTCCGTACCACGGAATAAATATTAACATTTTCAAAGATATAATTACAAATACCTAATTATTTTATCGCTCATACTATATACCGACGATCTTATCGCATAAAACACTTCAAAATGTTTACATTAACATGCCGAACGATACATCTGTCTGAAGATATATTGCTAACGATTAGAATAACGTTTGTAAAATAAATTGTAAATTTATAATTTAGATTCAAAGTATAAATTTAAATCATATTTAAAATTTAAAGTATAAAAAAAACTGAAAATATTGATATTCGTTTGAACCGTACAAGTGAACAATAAATATTAAAAATCTTGGTACGGAACCCAAAAAATTGTAACAAAATTAAAACTCATTTTTAATTTTTTTTATAAGATATCTGATAATTTGATGAACATATGTTCAATGATCATTTTTGACCGTAAAAGTGCATTTTTTTTTTACTTTTTTCTCTGTATCTCCGAAACCGTTAGATCTGTCTTTCCAAAAATCAATTTTTCATTTTGTCAATATAAGCAAAATGTTTTTTGACTCATTCAAGTCGGACGCTCCGTTCTCTCAAAAACTAAATTACCGTTTTTGCACTTTATGCCCCGTATCTTCGAAACAGCTGGACCCGTCTTCGCCAAAAACTAATCAGCACATCTTCCTATCAATAGGAATCGAACGTTTTTTGAATCATTCAAATCGGTTGATTCGTGCGCCCGAAAATATACGTTAATAAAAAATTTCAAATCTGAAAAGTCATCTGAAAAATGTTAAAAATTACACTTCATTAAATCAAAACAATACGAAATATTTCACGTTATTAAAGCTCTTAATATTTTTTCAAAGAGATGTTGAAAATGCTGTGTTACTATCTTGAAATTCGGTGCATGTTTAATTTATTTTATCTCAACTCTAACAAAGGAAACTAAAAGTTATGCTTTTTTGCCCGATATGAGAAAACTTCCACCTTTATATATAATAATACTACTGTATATTATATTGGAGGATGTTAATAATAAGTATTTTAACTAATGATTACAATGAGCTTACGAGTTTCGATGTATGTGATATATAAAATCTATTTCTAAGAGTATTTTCGATTTAAATATTTAAAAAATATATTTTATCATTTATTATGTAATGCTATCGCAAGGCACAATGGGGTTATCGATTTATATTGTACCTGCTGCTACATAAATTTACATTTTCAAATAGATGCTGTTACCATCACTCGATAATTAAATAAAATATAACATTTATATGTTACGATTTCAAATATAGCATAAATGCTCCAATTAATATAATCGTGGTATTAAATTATTACTACCAATATTATTACGTCGTATAAATTTAATTCACCAAAAATGAGTTACAGCCCGTTTAATCAAAGTAATAATGCACGAGCATCTCTTCGCTTGGATGATCAAATTGAAATCTAACATTGACTATTTCGGTTCGGATTTACGACTTTCTATTCATCTCTATCAGCGACTGGTGTCAAATAGCACTCAGGTGGAGTGAGGGTAGGGAATAGGACGTACGCGCGAGCTTTTACTGGGAGTAGCAATCACCGCAAGCGCGCAACTATTCCCATCGCCCTGAGTAATACAACACCTTTGCACTCATAGTATTCGTCGTGTTCTCTATAGCTTGTAACGACGCACGTACTTACTCTTTTCCCGTTGTACGACGATACATTCTGTCTTTTATTATAATACGGAATAAGTTCTCAAACTTATATTCCTGCGTTATTATTAAAATGATGTATCGAATTCTTGGGCTGAAATTTAGCTATATATTATTTTGCACTCATGCGTATCTCATTCTTTTATTTTTCATACTAGAGATGGGCTTATCATATCCGAAGTCGGATCGGTTAGGTTTTGACTCCACCTCAGAGAGGAGTTATATCCACTTAATAACTCCACAACTCCGACAACTTTGAAGCATAATACTTGACACAAATGTGTTCTCTGGTGCGTTTTTAACATATCTAAGGATTTATTAAGACTTTAGAAATAGTTTACAAATAGTTCAAACATTTTTCTTCATTTTAATATAATAATTACTATTTTATGCATTTCAATATCCCTACAAATCTCAAATTGACAAAAAACTTGAGAATCAAAATCAATTTTGTAATTAGTTTTGAAGAGAAAATATAGAATTCTTTGAATATATTTATTTTTATATGAAACTAATGCAATGAACCTTATATATGAAATAAGAACAAATCTTTGTGTATAATATTTTTCACATAATAATAATACCGCATATTCTTTTATTATGCCCTTTTTGATAATTAATTATACATCAGGTAGTTTAGCATACTATTACTTTTAAATAATTATAAAATCATAATTGTGTAAAAGTTATAATTCTACGTATTTTTTAGCTGGTTGTATACCATTGAAAGAGCTCATTTACGGACAAACATTATCGTATACAGAATATAGAATACAAAATAGCAATATTTTGAGACATTATATACCTGGAAAGTCTTAAAACTGGCTGTGAGATGAGAAAAAAAACACTTTCCACCCAAATCTTTGTATTGTATTAGTAAAAAATCTCAAGCAAATATCTGCTATCTGTTAGCAGATTTAGTACCAGTTTAGGGAAGTTGGATATGACAAATTCTGTAGGACAACTCCATTCGGATTCACTCCGAGGGAGGAATTGTATCGGAGTGATAACTCCGGAGTGAGTTACCAATCTCTATTTCATACTATAGAACCTGATTCAATTCATTGGAGTGTAATATATACATACTATATAATTACCTATTGCAATAATAAAAATACAATATTAGAGTAAAATCTTTTTATTCTAAACAGCAAGTAGAACTTAGGATCCTATAAGCAGTTAAATCAAGTTGAATTAATACTAAGTCCGTTTTATCGGTGGCAACCCAAACAGATGTCTCATCTCTGTGTGATTAATTTTATTATTACAATTATTGTAACAGGGCGCATATTTTTATTGTTGCAGTAATGCCGAATGAAGGCTATTTTCACATGGAAACATATTAAGGTAAATACTAAATAATGGAAACATATTTCCAAGTAAAAACGGGTGTCACTACTGCTTGATATCATGCTCTTCGATGCGGGTTCTCGAACCCGGGTTCTTTGATTTAGGTCTAGTAACTCAACCACTTACCCACGAGTGAGTCTTTGTTATTCATAAAGTAAAAATAAATCAAGGATTTGATGATAGGGATGAACGTGTAAAAACAATCTGTAAGTACAGTGTTGCAAAGAGAATAAGTTCTGAAAATAATTGATATGAGATAAATCTAAAAGACGTCAGAGGAATAAAAAGCAAAGGCTATAATACTATAAAATTATATAAAATATGAATAGGACAATAATTAAACAATAACTGATTAATATTAAAATCAAAATATTAATATTATAACATGCTATTGTGAAATTTACGATCTCCAAATATATGCTTGAACGATTGATTGAGTACTTGTACGTCTAAGTCCATACATTGTTTTGAAAAAAGTTGTAAGTTTCTTCATTCGCATTTTCATATTGGTTGCTAGAATACAGTACCAACACGATATTCTGGAACATCTACAATGTGTTTATGGTGTAGCTCTGATATATCCAAGCAATCGCTGTGATTACTTGCCACTATACCTAATCTATGAGAATGCGCAGGGGATAATTTTGATTGAATCTTAATCTACATAATCTTGAGAACGACTCACCGTTGTCGGAATGCTTATAGTTACATACATGGTACTGTTTGAAATGGGGTTACATATTCTAATAGTATTTTATTGAATTACTTCAAATAGTTTGGTAAAGATTGGCCGAGCTGTTTCTTAGTAATTAATTATTGATTTTTTTGCTATTTTTTTACTAAAGTTTATGGTCTTAACAACATTAAAATTCAGCAAAGTTTCGAAAAAAATAATCAAATTTTCAAAATATGGTCGTCACTACTTGAAAAGTAGCTAAATCTTAATTGTAATTGATCAAGTCTATTAAGAATATCGAGAATCTTTTACAAATTGTGTCTTAAGGCCACTTATATCTAGTGATACTTTAATTTTATTTAGTGTTATTTATTTAGTCTTTTTTATGAAGATCATCAATTTAAATCGGATGCAAATTTTGATTGCGATTCAATACTTATGTTAGGAGGTATATTCCTCTTGTACCTCATCATTATTTACATCTTCATACCTTGTTTTCCAAACCATTTAATGAATTAATCGAATGCTAGTAGTTTTTGTGATATATATTGATTATTTTTAATGAATAATTTTAATTTTCTGATATACTATCGCTCTGAAATAATATCCAATTTAATTTCTGATTTGCTGTAATTATTAATATCGAAATAATATCGAATGCAATTCAAGTAAATACGCATCTATGTAGTTGATGTTAAATTGGAATAATTCAAGTTTCAAACATTTGCAAATTATTTTCAATAATTTTGAAATTTTAGGAATTCTATCATTAACTTATGACTTCAGTTTTGAAGAAAATATTGAAACATTTAAAATTATTAATCAAACAATCTTTAATTCGGGTTTAGAATTTTAATTGGTCATTGGATCTGTAATTATTTATAGCAAATCCACAATATCACTGAGTCTTCTATGAAATAAATCATTATCTAATATTATTTTTATGACAATATTTCTCATTATGCATTTTAATAAGTAAAATGTTATCTATGCTAGCTATTATTTGAATAAAACATCTTTTGAATTCAGGTTTTTGTGAAATTTTTTGCAAGTAACAGGACGAATTAGCCTTTCTCTATTATTAATTTAATTATAATCCACAATCTAATAATTCCCTATTCCGAGTCAAGTATACTTTAACCATTTCTAATACATTTTTCCTTATCTCGAATACTTTCACACATCATTGAAATAATTAAATATCGTAAGACGTCGGTGACATTTGTGAACGGTTCCACGTTCCTCACTATTGAATTACATCTTTAGTTGCCTCAGGGCAGTCCTTACTCCAATCCATTAGGATAGGGAGCCGCCGCGTTGTTGACAAGGCAAGTCTAAGACGTGACGAACTCGGGGTGTTGGATCCAAAAGCGTTATTCAAATCTTCCCTTACCCCGTAAGAGTTCTAGGTTTTTTTCTTATTCAGTCCTCGGGTGTCATTAACGTAATTGCTGCCGTGCACACAAAGCAGAATCCGTCTGCAATTAGTTTAGTGTGCGTTTGGGATCTAAATAAATTCGGGGATTTCGGTTTGTATTGTGGGTTTTAAGAAAGACTTGTTTGAAGTTTATGGATTCGAATTATTGTAATGTTTGAAGATATCAACTTTTGTATAAAATGTAATTCAAATCTTTGCTCTCACCATATTGCTATCGTTGAGATCTATATAAATTTCGATGGTTTTTGTTTGTAAAGTGTACCGATTTTTTTAAACAATATCGATTCCTATTATTATAATTTCTTGTAATTAAAATTATAACTTCCCGATGAAAGTAAATTCAAGCGCTTTATGGAATAGCTCATGCACGATATTTACAAATTTATGTCCATATAACTTCATCTCAATTAATATGCATGCAACGTATGTTCATAATGGTGTGACATTATGAATTAATGCAAAATTAAGCTAATATATCACATGTGATGAAATTATTATGGGAATTTGAATTAACACGATGCAGAATACACCAACGTATAGTATTCTATTAGAATTGGACAAGGAAACAAGTGTATTTTATATGATTCGGAAAGTAAAGAAAACTGGTTTGGGTAATCTTTGAAAAATTAAATAAACCGGAACATAGAAGATTGTTAATTTTTGACAACTTGCATAACAAGATAAACACAAGAAAACTGAAAGTTTAACCCAGCAAAAAATGGTCGATATTCAAGTGAAAAATAAAGAGGCGAAGATCGTCATTGTACAATATACAAGGGGAAAGGAAAAAATAAGACAGTAATCTTATACCATGGAGCTATATTCGGGCCTGGCTTATTATTTGTAGTTTTTACATTATATTGTTATTTAATAATTTTCTAGATCAATTAACTTTACCTCAAGGATGCTTACTGATTAAAACAAATTATTTACTGTCAACCTAACACTTCTTAGACACATTCTCATTGCTGAGTCATCTCTGGATTGAAAACTTTGAACTTATATCGCCAGACGACGTATTTCTGTGACATTATCATTTCTCTTCATTGGCGAAAGGAAAGTAGATTTCGATTTCGAGATTTCACGCGATTTAATTGGAGAAGGTGTGAGGCCACTAGAAGCAGCAAAGCATCAAAGAAATGTTATTCCTGCTGCACACAGATATCTTACGATAAAGTAATGTCCCCAAGAGAGTTTATTCAGCGATGCCAATCGGTTTGGATTAATGAATTCTGTTGTGAACTACGTATTAATTATATAATAATCATGTTTGTGAAATCGTTTAATAGCTTTTTTTAATAATTTTTATATAAAGTTTTCTGTGAAATGTAATATTTGTTCAGTTGTTTATTTTTACGTAACATGTTGTTAATCATCTTTGCATTAATCGGTTTAAGACATCATATCTATTCGACTAGTTTGTATAAAAAGTTAGCTTTCAAACAAAACATGGAGACCATTTCAAAATGATTTATTAAACAAAAATAATTAATAGTTTATGCGTAATACATTTTCACATAATTTGCAGATGTTTTTACTATGCACATATATGCACATAGAGTTCACGAATATAATTTAGGATATCAATTATATTTAGCTATCAATTATAGTTACACATGAAAAGAAATGTGTCACGCATAAAAAGATTTATTTATTTTATGATCTGAAATAGCAGGAAAACAAATTATTATAAAAAATTAAGTCAACTAGTGGTGCATGGAATCGTGCCCTAAGGCTAATTGCTGGAACCTCCCGTACCGTAATGAAATATTCGAGGAATTTTAAATATTTTCAAATACATTATTATAGGATAACTTTTATTATTCGTACTTTGGTCATAAAATATAAGAGCTATAAAAATATATCTAAGTTTACATAAAAAGTAAATACACAAAATTTAATAAAGCGGAGTTAGAGATAAAGTATTACATCGACGAAACGGATGGAAAAAACTAATTAGAATATCACCCCTCGAAACGAATCGAATGTTTTTTGAATCATTCTTATCGGATGCTTTGCTCTCTCAAAAACTATCATCTTTTACACTTCTAACTCCGAATCTCTAAAACGGCTGGGCCTGTCTTTCCAAAACTAATCACTACGTCTTCCCATAATTACGAATTGAATATGTTAAGCATTAAAATCGGAAGCTCTGTTCTATCAAAATCTAATTTCAATTTTCTGCACTCTTGCTTTGTATTTCCTAAATGGTGAAAGGTAGTCAAAAAACTAATTAGCACGTCTTGCCACCAATCCCGAAAACGTCGAAAAAAAATTCTTTTATCACATATATACATCCATACGCTCATATATACATCGATTTTGTAAGGTATGCCAATATGTTACATTACGTGGAAAATTTCTTTTTCGATTTCTGGATGATTTATAGCAATGATCGAAAGTTAGTTACAATAATAACAAAAATTGCATATCCGTATAATAAATTTTCTAATAAATTCCATTATATTTTAATTTTCAGTAAGTT
>NW_020539725.1:35559566-35587116 GCF_003426905.1 Ctenocephalides felis | reverse complement strand
ATAATTTTAATTTACTATCGCTCTGAAATAATATCCAATTTAATTTCTGATTTGCTGTAATTATTCCGAAATAATATCGAATGCAATTCAAGTAAATACGCATCTATGTAGTTGATGTTAAATTGGAATAATTCAAGTTTCAAACATTTGCAAATTATTTTCAATAATTTTGAAATTTTAGGAATTCTATCATTAACTTATGACTTCAGTTTTGAAGTGCCGAAGAAAATATTGAAACATTTAAAATTATTAATCAAACAATCTTTAATTCGGGTTTAGAATTTTAATTGGTTTGGATCTGTAATTATTTATAGCAAATCCACAATATCACTGAGTCTTCTATGAAATAAATCATTATCTAATATTATTTTTATGACAATATTCATTATGCATTTTAATAAGTAAAATGTATCTATGCTAGCTATTATTTGAATAAAACATCTTTTGAATTCAGGTTTTTGTGAATTTTTTGCAAGTAACAGGACGAATTAGCCTTTCTCTATTATTAATTAATTATAATCCACAATCTAATAATTCCCTATTCCGAGTCAAGTATACTTTAACCATTTCTAATACATTTTTCCTTATCTCGAATACTTTCACACATCATTGAAATAATTAAATATCGTAAGACGTCGGTGACATTGTGAACGGTTCCACGTTCCTCATTATTGAATTACATCTTTAGTTGCCTCAGGCAGTCCTTACTCCAATCCATTAGGATAGGGAGCCGCCGCGTTGTTGACAAGGCAAGTCTAAGACGTGACGAACTCGGGGTGGTTGGATCCAAAAGCGTTATTCAAATCTTCCCTTACCCCGTAAGAGTTCTAGGTTTTTTTCTTATTCAGTCCTCGGGTGTCATTACGTAATTGCTGCCGTGCACACAAAGCAGAATCCGTCTGCAATTAGTTAGTGTGCGTTGGGTTTGGATCTAAATAAATTCGGGGATTTCGGTTTGTATTGTGGGTTTTAAGAAAGACTTGTTTGAAGTTTATGGATTCGAATTATTGTAATGTTTGAAGATATCAACTTTTGTATAAAATGTAATTCAAATCTTTGCTCTCACCATATTGCTATCGTTGAGATCTATATAAATTTCGATGGTTTTTGTTTGTAAAGTGTACCGATTTTTTTAAACAATATCGATTCCTATTATTATAATTTCTTGTAATTAAAATTATAACTTCCCGATGAAAGTAAATTCAAGCGCTTTATGGAATAGCTCATGCACGATATTTACAAATTTATGTCCATATAACTTCATCTCAATTAATTATGCATGCAACGTATGTTCATAATGGTGTTGACATTATGAACTTAATGCAAAATTAAGCTAATATATCACATGTGATGAAAATTATTATGGGAATTTGAATTTAGCACAATGCAGAATACAACCAACGTTTAGTAATTCTATTAGGATCGGACAAGGAACAACTGTACTTTATATGATTCGGAAAGTAAAGAAAACTGGTTTGGGTAATCTTCAAAAAATTAAATAAACTGGAACATAGAAGAATGTTAATTTTTGACAACTTGGATAAAACACAAGAAAACTGAAAGTTTAACACAGCAAAAAATGGACGATATTCAAGTGAAAAATAAAGAGGCGAAGATGGTCATTGTACAATATACAAGGGGAAAATAATAAGCCAATAACAGTAATCTTATACCATGGAGCTATATTCGGGCCTGGCTTATTATTAGTAGTTTTTACATTACGTTGTTATTTTAATTTTCTATCAATTTGCTTTACCTCGATCTTTTACTGATTAAAACAAATTATTTACTGTCAACCTAACACTTCTTAGACACATTCTCATTGCTGAGTCATCTCTGGATTGAAAACCTTTGAACTTATATCGCCAGACGTATTTCTGTGACATTATCATTTCTCTTCATTTGGCGAAAGGGAAAGTAGATTTCGATTTCGAGATTTCACGCGATTTAATTGGAGAAGGTGTGAGGCCACTAGAAGCAGCAAAGCATCAAAGAAATGTTATTCCTGCTGCACACAGATATCTTACGATAAAGTAATGTCCCCAAGAGAGTTTATTCAGCGATGCCAATCGGTTTGGATTAATGAATTCTGTTGAACTACGTATTAATTATATAATCATGTTTTGTGAAATCGTTTAATAGCTTTTTTTAATAATTTTTTATATAAAGTTTTCTGTGAAATGTAAATATTTGTTCAGTTGTTTATTTTTACGTAACATGTTGTTATTCATCTTTGCATTAATCGGTTTAAGACATCATATCTATTCGACTAGTTTGTATAAAAAGTTAGCTTTCAAACAAAACATGGAGACCATTTCAAAATGATTTATTAAACAAAAATAATTAATAGTTTATGCCATGCGTAATATATTTTCACATAATTTGCAGATGTTTTTACTATGCACATATATGCACATAGAGTTTACGAATTTAATTTAGGATAACAATTATATTTAGCTATCAATTATAGTTACACATAAAAAAATGTGTAACTTTATTTATTTCATGATCTGTAGTAGCAGGAAAACAAATTATTATAAAAAATCAAGTCAACTAGTGGTGCATGGCATCGTGCCCTGAGGCAAATTGCTGGAATCTCCCATACCGTAATGAAATATTCGAGGAATTTTAAATATTTTCAAATACATTATTATAGGATAACTTTCATTATTCGTATTTTAGAGATAAAATACAAGAGCTTAAAAATTATACGATTTCTCTGTTTACATAAAAAGTAAATACACAAAACTTAATCAAGCGGAGTTAGAGATAAAGTATTACATCGACGAAACGGATGGAAAAAACTAATTAGAATATCACCCCCTCGAAACGAATCGAATATTTTTGAATCATTCTTATCGGAAGCTTTGCTCTCTCAAAAACTATCATCTTTTACACTTTTAACTCAGAATCTCTGAAACGGCTGGGCCTGTCTTTCCAAAACTAATCACTACGTCTTCCCATAATTACGAATTGAATATGTTTAAGCATTAAAATCGGAAGCTCTGTTCTATCAAAATCTAATTTCAATTTTCTGCACTCCTTGCTTTGTATTTCCTAAATGGTGAAAGGTAGTCACAAAAACTAATTAGCACGTCTTGCCACCAATCCCGAAAACGTCGAAAAAAATTTTTTATCACATATATACATCCATACGCTCATATATACATCGATTTTGTTAAGGTATGCCAATATGTTACATACGTGAAAATTTTCTTTTTCGATTTCTGGATGATTTATAGCAATGATCGAAAGTTAGTTACAATAATAACAAAAATGCATATCCGTAATAAAAATTTCTAATAAATTCCATTATATTTTAATTTTCAGTAAGTTTATTAAATTTTAATAAAAATATGTTGCGTGTTACCTTACGTAATAATTGCATTTACTCAAATTCTGCTTATATTAGCAATAAACGAAGATTTTTCATTAATTTATTATTGTATAATAATTTTTATCACGGATATTTTTCTGGTTTCTCTCTTGCAGTATATGTTATCATGTTTTATTTTACAACGCAACTCGTTAACGTAATGTAATTGTGGGTTTTAAAGCATCTCGCAATTGTTTCTACCCTCTGGGAATGCCCAGATGTATAAGTAATAAACAATGAAGAACATAAAGTAGTGATATAACAGCAAAGGAAATGCAATAAGTGATTTTAATTATTTTCTTTTACTGATGCCGTTATAGCAGCATAAATAAAAATTGTTATGACGTTTACTGTTATTCTCAAGAAAATGTATATTTCAGTAAGGAAATTAAAATTTTATATAAAATTATTGGATTTTATTGTTTACACATGTTACAATAAATATATTTAATAGTTATAAGTACAATAATTTCTATCCTACTATAATATTTTTCTGTGTGCAAAATAACGATATCAAAAATATGTTACATATTAGCTCTTCTAACATACAACACAATCAAATCTAGTTATTTGTCTTATTATTTTATCTAAAAAATATATCTAAAATAATATTATATAAATTAAAGAATTAAAGAAGCATTTATATAAATTAAATGCTTCTGCTGCTAAAAATTAATTAACGCCCTTTATAATTGTCTAAATTGTGCATTAATTCAAAATTCATTTTATTATAATTCGGTTCCACAAAATCTGACCTAGATCGCTTAACGATCGGGTTATATCCTTTATTCTACTACCTCATCATGAAATAGTTCAAACTATATGATATCGAGAATCGTAAAGTAGATCCAAAAACTTCAACGTTATAAATTTTCTATTGGCGGTTTTCTACTCGATTTGGTGCATCGAATTTAATTGCGCGTGTCATTAGCCAACATCGGTTGTGATTTCTAGCTCGGTGTGCAATAGACATCGGATGCTTATTAAAGTAGGATAGTCGATGGACGTTTTGTAATACTTTTTATAAAATTAATTATATTAATTAATTTACAAATAATCCAAATTTCCAATTAATTCAAAATTAAATCATGCCAGTTCTTTAGTTTATAATCCATAAGCAGTTTTTTTATAATGCATAATTTATAACCATAATTTAGAACAATAATCGATCATTTATAAACATAACAAGATATGCATTCATCCTAATTCCAACCATAGCATTTTAAATTTTATAAGATGAAAATCGATTGAATTGACTCTCAGTTTTTGGTTAACTAAGGTGATCATACGTCTCGGTATGGTCTGGACAGACAGTCCCGGATTTCTTGTGTCTTGTGATCTTGTGAACCGGATTTGGAACTTTTGTTCCGGATTGTCTCAGGTTTTCGAAAAATATAGTTTTAACCCTTTTCACTCGCGAATTGCAGAATTATTTTGTCTTGCGAAGATATTTTAAATCGCTTTTGGAATTATGCATTCGGCAATTTTCTCATTCATAACGTATTTATTCATTATTAATAACAGAATTTTATACAAATCTTAAAAGCAAAAAAAGAAAGTTATGATAGAACATGTATATAATAAAAGTTATAAGATATAATATACCACATAATAATAAAAGTCCCACTCAGTCAGTAATTCTGATTAAAATAAATTCATTGGAGAAAGCGATATATCTTTACGTTTCAGAGGTTCTGAACATTTTGGCATACCTTAGGAAAAATGGATGTATGTGTGTGTGTGCAGATACAAATATTTGTCGACGATTTCGGGAACACCGATCAACCGATTTAAATATTTCAAAAAACATTCGATTCACATTGATAAGGAGACGTGCTGATTAGTTTTTGGCGAAGGCAGGTATAGCCGTTCCGAAGATACGGGACAAAAAGTGCCAAAATCGGTAATTCAGTTTTTAAGAGAACGGAGCGTCCGATTTTAATAATTCAAAAAACATTTTACTTGTATTGATAAGATGAAGAATTGATCAAATTTTTATAAAGGCAGGTCTAGCGGTTTCGGAGATCTAATAAAAAAACTGAAAAAAAAGCCATTTGGCGGTCAAAAATGATCATTAGACTTATGCTCATCAAATTATTAGATATTTTATAGAAATTTTAACAATAAGTATAAATTTTGTTTACATTCCTATGGGTTCCGTACCAATGTTTATCCGTTAGACGGCGACGCGGCGCTTACGCGCTTTGACATTTCGTCTCTATGCTGTTAAAGCAGTACGTTTGCTTTGAAAAAAGTTCAGAATTTTCAAATAAAGAAAACATTTTTTTCAAAAAGTTTTTTTTTTCAAAAAAGTAAATTTTTGTCAAAAATTTATAGTTTCTCAAAAATCTAATTTTTTCAAAAGTGTTAATCTTTTAAAAAAAAATAATTTTTGGTACGGGAAGTTCCAGAAATTTGCCTTAATGCACCATGCGACTAATTAAATTATTTAAATCATGTTTAAGTTGCTGAGCATATGTAGTTATTTAGTGTTAACATCTCTTTTGATATCACAAACATATACTCCAATTTTATTTATATGTACAGATAGTTAAAAATGATATTAGAATGATAAATCTCAAAAAGTACTCGTTTCTTATAGAGATGACAGAATAAATAAAATATTTTTATTCGACAGGTATAAAACATTTTTTTCTCGTTAAATATACGAATCGACATCGATAAGAGCATTCATATAAATTAGAATTCATTAAACTTTTCAAACGTGCCACCAGCTATGGTTTTATCGAGATCGGATAGCCGTTACCTGTATAATAATTCAGCCCGCCGTAATTCTCTCTCTCTACGGGGATAGTTTGACCGCACAGTTCCGGCTATTTGACTCCGCGTACGTGCCGCTCCACCGCAATAGTTATGCGCCAAAGTCCTTCAGAACTACGTCACTGCATTTAACGAAAGTGGAAGGAGGGCTTCCAATACTGAGATAAATCAGGAGTCAGGCAGCTTTGTCAACTAAATGCACTTGGATTAGACTAAAGTTCGGATTAATTTGATAATTTATAGGAGAATGACCTGGAATTATCTCTTGATCAATATTATATAGATTTTTACGTCGAGATAATCTAGATAAAAAAACTGATAAAAAACTTTCTGTTTAGACTATATTAATAATGAATTGATAAATACTATAATTCTAAATTGAAAATATTAGATAAGCATATATGCAAATATTAATCTGCCTCAAATCGATGATTCCCTTTCTTTTTCTTATTTACTATTCCCATTACCATTACACATTTTTTGTGTACTTTTCTTAACTTCTACTTCCTTGTTTTCTGACCCTGCGCTTTTTATATATGCAAATATATAAAAGAACTAGTGGTGTATGGCATCATGCATTAAGGCAAATTGCTGGAACTTTCCATACCGTAACGAAATTTTCGAGGAATATTAAATGTTTTCAAATAGATTATTATAAATATTGTACATTGTCTAATATTTATAAGAAGTATATTATAACCTATATATTTTGTTGAAACAAGCAGAAAGTTCTTTGAATCATTCAAATCGGACGCCAAGTTCTCTCAAAAACACATTTAGCTCTGTGTCTTTGAAATGGCTGGACCTAGTTTTGCCAAAAACTAATTAACCTCTTCTCCCATTCATTGCAAATTGAATGAATTTTTAGATAATTCAAATCGGATACTCCGTTCTCTAAAAACTCTATTTGTATTTCCTGCACTCTTTGCTCCATATTTCCGTAACGGATGGACCTGTCTTTGCCAAAAACTAATCAGCACATCTCCCTATCAATAGGAATCGAATGTTTTTTGAACCATTCAAATCGGTTGATCCGTGCGTCCGAAAACGTTGACACACACATCATTTTTTTCTAAGGTATGCCAAAATGTTCAGAAACCTTCAAAACGTCGAGAAATGTAGAAATTTTCATTTTCGATTTTCGGCCAATTACTATAACTACCCTACGGGTAGTTAAAAATGTTTTATTGATGTAAACCCTTTGTTACGTGCCTGTATTAAACTAAGTTTATATAAATGCTCGTAGTTAAAAATTTGATAGTTTTGAAGTTTATACGGGTTTGAAATGCAGATAGTACTTTTATAAACTTTTAATTAATTTGATGATACGTACCAGTTTCGTGTTGAATTAGTATTTGTTTAATGACAACTCAATGACAACATGACTCTATGAGAATTAAAGCCTAATTCTAATGTAAATGTCAGAATAAAAAAAATATAGATACTATTCCAATAAGCCTAACCAAATACTTATTAATATATTACGCTCATTTCGCAGTGTAGTTTTTTATACACAGAAATGAGGATTTGGATGCGGTAAAACTTAAAAAAGTTTTCGCTGCATATCAAGCATTCAATATAATTTTGCCCACTTCTATAAACCGACTCGAACCGAATATTTTTCTGCTAATGACGGCAATTAGTGAAATAGCCGTTGCGTATGACACGTCTAATAAACCTTTTGGCATTGTTCGTCTATTATTGAAAATCGGTCAAGCGTTCGCCGCCCATCGCACAATAGAGGCTTTGCTTCCGCTGCTATTATTATGCCAGCGATTAAACGTCCTAGTTTCATGAACGATGGGACACTTGATTGCCGTAGCTAGGATGCATCCACCTTTATTCGGGATGTAGGATAGTAATACAGAGAGCTATATGGAGAAACTAAAATACTAATTAACCCGTACTATAGATTGCAAGATGCTTCATGCTATTTTCAATTAACCTTTCATGTGCCGAATTTTTGTTTTCCAGCCAACAAAATTAGGGGATCAAATATCAGTGATTATGAGCCTATATGCAAATGAAACATAAGAAATTCTATTTAAATAATTTTTATGATATTAATGAATTATGTGATTTTCATTGTATTGCATATTGAAAAGCCTAACAAAAATAAAAATATTGATATTTGTCAATTTGGCAAGGTTACACAAATAAGGCTTATGCATCATCTCAAAAAAAATTATCAATACTTGGTAAAATACCAAAAAAATTGGAATAAACTTATTGCTCCTTTAAACAAAGTGTAGTTTACTTAATTCGATTTTAACTTTTATTAGTTTGTTTGGAAAGAAATATGTTTTCCTCACCCTTTAAATTATCAATGTCCATGGAGTAATATCGTATCGTATCGATATTCTGAATATCGTTATAGGGCTGGTGAAAAGTCTCATCATTCTGCGCGCTATTTTTTTGTTTCTGTTCTTCTAAATATCATATTTCATTTTTTACTAATAATGAAGATAAAAATGTGGTTCTGTTCTAGCTCATACATCAAAAAGAATTGAACGTTAATGATTAAAATTAAAAAATCAATTAAGCATTTTGATGAAATTTTGCTTAATAAATTTTTAGTCGTATATGCATCTAAAAACACTCTGGGCCTAAGAAAAATGTAAGATCTGTTCAATCAGCCTTATTTTAACCATATTACACTCTTATAAAAATATTATTTTATTTTATTTAAGTTTTAAGTATTGTATTTACTGCGCAACGTACGGTAAAGTTTACCAATTCAAGTTACTTAATTTCTTACTTTGGAAACGAGTTTTTTTCATGATAAAGAACGAAATTGTCTATATTACATTTTAATATACGATATATCATACATATTTCGTGTTCTTATACAGTAACTTTTAATTAAAGTATATAACAAAGTAAATAAAAATCATAGATTTTCAACTATTTTATATGAATAATATCATGCCTAAAAAGAAACGTAAAGATTTTAAATATAAACCGTGCTCCTAAATTATTAGGTTTCTGAAAAATAATGATCAGAAATGGTCGATGATAGCCTTATTATCTTCTTTTCTCAAATTATCAATTCCACAATATTAACTTGTCGCCATTTAATAATTTCATAAGCCATGTTATAATTTATCTCACATCAGGTCAACAGTCAGTGCGATGTCATGAAAAGGGAATTAGCACCCGTAGCATACGTAATTAGTCGCTATTAATAAGCAACATGCAAATAAGCAAACAAGATCCAATAATATCATAGGCAGCCTGTGCATACATTACGGCATTCTGTGAATCAATAGCGATAAACGGTATGATGTAATGGCATTATTAATATATAAACGTGTGTCGAACGTAATGGCCGACTGTTAGCTAAACCAAAAGTCAAGGGGCCCTCGGAAATTAAATTAGCACGTTAATTTACACGATAATATCAGAAAAAATTCACATGGGTCATGGCGACTTAAAAAATGCATTAAGAAAACCTAATGTACCGAAAAAATGGCAAAAGTGCGTGAAAAAACACATTTTTTTATGTCATACATACTGACATGACCCTATATTAAATTTTTTTCTCGACAAGCCCTGTCAGTCTTATTTTTTTTTCTTTTTTTTTAACTCTTTAAGAGCGATGTCTAAGAAGAGCTCCAATGAGATCTTTTTAGTTTAACAATTATAAAGATAATGATATATTGAAGCTAATCTAAGAAGCCTAAATCTAAAGGCCATTGACGTTCCAATTTTCTAACACTAAATGGTTGGATAATGTCGCCTATTGATGGGTTTGAATGTGATTCCAGTCTACGTTTGCATTTTTCCTAATTCTTTGAACGTTAATTGCACCGTTTTCATGTTGAGATCACTGTGAATGGTTTCATTTGTAACGTACCACGGAGAATTAAGTATTGTACTTAAAATTTTTGACTGAGTTCTCTGCATTATAGCTATGTTAGATTTGTAAGCACAACCCCAGAGCTCAATTCCGTAAGTCCAGATTGGTTTAATGATTGATTTATATAGCAGCAACTTATTTTCAACAGAGAGCTTAGACTTTTTACGCAGTAGCCAATCAAATTCTTTCATTTTGATCATTATTTGCTGCTTTTTTTGTTTTTATGTGAGCTAAGAATTTTTAAGTTTAGTACCTGTTAGGCCACTTCCGCAGCATACATGTATCGTTTGGGCCTGACATCTGCCATTAACGTGGCCAGATGTCAGGAAATCGTGGATCTACCAGATCAGGAATATCAGAGACTAATGTAGAACTTATTGGCGGCAGACATATATGACTGATATGGTGATCAATGTGGTATTAATACAAGTTAATAAAATGAATCATGAAATCGTGGCAATTTTAAAATTTTATCTCATTATTTCTAAATTTTAGTTTTAAATATATATTTGCACAACTGCTTTAGCGTTAGCCTGTTGTTAATTATATTATTTTGATTTGATTACTACCGAATGAATTCTTCGTTGGTCAGGTTTACTTCTTAAACCAATTTTCAGATATTTTATTATACAATAATTTTTCAATATTTCTAGTTTTAACCATTTCAACGTGAATCGTCTTGCCAATCGGGGACATTTAAGATCAATTCATTCTCTCGTAAAAGACCAATACTCAACTCCTCTACTGTGTTTTGAGTAAACAGATCGCGTAGGCAAATAACGAAATTCCCAAGTGACTCGATACACAATACAAGGGGCTACATGGTTAGATGAACAAAGCATATTATGTACATACCAATTCTGCAGCTTATGGTGCCCTCAGCATCAATACTCATTGTCGCTAAAGAGTACAGTATCGTAATGGATCCATTTCGAAACCCACGACCGGAGTGGGCGTCCTTTCCAGGCGGACGAACGCGATGGCGGGCTATTCTGCGTTCAATTATTAGCTTTACGGTTGACACATCGATTGGACCCATTGTCCCTTCGGGCAGCTTATTACGAAATATGATATTGTTTGAATATAAGACCCTTATTATCGTATTGATTTGAATGCTCTTTATATTTTGACCCTTTTAAGCATGGTAATCAAGTCGAATATAAAGTATTAGTTATGCATATACGAAAATTTTTGGTAATGACTGGTATTGATTTATTTCAACTACGCTTGTATTGAAACATTATATAAATAGTAAGCCCTTCACTTGCTCTAGGAACGTTTATTTGAAATTTTTATTTTTTTTATGTATCACCTCAAATTCTTTAATGATTAGAACAAAGCAGTGCTCCAATATTGTATGTTCTTTATGGGATAAATGTTATTATATTTGACCAGCTTTAAAATGGTTAAAAATAACCAGCTTTAGCTAACTTTAATTGAATGAAAAGTAGTAGCAAATTGAATGCAAAATAATGCGATATGAAGTTTATGGATCGATTTCACTTTTATTTTGAAGCGTTTGTCCTATTAATCTTTTAATTTCCCGTAGGGTAAGTTATAGTAATCGCAAAAAAATCGAAAATGAAAATTTTTATATATCGTATATATCGTTATTACGTTTCAAAGGTTTCTGAACATTTTGGCATACTATAGAAAAAATGGATGTATGGGTGTGTGTGCGTGTGTGTGTGACGGGAACACCAATCGTATTGTTAAGGAGACGTGCTGATTAGTTAGTTTTTGGCAAAAGCAGGTCTAGCCGTTCCAAAGATCCGGGGCGAAAAGTGCCAAAAACGAACTCTGTTTTTAAGTGAGCAGAGCGTCCGATTCTAATAATTTAAAAAACATTTTATTTGTATTGACGAAATAAAGAGCTGATTAAATTTTTGGAAATGCATGTCCAGCGGTTTCGGAGATCTAGTAAAAAAAATTAAAAAGAATGCTATTTGGCGGTCAAAAATGATCATTAGACTCATGCACATAAAATTGTCGGATATTTTATGAAGATTTGAATAATGTGTATCAATTTTGTTTAACTTTCTATGGGTTTCGTAACATTATTTGTCCGCTAGACGGCAACACGGCGCTTACGCGCTTCGATATTTTGTCTCTATGCAGCTAAACCAGTGCGATTGCTTTGAAAAAAGTTCAATATTTCCAAGATATTTCAAAATAAAAAAAACATTTTTTCCAAGTTTTTTTTCCAAAAATTCAGTTGTTTTTCAAAAATGTAAAATTTCTCAAAAAACTATTTTTTTCAAAGTTTAACAGAAAAATCTTTTAAATAATCAAATTATTGGTATGGGAAGTACCAGCAATTTGCTTAAGGCATGATGCCATACACCACTAGTTCTGTATTTAATTAGTCTAGAATAATCATGAATCTCTCTCTCCCAAATATCTTAGTGAATCTAAGTTCAGTGAATTATGCGCTTCAATTACAACATGATTTTACTTATAGGTAAGTTCATTACTATTTGTTTTATTAAACTCATTCATCTTGATAATATTCTGAAATCTCGTGCAATTTCTTTCATTTTCCCTTGTACTGGAGCATACGTATCGTGCATCTAGACTACAGAAGATTATAACCATTTCTGTCTGTTGTAATCTAATTTGTTAGAGTCGGTTTCGCTCGTGTTATGAAGCCAATGGCTTCTATGCGGGAAAACAGAGGAATTCTATTTTATTCATACATGCTTAGACGTAAATGACGAAAACCAGATGCAATCACCATGTTTATAAGGAATTTTTCCTATTATGATACTTATATTACGTCTTTTTATATTTGCATACACGTCGAGAGAATTATTGCAAGGGAAATATCTTGTGAGTCGAAACATTACACCCCATTATCATAATATATTATTATTATGCTTTTTTTATTTTACTTTATGAAATGTGTATTTCGCTTAAATTCCAGACATTGCTATCTTTATAAGAAGCCAACCATAATGTGGCGTCTCATCATAAATCATGTTTTGCAAATATATTATTGTTTGTTATGAGCAATTTTCTATATTTTTCAATCATTAATTTTATTTTACTTTTAAAAATGATATATGAATTTATTTTTTTGTTGAAGAGCCTGTGTTGCAGCAGGAAGAAGAAGAAGAAGATGATGATGAGGAACATTCAAACGAGGAAGAAGGTAAAATCAATATTATATACATTATACAATATATTATAAAAAATTATCAATTTGTACTATATACATTTACTCAAAATTTTACATTATTTTATATCAAGTAACATTTATATACTTTATCGCATAATTAAAAAACGATTTGATGAAACAAAGATTGCTGCTCTGTTTTCCATTTAATAAAACTAAAACTATTTTTATGTATTATGTTCACTTATGTGAAACCTTAATCATGATTTTACTGTTCAATTTTCAGATGAACCACAAACTTTTGAAGTTCAATTTAAATTCAGTGATTATGAAACAAGGTAAATATTTATTTGTTTTTATTAAGATTGATTTTGTGTTCTGGTATGTGAAAAGTTGAAATAGAAGTATATATAAATATAATCTGTTTAAATCTATATAAAGCGCAAAATCTTTCATAATTACTATAACTATTTTTTATTACCCTCAGAAATTTAGCTATTAATTAAATAATGCCTTTGTACAGAGTACTGTAATGAAGTCCATCAATAAAATCGTATTGGCATAAATTAACTTTTAAATAACAGCTTTTCCTTTAGGACCTAGAAATACAAATTGTAAGTATAAAATGTTTGGACATTATTTGAGGCTATGTATGAATATAGTGTTTCAATGATTCCGGGCTATTTTTTGTTACATTGTCAAGTTAAGTTCTATTGCTTTCAGTTTAGTTTCTTTTCTACATATATACAAATTATTCTATATAAAGTAATATTTCTGACAAATCTATTACTATAGAAAATGTTCAAAATAGTACTAACTGAGTCACCTTTCGACAGACTTTGCAATCCGAAAGTGGTGCGCGCCTGTACGATGTTGTTACAAAAGGCGACAGATGGCAGTTTACCCTCGAGAGCAGTGGTGGCGGCGTGTAGCTTACTACATCGCATCGCCTGGTCTTGCAAATGTCCAGGAATGCTATTTCAAGCTTCATTGTTTCGAGTTTTTCAAGCTGCTTTAAATGCACCGACCGGAACTGTGCATGAGGTACAAAGATAAATTAGTTATTTGTTCGGAATTACCTGAAATCTCATTACGTATAAGCTCATATATTTTATTTAAATTCGGTAAGTAGGTAGTTATTCTTTTCGTAATTTATGAAGTTTCTGGAAGTTCAAGTTCTTATAATACCAATGATATTATCAGTATTATTTATCTCAAACCAAATCGATTTCATTTTTTTTATTTGTTTTTTTTTTTTTTTCGCCAATACTGTTTTTCATATGTATCCTATTTTAATATCCTAATCATAATTTATTGGTTAATTTGCTAGTTTATATTTGGAATACTAATATAAAATAAGAAAAAATAATGTCCTAAACTTTTACTAAAAAATAAGTATAATCTAATCCTTAACTCATTATTTTTAGGAGTTACGAAAATTGGCTATTTATATTGTGCGTCAGTTTACGCGAGTTGCTGCGACTAACAATAAAGTTTTTGCAGAACTTTTATTCTGGAAATCAGTGAAAGATTCTTATGCTCTAGAAAACAATTATGAACATGACCCTCAGGCGTAAGTATCTAGATTAAATATAGATCAATAACATATTGCTTGACACTATACCAATGACAATTTACATATTAGTAAAGGAAAAACTGCAGCTTGGTCTGAGGAAGAAGAAATGGAGTTGAGAAGGCTTTTCGAAGAAAATCAAACAAATCCTACAAATGACCAAGGTAAGCGTTTTAAAGTATTTATTATATATGTTGTTCGAATATAAAGTTAAAGTATTGTTTTGTGAAAGTAAATACTACGGGCACGATGTAATTTAGAATTGTGAATAAGCTACTACTATGAATTTGAATTACTTTTAAATTGTATATTGTACTTCTGAAATCAGCACAACTTCATCGATAACAACAGAGTTGATTTATTGTTGCATATAAAAATATACAAAATGTTTATCGTCTTCTAATTATATTATTATTATCATCATATTATTATATCCTATTTCTTTTTTCCCTTTCCTTTTTTGCCTTTTTTGTCATCGGCTTCCTTCTTCGCGCCCTTTTTGCCTTTCTTGGCTGGTTTTTCTTGTTCCACCACTACTGGTTGGTCAACTATCAAATCATCTGTTGAAGTCGAAAGAGTTCCTACAGAATCTTCGTCTTCGTCTTCATACTCTTCTGGCTCGGGATAAATTGGCAAACCCATCATTTCTCTTATTTTGTGTTCGTCGAATTCGGTGCTGGAAGAACTCTGAGGAAGCTCGGATCGCATTTTCACTCGATTTTCGTAGCGCTGTTGACGTGCTATCTGACGTTTGTACAGCGCTTGATCGCTCAACAGACGACGTTCTTTACCCTCCTATAGGGAGTTATGAATATAAGTTTATATAATTATTTTGATGGATAATAAGTTAACACAACAAATATATAAATTTGCTATTGTTTCCTCTCTATTCGGATTTCAAAATTTAGTAGCAAGATTTTTTTCAAAATATTGTTTGATTATATATGAAACATTATTATCATTATGAAATTAAGTACTTTAAGGCAAGAAATTTTTACCGTTTCAATTGCTTGGCAACTAGAAAATATATTTTAGAAACTATCAATTATTTTCAAAAATGCAAAAATCTTATATAGCGTGTCCGAGAACTCAACGTCAAGCTGAAACGATGTGATAATATTGATCGTCACTATATTGAAAAAAAAATTCTCCTTGAAAATTATGAGCGTTCAAATGCAACCTGGAGCTTTTGGTGTAACTGTCACCATTTTTTTTGTTAATTGAGATTAAATTTCATAAATTTTGTTTAAATGAACTTCGAAACAGTAACGTTGAATAATATTTTTACGACCACAGTCAAAAATTATGGCACAATTGCCACAAGATTGGGATCGTTCAAGTATTAAGTAAGCAGATTTATTACAATTATTTAACCCCCCTCCCTGTCACAAAAGTAAGCAAAATCTACCCAAATAAAATTTGACATAAATCTTGAACGGCCCCATTTCAAGAATTAAGACATCTTGTAATTTTACAATTTTGAAAATTGGTCGACTTAGAGACAGCCGACGTAAAATAATAAATGATATATAAAATAATCTAAAGAGTATTTCTTTTCTTTTTATTACCCTAACAATTTAAAAACGAAATGAAGAAAATGCATCATATTTACTACTTGCGCGAAAAGTTAATAATAGGAAAACTAGCACTACAGCTCTGCCTTTTTATAGAACTATAATTATTGTAGACATATACTGATAGGCTTTGAAAGCCAAATTGTTTCTATTGACCTCTGTAGGAAAAGTATATAATTATCCGTACCTCAAGCATACTTTTCCAATTAAATACGTATATATACGGTCTATTTTCGACGTAATCTTTTAAATTTTCCTCGCACACAGCATAGTCTTCAAGATGTTTGCTGTCAATAGCTTGAGCATCACCCGAAGCTCCTTCGTCTGCAAGGAGCAAATCTTTACCCTCAGACGGTACACTATGTTGTTCACTCGGCACATGCGATGATTTCTTTGCCATCTCTTCACGTTTTTCGTCGGGGAACAAAATTGCGAGTTGCTCCTCATAGATCGTATCAGCTTGTGCAAATCGCGCCTTCTGTTTTTGCTACAGATTGATAATAATAAGCTATTATTATAAATGCAATAAGAATTTGTTTAATGATTAATTGACTTTTAGGTTACTACTAAGGTTTGTCGGTTTTCAAAAACCGGTTTTAAAACCGGTTTTTGCGAAAATTATGGAATTCAAAAACCGGTTTTTTAGTGAAAAAAGTCGGTTTTCACTGTATAAATAGAAAATGACAAATATAGCCAAATATATAATAAAAGATAGATGGAAGCATTTTGATTCTCGAAATCAATCAGTTCAATAGCATTTGATATCTTATTAGTCTGCAATGGTTCCCAGAAAGGTTTTGTATATATTATTTTAGATTTTTATACCAGTGTATATATTAATTTAAATCAGTGTGACTTCTTCTTGAAGAAGTAACATCCTCTACTCAAAATTAAACAAAAAGAGTTTTAAACCCTAGAAGCCACAAATAAAAGAACAAAAAACTTAGAATTATTATATCAGGCTTTAAAAACAATTAAACATAATTTGATCGCAAGTGTGAGAGTATTTTCTATTTCAGGAAATTTAGTGAGTAAACAAAGGACACGCCTAAGTAGCAATTCTATAGACGTTCTCAGTTTTTTGAAATCATATTTTATTAAACAAAAAAAACAATCAGAATGTTTAAAATTAATTAATTAAAATTGTTCGGAATAGACAATACCCGAATTTAGCTTAATTGTTTTTAAAACTAAAATTGATATCAACAAGTATGCATCAACATGTATCTTTTTTTTTTAATTTAGTGAATGTTTTTTATTTTTCTTTCCCTATCATAAAAATAAAAATATTTTCATACTTATATGTGAAAATGATGCATGAATAACGAATAATTATTTTCAAAATTATTTAATCAAGATAAACTATTATTTTTAGTTCTACTAATTCAAATTAAAATAATTTTGTTTACTATCTATAAAATTGAACAATAAATAAATTCAGTCAAATACTGCTCTAAATCACACTAAATTTGCGGATAAACTACAGAATATTCGAGCAAAAATTTATTTTCTATATAAAATTCGAAAACCGGCTAAAACCGGATTTTTAGTAAAATTAAAATTCGAAAATCGGTTTTCTGAAATGTCGGTTTTTGTATAAACCCTAGTTACCACATACTAGGTTAATAAAAATAGTAATAATAAGTTTCTTCTTTCCACAACATTTCTTTCTAAAATTGATATTAATAGAACATTTCTGGATATGCTGCTCTGAGATATTTTAACTTCACTTGAAAATATACTGGTTCTTAACAAAGCATTATATACATATGTTGTACGATGATTTTTTTTAATATTTTTTATGAGAGTGTACTTATTAATTCAATTAAACATTCATGTGTGATAAAGAGCTTATTATATCCAAAAAACAAAAAAATGTGTATACAATTGTAGGTGTCTTTCTGGAACAAAAAAGCAATAGGTTGCTTTCACATTACTCTTTTCTCATTATTTTGATTATAATTTTTGGATATTTGTTAACTAATGAATATTACTTATATTATTAGTTATTACAATTATTATTTATATAGTTCATACCATTTTCCGTTTCTGTTGTTGTGCTATCAATTTCAGTGGTCTTTGTTGTTCTTCTAAGTCTTCTAACTTAAGCATTTTTGTTTGTAAAAGCACTTTTCGCATATGAGTTCTCATGCCTTCTTTCCAGGCTTTTTCTGCGCGTTCCTCATATGCGCCTGCTGGCCTATCTTCTAAAAAACAATCAGTAGGTTGTAATAGAATATATAGAATAATACTATTTGATATACATAGATATAACAATGTGTATTGTTCTCTTATATTGTCTGTGGAACTAATTTAAACTTCATTGTCTATGCTCAAAATTTAACTTTGAACACCGAACTAAAAAATAACATTGACGATTTTTAAATGTAAATTCCATTCAAATATAGCAAAATGTGAATGTTGTCATCTTCTGAGTTATTTCTCTAGCTATTATCTTTAACACTTGAAATTGTCTGTTAAACCATATTGAATGAGATTGCAGTCGTTTTTTTAAAAATATTTGATGTTCCTATACATATTCTGAGCTATACATATTCTCATTCCATTATTGCATCTCAAATAGATAATAAAAATTTATATTACTCTAATCACATTTTTGTTGATCTGTTTATATTCATAGTGATTATTTTTAATTTCCGTAGGGTTTTCGCAAAGGTGCAGCCGTTCCAAAGATACGGGGCAAAAAGTGTTAAATATAGTAATTAAATTTTTGAGAGAACGGAGCGTTGAATAATTCAAAAAACGTTTTATTTGTATTGACGAAATGAAAAACTGATCACATTTTTGGAAAGGCATGTTTAGCGGTTTTGGAGGTCTTATAAAAATGTAAGAAAATTTGGCGGTCAAAAATGATCATTAGACATATACACATCAAATTATCTGATATTTTATAGGCATGTTAATATTAAGTATAAGTTTTGTTCATATTTCTGTGGGTTCTGTCTCAATGTTTGCCCTTTTGACAGCGAGGCGGCGCTTACGCGCTTTGATATTTCATTTCTAAAACCATTCACAGCGACCTCAACATGAAAACGGTGCATTTAACGTTCCAAGAATTCAAGGAAAAATACAAACGCAAACTGTACTCACATTCGAATCCTTCTATAGTTGAAATTACTAAACCTTATGGTACAAGGAGATTGAAACGACAGTGGCCTTTAGACATAGTCTTAGATTAGGTCTAATATAATATTATTATAGTAATTGTTAAACTGAGAAGATCTCATTGGAGCTCTTCTTAGGCATAGCTCTTAAAACATTGTCATTTTAGCTCATAGGAATCTTTATGTATTTCTGATTGCTAAATAAAACGAGTTTAAAAAAAAAAAAATTAAAACGGTTAAGAAGCGCGATTGCTTTGAAAAAGTCAAATTCAAAAAAAAAACGAATAAGAAAAACAAATTTATCAAGTCTTTTTTTTTTCAAAAAATTCAATTTTTCAAAATTCTCAAAAATGGATTTTTTTTTAAGTTTTCAAAAAAATTTAAAGCTGTTTTGAAAAATTCAATTTTCGGTACGGGAATTACCAGTAATTTGCCATAAGGTACTATGCCATGCACTATTAGTTTGTTGTATAATTATTATCTACTAATAGCATTTTAAATAATTTCGTTATGTGCACGATATCCCCTGTCTATGGCCACTTTTTTACTTTTTTAATCGTGAATGAATTATGGCCGAACTAAATTTTATTGGATGCGATTGCGATGTACTAACTTTCTTTTGCTGCCATTTTCCTCCTCTCCTCTTCAAGTGCTCGCAACTTTTCCTCCTGCTTCCTGCGTTCTTCGGCCTGTTGTCTCTCCCTTTGCTTCTGTTCTTCGATTTCTTGGGCCCGTTTGCGTTCCCTTAGTTCTACATTGCTCTTACACCATTGATCTTGCCAAGCATGTAATACTAATTTGCGCGCTTTCTCGTGTGTGAAAAATTCGCGCATACGGGCCTGATCGGCTTCATCTGTTTTTTGGAAAGCTGGCGGAACATAAAAACACCTAAAGAAGGCATTCGTTTTATAATAACCATATTTTAATTTTAGTTGTCGATTATTACAGAATCAACGTATTAAAATACTTCCAGGTTAGAAATCTTAAGTTGACGCGAAAATTACAAATTCAATATTTAATTATCATTGTATATATCCTCAGTTTACATTGTTACTATAAATTTTACAGTATTGATACTATAAAAGTATAATATGTTCTTTCAATATCGTATAAAATTTAAAATTAATAAATCCTCATTTGTCAATTGATGACGCAATAAACAAAATTATTTGTTAGAAAAATGTACACTTGCAAAAAGATAAATTAGTAGCATAAGGAATGTATCCTAACATAAATTGCTTGCAAATCGGTATGAATAAATGTTATTAGCAAAATTCATATTACATTGTTCTTATAATAATTAATCCTTTTCTTTTAACTTCTACCTGAAAGATCCATTATAATCTCCAATGCCAATGATATTTCGTTCCAGAGGCAAAGTATGAACGCCAATATTTGACAGAATTTTACCACTCAAGCTTTGTGAAGTAGCTGCACAATTACTTCTATATAAAAAGTCCCAAATTTCAACTGTCCCATCGTCTCTTGTCAGGTAAAAAATATTTGATTGATAACGAGACCAAAGGCAACAAGTCAACTTCACTTCCAATTTGCGCCACATTAATGGTCGATTCAAATATTTTTCGTCCCAAATGGCGAATATCTTCCCGCCTACAGTCATGTGAAGTTTTTCTATGAATGGATGACGGTCCAAAAATGTAACAGGACCGTCATGGATGTATCCCCTGGAATGCAAGGTAAAAGGTTCCGTATTAATCAGCTGTCCTTGATTATATTCAAAACCCTCCCACGAGCCGGTTAGAAAATCACCTTCACATGTTCCTGTAATAAAAATTCGAGCCAGTAAAAATCTTTGCAAGTTGATTAGATTGAAAAGTCTAGAACGAATGTAGTTAATACATAATGTCATAAGTTGTTCATGTCAGGTTTTCAATCGTTTTATAAATATTGATCTAACAAGTTTGTTTTATATACACAAATTATGATCTTAGATTTTTTTTACCTGCAACAAATTCCTGTTCAACCATTTGTGGAACTTCTGTGATTGGTCGATATTTTATCCTGTTGCTTATCTTGTAGACAGCAGGTGTCAGAGAAACTTGTTCATATTTTACCGGCGCCTTTTCCAAACTTACCGCTGTCACTGCCAGCTTTAAACGCTCATGGTTAGGTTTTTTAACCAATATTCGGTAATATGGCTTCCAAACTCGGTCGAGGGCTTTGTAAGGCGATACGTCCGATGTTAAACCTGATGAATGTTACGATTCTATAATATTCCATCCCATAGTATGCAATAAAAATAACTTAGCATAGTTCTTTCAAATGACAAATTTTTCAAACTTTGTGTTACAAGCAAATAATGGATAAATAAAATCCATAAGCAGATTGATACTTGAAACGGCATACGAATACTTGAAATTGATGAAAAATTCATTTATTTCGAAGTTTGAAGTTTATAAATTAAAGATAACAATATTTACCTGCTGGTCTTTCTGGCAGCCTGCTGGGTTTTTGGGAAGCAACCTGACTTCTTGTTAGTTTTACTGTTAAATCCCATACCAGTATAGAACCATCATCAGCAGCAGTTATGAATTGTTTAGAAGTCCTACCTGAAAACACATTCGAAAAATATATTTAAAATATTTAATGAATTTAAAGTAGTAAATTTAGTTAATAAATATCAAACATTTTTGTCTGTAGAGAGCCAAAATCGACTACTATGGTGAATGAAAAAGATGTGAAAGTTATCGATGTGTTGACAGAAAGAGCACTATTATTTTTAAATACAATCTCCTTAAATTACTTTACCGTCTTCTGGTGGTATCAAATGAATCTGTCCAGTTTTTGAACATTCGAAATGTGGTGATAGCCAATGAATTGTGTGTACCAAAGAATGGTGTGAATGTTCTAAAGCTGATCCTGCAGCAGCTCTCACTGAAGCGTCATTTTTTACATTTTTCATCCATTCCATGAAACTAAACATTAGTACACGATATTTAGCCTGAGCAACGGTCAACACCTCATCTTCCTCCACCTAAATATTGGTATTGAACTTCTCTTGAATTTGTTTATGAAGGATAATAAATATAATAATACAGTAGAATGTTTTTAATGAGTAGAATAAACAAAACATAAAAAATCCGCTATAAAAAATTTTGGATTTACATTGATATTAAAAAAGTTCTTGGAAAGGTTAAAAAGATGTGAGTGAATCAGCGTAACGTAATAAATTCAGGTTAAAATTAGATCAAGAATGGTCGTAAAAGAAAGAAAATATAAATAGATAAAAAAAAATCAAATAAATAATTTTATTTTGTGACTTTTTAATAATGAAAAAAGAGCAAGAGCTAATTATTCGATGTTTTGCAAGATACGTTTATGAATATCAAATAACGGGTGGTCCATCTAGTGGTCCTAGTGATCTAAGAATCTTACGGTTTAGATATTTCTGTAAGGAAAACATATAAAGTATTATACATCGTTAGAAAGGTCTCAAAGATTTTTTCTTATATATTGCAAGTTCGAATTCCGCACGGTGTGGCCTACAGGCAAGTTGCTATCGATAAATTCCAATTTGTAAATTGGCTATCCTATTGTAAAATCAAGCAAAATAGTTACGAAAACGCGAATACAGATACACGGAGCTTTAAACGATATAAGCAAATTACATAAATTTCATTCACACAGTCTCGTTTGTGGTGTTAACATATGCATTTGGACATGAGATATTCATATTGAAATACCTTCTGGAACCTATGATTTAAGTCCCATATCATGATCTGCCCACTGGAACATCCACCAACTATGATATTCTCATCAAAGGGACAAAATGATAGTGCTGTAACTTCTCTATAATTTTCCAACCACAATTTGTGTTTCAATCCCTCATCGAAACTCCATACGAGCACAGGGTTGAGTTCGTGTACGGCTCTATTCACAGCGTCGCCTTCCTTTCTGGATCGGCTTGTGCTACACGCTGGCTAAAGATAAAGTTAAGATAATTTTAATAATTTTTATAAGATAATTCTGCCTGTTGCGCTTTATACATTTACATTGTGTTAATGCTCGTTCCAATATTTTGACTATTATAATTAAACGTATATTTTTAAGCGTATATATATATATATATATATATATATATATATTCACTTCGTCGTAAAGATGAACAAAAATTACAATTATGTAGAACTTTCAATCTCTCATTATATTATTATACATTTTTTGAAGGGCTGCATCGATTCCCTAAATCTACGTGGTTGTACACGTATAGTTCTTTCATGTTAAATTTTGCAGATAAAATTATCGTTACTGAAGGCTTATATATTTGTATTTTCATTATGTGGTAATCGAATTTCTTTATTATACAAAAGCAATCGATCACAAATCTTCACTTACTTCGTTTACATAAGCTACTGCCACTATTCCTGTCCATAAAGGATGCCAGGCTGAACAGGAAACCAATTTATTTTTGCATATTCTGATATCTGTAAAGCATTGATATTCTTGCAATACCATACTGTCCCCTGTAATTATTTTATCTTGCTTAACAGCCTAAAAATGTCATGACAAAGTTTTATTATTTTTATAATATTTTTTTTTGTAATTTATATATTACTTTACTGCACTTACTAATCTCTGAATATTATTTAAATCTATTATAATTTGTTATATATGTCAGGCTCAAATTTATATGCTTTTATAAATTTTCTATCATTTATGGTTTTTTGAGATAATTATAATATAAAGCTTGAGATGCCTTTGCACGACATTTGACTCATATTATTAAAATTGCTTATTGTTTAAGAAGATACATTAAGTTTTACTTTATTATATAAATAATTCAAATAAAACTAATATCATATATCTTGCTATCTTTCGCTTATATTTAATAATTTATGTTTTCAAGTTATAATCAACTGTATTACATATATAGCATATATTGCTTAATTTTACTGTCTAAAAATTTGGGCCGAGCCATTTGATCTCTTCAAATTTGCTTAAATCTTGAAATATAATATTCTATAGTCATTGTTACTGTATTATATAGTCTTCAAATAATAATTATATCTTGCATTTATGCCCACCTTTTCTCGTAGCTCCGGATAATCATTGAAGTATATATTAATGACTTCATTATAACGTATATTGTTTATCATAATTGGTTCAAATTGTTGAAGAAATGTGGCCAGCCGTTCGCCTGCATTTTCCTGGGCCAATTTCATATCCTCGGTGCAGTCGTATTCGTATTGTAAGCACTTGTTCTTTGGATAAGGACAATAGGTCTGCGCACTCTGGTGTCTTTTTGTATTTCCACATTGAGCAAAATTGTCCACGCGCTTTCTTTGTATATTATTCATCGTTGGCCTAATTCAGAAATTAACATGTAATTGTAACTGTAATTTTAGTTTATATATCATGAAGTATGATGGTTCCAATTTTTCGTAAGCATGTTCGCGGTAATAAGATAGAATTAGCTAAATAATAATAAAGCTGGCTCCCAAAGACTATCTGAATTAAAGCTTATTATTATTCACACATTATTCTGAAACTTAAAACAATTCGTCAAGAACTGAAATAAAAAAATTACGAAGATTTCGCGATTAATGATCTATATATAATATATATTAATATATAGATTAATGTATAGATATTGTTAATGATATAATGATATGTTAATGATATATTGATATGATATATAGTTATAGATAATGTTAATTAATATATAGATTAATGATATATATATATATATAATATATATATATATATCAAGAACCATGAATACCGTGGATAATGATTTTTTATATTACTCATATTTGATTCAAATAAATAATTTAGAAATGTTAATTTCGTTATCGAATTACGTTCATTTTATTTTACCTGTTAATATGTGATCTATGCATAGAGATTTATTAATATTTTAATAGTTTTCTGCTTGAATTAATATTCAAAATTTATGCATATGGCAATTTCCATTTTTAAAAAATATGTAAATAGCGCTTTAATTTCACTTTGACACGTAATTTAAAAATTAGACTTTCACGTACGAGGTTTTCAAAGGTAAATATATTTAATATAATAAGAAGTCTGTAACTAATAAAAAGAATATCACTGAAACACTTCTTACCCTGGCGGTTCCAGTTTCATATAGCCATCTCTACAATCTTGCGGTTTTCTGTCATCAAACGATGTTGTCTCCAATTCCATCGGAAACACAGATTCAATCTCTACTTCCAAAAGAGCTCTTGTGTTGCGAGCGATTGCATCGTTTACTTCAATTTCACTGCCGCAAGATATCCATTGCATAATTGTCTTATTAAGAGCATTTGCAAGTTTTTTGGCACGATATGCCAACATGCGATCTATCAGATCTTGAACGGCCTGCGTTGCTTCAGCAGTCGATGTGACATAAAATTCAAGTGGTGATTTTGAGTCATCCAGCGTATAACCTAGTAATAAAATTTAATCATCCATATCAGAATACTTGACTTGAAGCTTATTTTTTAGTCTTTTTTTTCAGTATAAAGAGAACATATATATGATTGACATAGTACAAATTGTTGATTTGGGTTACGTTTAAGAATTTTACTCATTATTTTTTCTATACTACAGTATTTCACAAAAAAAATTGTTCTCCGCATTGTCATGTGCGCGACACACAATATTTAACAATTTTGCCAAATAAAGTATGTCCAACAAATTTTATCATGGGAAATTTTCTATACTAAACTATATTTGGCGCGTGAATCTGAGGATCTGTATATGCATCACAAATTTAAGATACTCAAACACATTATTGCCGATATATTCGGAAAGTAGTCTTTCAGTATTTCATCTCTGCAAGAAGACAATAATTGCCTGCTCAAATAAGTTTTTAACTAATAGCGAGTAAAGGAAATGGATGCTAGTATGATATTTTACTGACATTCTGCAAATTAAGATAACAAAAAATAAATGTCTAATGGGTAATATTTGGAAAAAAAATTAAGTTTGTTTGAATTTTACTGCATATAAAAATACGAAGATTTGTGATAAATTATTCTGTTTTGGTCAAATACCCATTAAAAAGTCCTCTGCTTCCATTTCATTCAATTCATCGGCTATTTGGTAAAATTCAGAATTGGTTTGATAGATTTCTATATTTTCCAAGGCTGCTTTTCGATTTATTCGTTTCCAAGGTTGTTCTATAGTAACATCATCCCCGACTACGATGCCCATTGTGCGCTGAGTGTAATCTGATATGGGAAGTATTACTACGCCTGGTACTGAGGCAAAGTCTGGTTTGTCATCTGGAGGCGGAGGTTTCTTTTTTCGTCTTTTAACCTGAAAATAGATCGAAACAAACGGAGCATTAGCAGTATTAAATCAATATTATTGTGGAGTAGCATTCAACTAAAATGGGTGATAAAACCAGACCAGAAAGTCCTTATTATTTGAATTCAAGTTTCAACATGCTTGGCATATATACGCCAAATATTCATAAACAATTAATAAGTATTGAGATTTGCATACACAACAATTTTCAGATTGCATATTATCACATCTCATATTAATAAAGCACTTATTGCGTTTAAGGCTCTCATATGAAAGTTACTAAGTAAAGAACGAATTTATATAAAATATAAGGGGCTACAAAACATTGTATTGATATTTTATTACTAAATCACTTTAGCTCTATATAAAATTATTTAAACAATATTATACTTATTCTATATGAATTTGAGCTATAGAACTTATTCTATTATGAACTTATTATATCTATATATGAATTCATATGTAAAATTGTACGTCATTATTAGCAAGGTGTCCATATTTTTTCGCATGTAATCCGGGACGAATTATAAATACGTGTGAATTATAAATACGTTGATGAGCTAAAAATTTATATGTACATTTTTTCGGTTGAAATTTTATAGTTGAAATATATTTTAAAAAATATTGGTAATAAAAACATTTTTAAAAATCCGGGACAATCCGGGACAAAACACCTAAAACCGGGACACAAACAAATATTGCTTTTAGAAAAAGCCGGGACGTATGGTCACCTTATTATTGGTGAATAAAAAGTTTCTTAAAATAAATATAACTTACAATAGATGTATGAAAATGTAAAAGTTTTATAATTTTCACGAAACACTACAACTGCCAGTGATAACTTCTTAAAAATAATTTTTGAAGTTTTTTTTCAA
>NW_020539725.1:35514541-35558566 GCF_003426905.1 Ctenocephalides felis | reverse complement strand
CAAGATGTCTTAATTCTTGAAATCTTGTAGCAATTGTGTCTCTAATTTTGACTGTGGTCGTAGAAATATATTCAGCGTTACTGTTTCGAAGTTTATTTAAACAAAATTTATGAAATTTAATCTCAATTAACAAAAAAAAAAAAAGTGGTGACAGTTACACCAAAGCTCCAGGTTGCATTTGAACGCTCATAATTTTCAAGGAGAATTTTTTTTTTCAATATAGTGACGATCAATATTATCACCTCGTTTCAGCTTGACGTTGAGTTCTCGAACACGCTATATATGAATTTTTGCATTTTTGAGAATAATTGATAGTTTCAAAAATATATTTTCTAGTTGCCAAGCAATTTAAACGGTAAAAATTTCTTGCTAAAAGTACTTAAATTTATAATAATAATGTTCTTTAATATAATCAAATATATTTTGAAAAATCTTGCTACTAAATTTTGAAATCCGAATAGAGAGGAAACAATAGCAAATTTATATATTTGTTGTGTTAACTTATTATCCATCAAAATAATTATATAAACTTATATTCATAACTCCCTATAGGAGGGTAAAAGAACGTCGTCTGTTGAGCGATCAAGCGCTGTACAAACGTCAGATAGCACGTCACACAGCGCTACGAAAATCGAGTGAAAATGCGATCCGAGCTTCCTCAGAGTTCTTCCAGCACCGAATTCGACACGACACCAAATAAGGAATGATGGGGTTTGCCAATTTATCCCGAGCCAGAAGAGTATGAAGACGAAGACGAGATTCTGTAGGAACTCTTTCGACTTCAACAGATGATTTGATAGTTGACCAACCAGTAGTGGTGGAACAGAAAAAACCAGCCAAGAAGGCAAAAAGGGCGCGAAGAAGGAAGCCGATGACAAAAAGGCAAAAAAGGAAAGGGAAAGAAAAGAAATAGGATATAATAATATGATGATAATAATAATATAATTAGAAGACGATAAACATTTTGTATATTTTATATGCAAAAGCACAAAAATCAACTCTGTTGTTATCGATGAAGTTGTGCTGATTTCAGAAGTACAAATACAATTAAAAGTAATTCAAATTCATAGTAGTAGCTTATTCACAATTCTAAATTGAATCGTGCCCGTAGTATTTACTTTCACAAAAACAATACTTTAACTTTATATTCGAACACATATATAATAAATACTTTAAAACGCTTACCTTGGTCATTTGTAGGATTTGTTTGATTTTCTTCGAAAGCCTTCTCACTCCATTTCTTCTTCCCGACCAAGCTGCAGTTTTTCCCTTTACTAATATGTAAAATTGTCATTGGTATAGTGTCAAGCAATATGTTATTGATCTATATTTAATCTAGATACTTACGCCTGAGGGTCATGTTCATAATTGTTTTCTAGAGCATAAGAATCTTTCACTGATTTCCAGAATAAAAGTTCTGCAAAAACTTTATTGTTAGTCGCAGCAACTCGCGTAAACTGACGCACAATATAAATAGCCAATTTTCGTAACTCCTAAAAATAATGAGTTAAGGATTAGATTATACTTATTTTTTAGTAAAAGTTTAGGACATTATTTTTTCTTATTTTATATTAGTATTCCAAATATAAACTAGCAAATTAACAAATAAATTATGATTAGGATATTAAAATAAGATATATATAAAAAGCAGTATTGGCGAAAGAAAAAAAAAACGAATAAAAAAAGTGAAATCGATTTGGTTTGAGATAAATAATACTGATAATATTATTGGTATTATAAGAACTTGAACTTCCAGAAACTTTATAAATTATGAAAAGAATAACTACCTACTTACCGAATTTGAATGAAATATATGAGCTTATACATAATGAGATTTCAGGTAATTCCGAACAAATAACTAATTTATCTTTGTACCTCATGCACAGTTCCAGTCGGTGCATTTAAAGCAGCTTGAAAAACTCGAAACAATGAAGCTTGAAATAGCATTCCTGGACATTTACAAGACCAGGCGATGCGATGTAGTAAGCTACACGCCGCCACCACTGCTCTCGAGGGTAAACTGCCATCTGTCGCCTTTTGTAACAACATCGTACAGGCGCGCACCACTTTCGGATTGCAAAGTCTGTCGAAAGGTGACTCAGTTAGTACTATTTTGAACATTTTCTATAGTAATAGATTTGTCAGAAATATTACTTTATATAGAATAATTTGTATATATGTAGAAAAGAAACTAAACTAAAAGCAATAAAACTTAACTTGTTACAAAAAATAATCCAGAATCATTAATATACTATATTCATACATAGCCTCAAATGTTGTAATCCTAGACATAAAAACATATTTTTATCGATTTTTGCGGTGCAAATATTTCTACGTCAAATAAATCAAATATCAACTAATGTCGAAACACTATATACTTACAATTTGTATTTCTAGACCCTAAACAAAGATCTGTAATTTAAAAGTTAATTTATGCCAATATAATTTTATTGATGGCTTTATATATTTAATTAATAGCTAAATTTCTGAGGAGAATAAAAAATAGTATTATGAAAGATTTTGCGCTTTATATAGATTAAAATAGACACATTATTTCAACTTTTCACATACCTGAACACAAAATGAATCTTAATAAAAACAAATAAATATTTACCTTGTTTCATAATCACTGAATTTAAATTGAACTTCAAAAGTTTGTGGTTCATCTGAAAATAGAACAGTACAATCATAATTAAGGTTTTACATAATATAATATAATTCACATAATATAAGTGAACATAATAAAAAACGACTGCGAATACTACTTTATAAAAATAGTTTTAGTTTTATTAAATGGAAAACAGAGCAGCAATCTTTGTTTCAACAACTCGTTTTTAATTATGCGATAAAGTATATAAATGCTACTTTATATAAAATGTAAAATTTTGAGTAAATATAAAGGTGTCAATCGATTTATATAATACAAATTAATAATTTTTTATAATATATTTTGTAATATATATAATAATAATTTTACCTTCTTCCTCGTTTGAATGTTCCTCATCATCATCTTCTTCTTCTTCTTCCTGCTGCAACACAGGCTCTTCAACAAAAAATTCATATATCATATATCATATATCATTTTTAAAAGTAAAATAAAAATAATGATTGAAAAATATAGAAAATTGCTCATAACAAACAATAATATATTTGCAAAACATGATTTATGATGAGACGCCACATTATGGTTGGCTTTTTATAAAGATAGCAATGTCTGGAATTTAAGCGAAATACACATTTCATAAAGTAAAATAAAAAAAATCAATAATAATGATAATGGGGTGTAATGTTTCGACTCACAAGATATTTCCCGTGCAATAAGTCTCTCGACGTGTATGCAAATATAAAAAGACGTAATATAAGTATCATAATAGGAAAAATTCCTTATAAACATGGTGATTGCATCTGGCTTTCGTCATATACGCCTAAGCATGTATGAATAAAATAGAATTCCTCTGTTTTCCCGTATAGAAGCCATTGGCTTCATAACACGAGCGAAACCGACTCTAACAAATTAGATTACAACAGACAGAAATGGTTATAATCTTCTGTAGTCTAGATGCACGATACGTATGCTCCAGTACAATGGAAAATGAAAGAAATTGCACGAGATTTCAGAATATTATCAAGATGAATGAGTTTAATAAAACAAATAGTAATGAACAAACCTATAAGTAAAATCATGTTGTAATTGAAAAGCATAATTAACTAACTTAGATTCTCTAAGATATTTGGGAGAGAGAGATTCATGATTATCCTAGGCTAATTAAATACTAGTGGTGTATGGTATCGTGCCTTAAGGCAAATTTCTGGAACGGTACTGTACTCTTTAGCGACAATGAGTATTGATGCTGAGGGCACCATAACTTCCCGTACCAAAAATTTATTTATTTAAAAGAGATTTTATTTGAACTTTGAAAAAAATAGTTTCTTGAGTAATTTTAAATTTTTGAAAAAAACTGAATTTTTGGAAAAAAAAACTTGGAAAAATGATTTTTTTATTTTAAAATATCTTGGAAATCTTGAATTTTTTTTTAAAGCAATCGCACTGCTGTAGCTGCATAGAGACAAAATATCGAAGCGGGTAAGCGCCGTGTTGCCGTTTATGGACAAATAATGTTACGAAACCCATAGAAATTTAAACAAAATTGATACACATTATTAAAATCTCCATAAAATATCCGATAATTTGATGTGCATAAGTCTAATGATCATTTTTGACCGCCAAATAGCATTCTTTTTTACTTTTTTTTACTAGATCTCCGAAACCCCTGGATCTGCCTTTCCAAAAAGGATCAGCTCTTCACTTCGTCTATACGAATAAAATAATTTTTGAATTATTAGAATCGGACGCTCCGTTCTCTTAAAAACGGAGTTACCCTTTTTGGGACTTTTTGCCCCGTATCTTTGGAACGGCTAGACCTGCTTTTGCCAAAAACTAATCAGCACGTCTCCTTATCAATACGAATCGAATGTTTTTTGAATTATTCAAATCGGTTGATTGGTGTTCCCGTCACACACACACGCATTCATCTATTTTTTCTATAGTATGCCAAAATGTTCAGAAACCCTTGAAACGTAATAACGATATATACGATATATAAAAATTTTCATTTAAGATTTTTTTGCGATTACTATAACTTACCCTACGGGAAGAATTAATAGGACAAACGCTTTAAAATAAAAGTGAAATCAATCAATAATCTTCATATCGCATTATTTTTCATTCAATTTGCTACTAATTAAAGTTAACTAAAGCTGGTTATTTTTAACCATTTTAAAGTTAATCAAATATAATAACATTTATTCGATAAAGAACATATAATATCAGAGCACTGCTTTGCCCTAATCATTGAGGAATTTGAGGTGATACATAAAAATAATATTAATTTCAATTAAACGTTCCTAGAGCAAGTGAAGGACCTAATATTTACATAATATTTTAACACCAAAAATTTTCGTACATGCATATCTAATGCTTTAGAATCGACTTGATTACCATGCCTAAAAGGGTCAAAATATAAAGAGCATTCAAATCAATACGATAATAAGGGTCTTATATTCAAACAATATCATATTTCGCAATAAACTGCCCGAAGGGACAATGGGTCCAATCGATGTGTCAACCGTAAAGCTAATAATTGCCTGGAAAGGACGCCCACTCCGGTCGTGGGTTTCGAAATGGATCCATTACGGTACTGTACTCTTTAGCGACAATGAGTATTGATGCTGAGGGCACCATAAGCTGCAGAATTGGTATGTACATAATATGCTTTGTTCATCTAACCATGTAGCCCCTTGTATTGTGTATCGAGTCACTTGGGAATTTCGTTATTTGCCTACGCGATCTGTTTACTCAAAACACAGTAGAGGAGTTGAGTATTGGTCTTTTACGAGAGAATGAATTGATCTTAAATGTCCCCGATTGGCAAGACGATTCACGTTGAAATGGTTAAAACTAGAAATATTGAAAAATTATTGTATAATAAAATATCTGAAAATTGGTTTAAGAAGTAAACCTGACCAACGAAGAATTCATTCGGTAGTAATCAAATCAAAATAATATAATTAACAACAGGCTAACGCTAAAGCAGTTGTGCAAATATATATTTAAAACTAAAATTTAGAAATAATGAGATAAAATTTTAAAATTGCCACAATTTCATGATTCATTTTATTAACTTGTATTAACCACACATGATCACCATATCAGTCATATATGTCTGCCGCCAATAAGTTCTACATTAGTCTCTGATATTCCTGATCTGGTAGATCCACGATTTCCTGACATCTGGCCACGTTAATGGCAGATGTCAGGCCCAAACGATACATGTATGCTGCGGAAGTGGCCTAATAGGTACTAAACTTAAAAATTCTTAGCTCACATAAAAACAAAAAAGCAGCAAATAATGATCAAAATGAAAGAATTTGATTGGCTACTGCGTATAAAGTCTAAGCTCTCTGTTGAAAATAAGTTGCTGCTATATAAATCAATCATTAAACCAATCTGGACTTACGGAATTGAGCTCTGGGGATGTGCTTACAAATCGAACATAGCTATAATGCAGAGAACTCAGTCAAAAATTTTAAGTACAATACTTAATTCTCCGTGGTACGTTACAAATGAAACCATTCACAGCGATCTCAACATGAAAAAGGGTGCAATTAACGTTCAAAGAATTAGGAAAAATACAAACGTAAACTGGAATCACATTCAAACCCATCAATAGGCGACATTATCCAACCATTTAGTGTTAGAAGATTGAAACGTCAATGGCCTTTAGATTTAGGCTTCTTAGATTAGCTTCAATATATCATTATCTTTATAATTGTTAAACTAAGAAGATCTCATTGGAGCTCTTCTTAGACATCGCTCTCAAATATTGTCAAATTTAGCTTATAGGAATTTTTATGTATTTCTGATTGCTGACTAAAACAGAGTTAAAAAAAAAAAAAAAAAATAAGACTGACAGGACTTGTCGAGAAAAAAAATTAATATAGGGTCATGTCAGTATGTATGACATAAAAAATTGTGTTTTTTCATGCACTTTTGCCATTTTTTCGGTACATTAGGTTTTCTTAATGCATTTTTTAAGTTACCATGGCCCATGTGTTATTTGTTCTAATATTATCGTGACAGTTAACGTGCTAATTTTATTTCCGAGGGCTCCTTGACTTTTGGGTTAGCTAGCTGTCGGCCATTACGTTCGACACACGTTTATATATTAATAATGCCATTACATTATACCGTTTATCGCTATTGATTCACAGAATGCCGTAATGTATGCACAGGCTGCCTATGATATTATTGGATCTTGTTTGCTTATTTGCATGTTGCTTATTAATAGCGACTAATTACGTATGCTACGGGTGCTAATTCCCTTTTCATGACATCGTACTGACAGTTGACCTGGTGTGAGATAAATTATAACATGGCTTATGAAATTATTAAATGGCGACAAGTTAATATTGTGGAATTGATACTTTGAGAAAAAAAAGATAATAAGGCTATCATCGCCAATTTCTGATCACTATTATTCCAAAACCTAATAATTTAGGAGCAAAGTTTTTATTTAAAATTTTTATATACTTTGTTATATAGTTTAACAAGAAATTACTATTTATAAACACTAAAATTTAATATAGATAATTTCGTTCTCCATTATCGAAAAAAGTCGTTCCCAACGTAAGAAATTAAGTGACTGGAATTTGTAAACTTTACCGTACGTTGCGCAGTAAATACAATACTTAACACTTAAATAAAATATAACAATATTTTTATAAGAGTGTAATATGGTTAAAAGAAGGATAATTGGACAGAGCTTTTCTTTGGTCCAGTGTGCTTTGAGATGCACATCTGACTAAAAATTTCTTAAGCAAAATTTCAGCAAAATGCCCAATTAAATTAATTTATTTTTCACTCCAATCATTATAGTTCAATTCTTTTTAATGTATGAACTAGAACGACATTTTTATCTTTATTATAATAAAAAATGGAATGTGATAATTAAAAAAACAGCAACAAAAACTAGTTGCTCCTGCTATAACGACATTCAGAATATATTAGTATAGCATAGATAAGTTGAAAGATGAGCAAAACATATTACTTACTAAACAAACTAATAAAAGTTAAAATCGAATTAAGTATACACATTTTTTGAAGGAGAAAATAATTTATTCTATTTTTCGATAGTTTACCATTATGATTTTTTTTTAGATGACGCAGAAGTCTAAATTGTTTAATGTTGCCAGGCGACCTGGGCTTTTCAACCTGATATAAATTGAAAGTTATATAATCCATTTATACCGCACAAATTATTTTTAACTTCCCGTGGGGTAGTTATAGTAATGGGCCGAAAATCGAAAATGGAAATTTTTGAATTTCTTGACGTTTTGAAGGTTTCTAAAAATTTTGGCATATCTCAGATAAGATGGATGTTGTGTGTGTGTTTTGTATGTCCGCATTTTTTCGTCCACGTTTTTGGGCGCACGGATCAACCGATTTGAATGGTTAAAATTCGATTTCTCTTGATAGGGAGATGTGCTGATTAGTTTTTGGCACAGGCAGGTCCAGCCGTTAGTGAGATACGGAGCAAAGAGTGCGGAAAATACAAATCGAGTTTTTGAGAGAACGGAGGTCCGATTTGAATGATCTAAAAGCATTCAATTTGTAATGATTGGAAGAAGTGGTGATTAGTTTTTAGCAAAGGCAGACATTTTGAAGATACAGAGCGTCCGATTTTAGTTTTCAAAAAAAATTATTTTTCAAGTAAAATTTGTCTTCGTATATCGAAAATAATTCAGATTTTAATTTTAATTCTGTTCTAATATACTTTGAACAAATAATTTCAACTTTGCAATTCTGTTTATATAATTCTTATAAATATTAGACAATATATATAAAATCTATTTGAAAACATTTAATATTCCTCGATCATTTCGTTACTGTACGGGAAGTTCCAGCAATTTGCCTTAAGGCACGATGCCATACACCACTAGTTTTGTGTTTCATTTGCATATACATATAAAAGGCTTATGATCACTGATTTTTGATCCCCTAATTTTGTTGGATGGAAAACAAAAATTCGGCACATAAAAGGTTAAGTGAAAATAGCACGAAGCATCTTGCAATCTATAGTACGGGTTAATTAGTATTTTAGTTTCTCCATATAGCTCTCTGTATTACTATCCTACATCCCGAATAAAGGTGGATGCATCCTAGCTACGGCAATCAAGTGTCCCATCGTTCATGAAACTAGGACGTTTAATCGCTGGCATAACAATAGCAGCGGAAGCAAAGCCTCTATTGTGCGATGGGCGGCGAACGCTTGACCGATTTTCAATAATAGACGAACAATGCCAAAAGGTTTATTAGACGTGTCATACGCAACGGCTATTTCACTAATTGCCGTCATTAGCAGAAAAATATTCGGTTCGAGTCGGTTTATAGAAGTGGGCAAAATTATATTAGAGCTTGATATGCAGCGAAAACTTTTTTAAGATTTTCCGCGTCCAATTCCTCATTTCTGTGTATAAGGGACTACACTGCGAAATGAGCGTAATATATTAATAAGTTAGTTATTTGGTTAGGTTTATTCAAACAGTATCTCTATATTTTTTTCTAGCATTTATGTTTGAATTAGGCTTTAATTCTTATAGAGTTATGTTGTCATTAAGTTGTCATTAATCAAATACTAATTCAAGCTGAAACTGGTACGTATCATTAAATTAATTAAAAGTTTATAAAAGTTACTACTAGTATTTCAAACCTGTATAAACTTCAAAACTATCAAATTTTTAACTACGAGCATTTATATAAACTTAGTTTAATACAGGCAAGTAACAAAGAGTTTACATCAATTAAACATTTTTAACTTTCCGTAGGGTAGTTATAGTAATGAGCCAAAAATCGAAAATAAACATTTTCATATTTCTCGACGTTTTGAAGGTTTCTGAACATTTTGGCATACCTCAGAAAAAATTGATGTGTGTGTCCACGTTTTCGGGCGCACGGATCAACTGATTTGAATGGTTCAAAAAACATTCGATCTCTATTGGTAGGGAGATGTGCTGATTAGTTTTTAGCAAAGACAGATCCAGCCGTTACGGAGATACGGAACAAAGAGTGCAGAAAATACAAATGGAGTTTTTAGAGAACAGAGTATCCGATTTGAATGATCTAAAAATTCATTCAATTTGTAATGATAGGGAGAAGTGGTAATTAGTTTTTGGCAAAGGCAGGTCCAGCCATTTCAAAGACACAGAGCTAAATGTGTTTTTGAGAGAACTTGGCGTCCGATTTGAATGATTCAAAGAACTTTCTGCTTGTTTCAACAAAATATAAAGGTTCTGATATACTTTAAATGAACAAATAATTTCAACTTTGCAATTCAGTTTATATAATTCTTATAAATATTAGACAATGTACAATATTTATAATAATCTATTTGAAAACATTTAATATACCTCGAAAATTTCATTACGGTACGGGAAGTTCCAGCAATTTGCTTTAAGGCACGATGCCATACACCACTAGTTCTTTTATATATTTGCATATATAAAAAGCGCAGGGTCAGGAAACATGAAAGCAGAAAAGTGTATAAAAAATGTGTAATGGTAATGGAAATAGTAAATAAGAAAGAGAAAGGGAATCATCGATTTGAGGCAGATTAACATTTACATATGTGCTAATCTAATATTTTCAATTTAGAATTATACTATTTATCAGCTCATTATAAATAAAGTCTTATATTACACAAAGTTTTATATCAATACTATGTGTTCAATTTTTGAATCGTGATCAGATCAATCGTAATTATTTTTTTTGGAACGGTAATCAGAATATTATTAATAAAGTTAAATTTCTTGTCGTAATCTCAATTAATGCAATGAATATGCATGAAATGTAATTTATAACAATTAAGTAAACTATTGAAAATACCTACAATTCGAATTTTTGCACGATTAATGCAGTCTAGTTTATTTTAATCTAAGAAAATATATATGTAAATACATAAGAAAATTTCAATTTCTTAATAAATATTATTTTTGTTGATGTCTATGTATGTATTATATACATACATTATTCTTCATACATTCGATTATCCGGATGCCCATCGACAAATATTAGTCCGGTTGATCGCGGTTCTAATCTACTGTATAGAGAATATTCAAATAATATACTTGAAATATACTTTAATACTACTATTTATTGAACGTATATGATAAAATAATAAACACAATTAAACATCATAGACTTTAAAATTTTAAAATTTACCAAAATAAGTGACTTTAATAAGTCCATTGACTGATTACCATTTGAATGTAAACATTTACTTAATCATACTATACAACTTTCTAAATTTTGACTTCCCAAAGCTTAAACAAACGACATGAAAGATTTTCTCTAAATCATCTAGATTGTTTCGACGTAAAAATCTATATAATATTGATCAAGAGACAATTCCAGGTCATTCTCCTATAAATTATCAAATTAATCCGAACTTTAGTCTAATCCAAGTGCATTTAGTTGACAAAGCTGCCTGACTCCTGATTTATCTCAGTATTTGGAAGCCCGTCCTTCCACTTTCGTTAAATGCAGTGACGTAGTTGCTGAAGGACTTTGGCGCATAACTATTGCGGTGGAGCGGCACGTACGCGGAGTCAAATAGCCGGAACTGTGCGGTCAAACTATCCCCGTAGAGAGAGAGAATTACGGCGGGCTGAATTATTATACAGGTAACGGCTATCCCATCTCGATAAAACCATAGCTGGTGGCACGTTTGAAAAGTCTAATGAATTCTAATTTATATGAATGTTTTTATCGACGTCGAGACGTCTATTTAACGAGAAAAAACGATATATCTGGTGAATAAAAAAAAATTATTTATTTTGTCATCTCTATAAGAAATGATTAGTATTTGAGATTTATCATTCTAGTATTATTTTTGTAATTTTTGTATTTTGTAATTTTGTAAGTTTTTATTTATCTTCGAATTTACCTGTCCACCATTTTACCCGTATCTACCAATTTACATGTCTACCCTTTCTTCTGTCTAAGTATGTATGTAAGCATGTATAAAATTTTGTATATTTTTGAAAATTTTGAAAAAAAAATTCTGGAAATTTTGAAATTTGTTCGAACCGTATAAGTGAACTTTAGAAATTAAAAATTTTGATACGGAACCCAAAAAATTTTTAATAAAATTAGTTCACATGTTTAAAATTTCTATAAAATATCTGATAATTTGATATGCATATGTCTAGTGATCATTTTAGACCGCTAAATATCATTTTTTTACACTTTTTTCTGTGTCTCCGAAGCCGCTAGACTAGCCTTTCTAAAAAAATTAATCAAATCTTCATTTCGTCAATTCAATATATATCATTCAATTCGGGAGCTCCTTTACTTCAAAAACTGAATTACCATTTTTGGCACTTTTTGCTCCGTATCTTCGAAACAGCTGGACCTTAGATAACAGTGAGTGTTTGTAATTTAATATAAACTTCATATAATAGCAATAAAGCTCAATTTCAAACGTAGAACCATTTTAATTAGAAAACGTTCAGAGTAGTAGTGAAAAAGAAAAGGGCCGTTTTTAGGGTTTTTCTGGCAATTATTCGAATTTTTCTCGTCGTAAGAACCATCCTTGGACTTCAACGATCATTTTAAAAAAAGAATTGGCCAAATTGGTCCAGATGTTGTTGAGTTATGCGCTTACGAACACTTTTTGCTATTCATTTTTATATTATAGATGCATATAAATAAAATTTGAGTATCTGTTTGTAATATTAAAAGATCTAACAAGATGCTAAACAACTTAAATATGATTTAAAATAATAAAAAAAAATCTTCATGTATTCAATAAAAATGAGTTTTTTCTAATGAATTTTTTTTAATCAGAATTGAAAAGAATTGTATAAAATACTGTTCATTTTTTTTATTATTATCTTAATGAAAATTAGCTCTTCCAGTCAGTCAAAAAGTTCTATTTTTTAATTTGCATAAAATTAATTCGAACTTCGCATTCGGTAATTTTCTTATTCATAACGTATTTTTTCATATAAACATTCATTGTTAATATCATTTTTAGATATTTAAAGAAGCAATTGCGAAGAATCAATTTAAGCCTATCCACACGAATGCCGTCGGCAACATTAAAGTAATTTAAGTAATAATTCTGCAATTTGCGAGTAGAAAGGGTTAATCTTATATTTTTCGAAAACCTGGAACAATCCAGAATAAAAGTTCCAAATTCGGATCACGAGATGGAAATCCGGGACTGCCCCGACCATACCGGGACGTATGGTCACCTTAGTTAACAAAAACTGAGAGTCAACTCAATCGATTTTAATCTTATAAAATTTAATATGCTATGGTTGGAATTAGGATGAAGGGATATCTATTATGTTTATAAATGCTCGATTATTATTCTAAATTATGATTGTGGATTATAAATTATAAAAAACTGGTTATGGATAATGAACTATAAAAAACTGGCATGATTTAATTTTGGATTATTTGTAAATTAATTAATATATAATTAATTTTATAAAAAGTATTACAAAACGGCCATCGACTATCCTACTTTAATAGGCATCCGATGTCTATTGCACACCGAGCTAGAAATCACAACCGATGTTGGCTAATGACACGCGCAATTAAATTCGATGCACCAAATCGAGTAGAAAACCGCCAATAGAAAATTTATAACGTTGAAGTTTTTGGATCTACTTTACGATTCTCGATATCATATAGTTTGAACTATTTCAGGATGAGGTAGTAGAATAAAGGATATAACCCGATCGTTAAGCGATCTAGGTCAGATTTTGTGGAACCGAATGATAATAAAATGAATTTTGAATTAATGCACAATTTAGACAATTATAAAGGGCGTTAATTAATTTTTAGCAGCAGAAGCATTTAATTTATATAAATGCTTCTTTAATTCTTTAATTTATATAATATTATTTTAGATATATTTTTTAGATAAAATAATAAGACAAATAACTAGATTTGATTGTGTTGTATGTTAGAAGAGCTAATATGTAACATATTTTTGATATCGTTATTTTGCACACAGAAAAATATTATAGTAGGATAGAAATTATTGTACTTATAAACTATTAAATATATTTATTGTAACATGTGTAAACAATAAAATCCAATAATTTTATATTAAAATTTTAATTTTCCTTACTGAAATATACATTTTCTTTGAGAATAACAGTAAACGTCATAACAATTTTTATTTATGCTGCTATAACGGCATCAGTAAAAGAAAATAATTAAAATCACTTATTGCATTTCCTTTGCTGTTATATCACTACTTTAATGTTCTTCATTGTTTATTACTTATACATCTGGGCATTCCCAGAGGGTAGAAACAATTGCGAGATGCTTTAAAACCCAACAATTACATTACGTTAACGAGTTGCGTTGTAAAATAAAACATGATAACAGATACTGCAAGAGAGAAACCAGAAAAATATCCGTGATAAAAATTATTATACAATAATAAAATTAATGAAAAATCTTCGTTTATTGCTAATAAAATAAGCAGATTTGAGTAAATGCAATTATTACGTAAGGTAACACGCAACATATTTTTATTAAAATTTAATAAACTTACTGAAAATTAAAATATAATGGAATTTATTAGAAATTTATTATTACGGATATGCAATTTTTGTTATTATTGTAACTAACTTTCGATCATTGCTATAAATCATCCAGAAATCGAAAAGGAAAATTTTCACGTATGTAACATATTGGCATACCTTAACAAAATCGATGTATATATGAGCGTATGGATGTATATATGTGATAAAAGAATTTTTTTCGACGTTTTCGGGAGCATTCGATTCATATTGGTGGCAAAACGTGCTAATTAGTTTTTGTGACTACCTTTCACCATTTAGGAAATACAAAGCAAGGAGTGCAGAAAATTGAAATTAGATTTTGATAGAACAGAGCTTCCGATTTTAATGCTTAAACATATTCAATTCGTAATTATGGGAAGACGTAGTGATTAGTTTTTGGAAAGACAGGCCCAGCCGTTTCAGAGATTCTGAGTTAAAAGTGTAAAAGATGATAGTTTTTGAGAGAGCAAAGTTTCCGATAAGAATGATTCAAAAAATATTCGATTCGTTTCGAGGGGGTGATATTCTAATTAGTTTTTCCATCCGTTTCGTCGATGTAATACTTTATCTCTAACTCCGCTTGATTAAGTTTTGTGTATTTACTTTCTATGTAATCATAGAAATCGTATAATTTATAAGCTCTTATATTTTGCCTCTAAAATACGAATAATGAAAGTTAGCCTATAATAATGTATTTGAAAATATTTAAAATTCCTCGAATATTTTATTACAGTACGGGAGGTTCCAGCAATTTGCCTAGGGCACAATGCCATGCACAGCTAGTTGACTTGATTTTTTATAATAATTTGTTTTTTTGCTATTTCAGATCATGAAATGAAAAAAATCTGAGACTCATTTCTTTTTTATGTGTAACTATGATCGATAGCTAACTATAATTGATATCCTAAATTATATTAGTGAACTATTCATTGTATGCGTATTATGCATCGTAATTTTATTATCACTATAAAATGATCTAAGAATTTGAAACTAACACCTATGAGTGAGTATGAGAAAGTACATTTATTTAAAGCATGTTCAATAAATTTTAATATAGTAACAACATCTGTAAATTATGTGAAATAGTATTTTACGCATAAACTATTAATTATTTTTGTTTGATAAATCATTTTGAAATGCAATATCAAGTCGAATAAATATGACGCCTTAATCGGAATAATGCAAAGATAAATAACAACATGTTACGTTAAAATAAACAACTAAACAAATATTTACATTTCACAGAAAACTTTATATAAAAAATTATTAAAGAAACTATTAAACGATTTCACAAAGCATGATTTTATAATTAAAACGAAGTTCAACAAGATTCATTAATCCAAACCGATTGGCATCGCTGAATAAATTCTCTTGGCGACATTACTTTATCGTAAAATATCTGTGTGCAGCAGGAATAACATTTCTTTGATGCTTTGCTGCTTCTAGTGGCCTCACACCTTCTCCAATTAAATCGCGTGAAATCTCGAAATCGAAATCTACTTTCCCTTTCGCCAAATGAAGAGAAATGATAATGTCACAGAAATACGTCTGGCGATATAAGTTCAAAGGTTTTCAATACAGAGATGACTCAGCAATGAGAATGTGTCTGAGAAGTGTTAGGTTGACAGTAAATAATTTGTTTTAATCAGTAAGAGATCGAGGTGAAGTAAATTAATAGAAAATTTATAAATAACAACGTAATGTAAAAACTACTAATAAGCCTGGCCGAATATAGTTCCAAAGTGTAAAATTACTGTCTTTGCTTTTTTATTTTTAACTTCCCGTAGGGTAAGTTATTGTAATGGGCCGAAAATCGAAATTGAAAATTTTTGCATTTCTCGACGTTTTGAGGGTTTCTGAACATTTTGGCATACCTCAGAAAAAATGGATGTGTGTGCGTGTGTATGGATACAAATTTCCAGTCACGTTTTCGGGCGCACGGATCAACCGATTTGAATGGTTGATCCGTGTGTGTATTGATTTCTATTGATAGGGAGATGAGCTGATTAGTTTTTGGCAAAGGCAGGTCCAGCAGATACGGAGATGATGAGCAAAGAGCGCAGGAAATAGAAATCGAGTTTTTGAGAGAACGGAGCATCCGATTTGAATGTTCTAAAAAACATTCAATCAGTAATGATTGGGAGAAGTGTTTATTAGATTTTGGCAAAGGCAGGCCCAGCCATTTCGAAGATACGGAGCTAATGTGCAAAACATGCCATTTTTTTGAGTGAACTAAGCGTCCGTTTTAAAGGATTCAAAGAACTTTCTGCTTGTCTTAACAAAATAATTGATTTTGAAAAAAAAATTTGTTTCAACCTTTTTGTTACAATATTAATAATAATCTATTTCAAAACATTCAGTACTCCTCTAACATTTCGCGGTACGGGAAATTCCAGCAATGTGCCTTAAGGCACGATGCCATACTCCCAACTAGTTCCCTTATATATTGCACGATGACCACCTTATTTTTCCAAGATTATCTTCTTATGCAAGTTGTCAAAAACAACATCCTTCTACGTTCCTGTTTAATTTCTTAAAAATTACCCAAACCAATTTTCTTTTCTTTCCGAATCATATAAAATACAATTATGTCTTATCCGATTCTAATAGAATTACTATACATTGGTTATATTCTGCATCGTGCTAAATTCAAATTCCTATAATAATTTTCATCACATGTGATATATTAGCTTAATTTTGCATTAAGTTTATAATGTCAACACCATTATGAACATACGTTGCATGCATAATTAATTGAGATGAAGTTATATGGACATAAATTTGTAAATATCGTGCATGAGCTATTCCATAAAGCGCTCGACTTTACTTTCATCGGAAAGTAATAATAATAATTTTAATTACAAGAAATTATAAAAATAGGAATCGATATTGTTTAAAAAAATCGATGTTCACATCAACTTTACAATAAAAAAAACGTCGAAATTCATATAGATCTCAATAATAGTAATAACGATAGGGATAAGATGAGAGCAAATATTTTAATTATGTTTTATGAAAAAGTTGATATCCACAATAAATTACAATAATTCGAATCCATGAACTTCAAACAAGTCTTTCTTAAAACCCACAATACAAACCGAAATCCCCGAATTTATTTAGATCCCAAACGCACACTAAACTAATTGCAGACGGATTCTGCTTTGTGTGCACGGCAGCAATTACTTTAATGACACCCGAGGACTGAATACGAAAAAAAACCTAGAACTCTTACGGGGTGAGGGAAGATTTGAATAACGCTTTTGGATCCAACACCCCGAGTTCGTCACGTCTTAGACTTGCCTTGTCAACAACGCGGCGGCTCCCTATCCTAATGGATTAGAGTAAGGACTGCCCTGAGGCAACTAAAGATGTAATTCAATAGTGAGGAACGTGGAACCGTTCACAAATGTCACCAACGTCTTACGATATTTAATTATTTCAATGATGTGTGAAAGTATTCGAGAAAAGGATGAAATGTATTAGAAATGGTTAAAGTATACTTGACTCGGAATAGGGATTTATTATATTGTTGGTTATAATTACATTAATAATGAAAAAGAGCTAATTCGTCCTGCTAAAATATCAAAAAAACCTTAATTCAGATGCTGTTTTATTTAAATGAAAGCCAGGTCTATTTGGAAAACATTTTACTAATTGAAGTACATAATGAGAAATATTGTCATAAAAATAATATTAGATGATGATTTATTTAAGAGAAGACTCAGTGATATTGTGGATTTGCTATAAATAATTACAGATTCAATAACCAATTAAAATTCTAAACCCGAATTAAAGATTCTTGATTAATAATTTTAAATGTATCAATATTTTATTCGGCACTTCAAAACTGAAGTCATAAGTTGATGATAGAATTCCTAAAATTTCAAAATTTTTGAAAATAATTTAGAAATGTTTGAAAACAAAATTATTCCAATTTAACATCAACTACATGGGCGCGTATTTACTTGATTTGCATTCGATATTATTTCGGAATAATTACAGCAAATCAGAAATTAAATTGGATATTATTTCAGAGCGTATATCCGAAAATTAAAAATCATTACTCTTTAAAAAGAATCAATATATATCAGAAAATTAAAAATTATTATTCATTAAAAATAATTAATATATATCACAAAAACTACTAGCATTCGATTAATTCATTAAATGGTTTGGAAAACAAGGTATGAAGATGTAATTAATGATGAGGTACAAGAGGAATATACCTCCTGACATAAGTATTGAATCCCAATCAAAATTTGCATCCAATTTAAACTGGTGATCTTCATACAAAAGGGTAATTTTCACTCAATAAAATTAAAGTATCACTAGATATAATTGGCCTTAAGACAATTTGTAAAAGATTCTCGATATTCTCAATAGACTTTATCAATAACAATCAAGATTTAGTTACTTTTTAAATAGTGACGACCAAATTTTGAAATTTTGGTCCATTTTTTCGAAACTTTGCTGAATTTTAGTGTTGTTCAGATCATAAACTTTAGTATAAAATAGCAAAAAAAAATCAACAATTAATTTCTAAGAAACATCTCGGCCAATCTTTACTAAACTAACTCAAGTAATTCAATAAATAAAATTGAAGTACTATTAGATATAAGCTTTAAGACAATTTTTAAAAGATTCTCGATATTCTGAATGGACTTGATCAATAACAATTAAGATTTAGTTATTTTTTAAATAGTGACGACCATATTTTGAATTTAATTGATTTTTTCGAAACTTTGCTAAATTTTAATGTTGTTAAGACGATAAACTTTAGTAAAAAATAGCAAAAAAAATCAAAAATTAATTACTAAGAAACAGCTCGACCAATCTTTACCAAACTAACTCAAGTAATTCAATAAAATACTATTAGAATATTTAACCCCATTTCAAACAGTACCATGTATGTAACTATAAGCATTTCGACAACGGTGAGTCGTTCTCAAGATTATGTAGATTAAGATTCAATCAAAATTATCCCCTGCGCATTCTCATAGATTAGGTATAGTGGCAAGTAATCACAGCGATTGCTTGGATATATCAGAGCTACACCATAAACACATTGTAGATGTTCCAGAATATCGTGTTGGTACTGTTTGAACAACCAATATGAAAATGCGAATGAAGAAACTTACAACTTTTTTCAAAACAATGTATGGACTTAGACGTACAAGTACTTGATCAATCGTTATTGCAAATACTATTTGGAGATTGTCAATTTTACAATAGCATTTTATAATATTGATATGTTGATTTTAATATTAATCAGTTTTTGTTTAATTATTGTCCAATTCATATTTTATATAATTTTATAGTATTAGAGTCTCTGCTTTTTATTCCTCTAATGTCTTTTAGATTTATCTTATCACAATTATTTTCAGAACTTATTCTCTTTGCGACACTATACTTACAGATTATTTTTACAAGTTCATTCCTAACATCAAATCTTTAATTTATTTCTACTTTATGAATAAAAAGTACTCACTCGAGGGTAAGTGGTTGAGTTACTAGACTCAATTAAAGGACCCGGGTACGAGAACCCCCTTCGAAGAGCATGATATCAAGCAGTAGTGACACCCGTTTTTACTTGGAAATATGTTTCCATTATTTAGTATTTACTTTAATATGTTTCCATGTGAAAATAGCCTTCATTCGGCATTACTGCAACAATAAAAATATGCGCCCTGTTACAATAATTGTAATAATAAAACTAATCACACAGAGATGAGACATCTGTTTGGGTTGCCACCGATAAAACGGACTTAGTATTAATTCAACTTGATTTAACTGCTTATAGGACCCTAAGTTCTACTTGCTGTTTAAAATAATAAAAAGATTTTACTCTAATATTGGGTTTTTATTATTGCAATGGGTATTTATAAAGTATGTATATATCACACTCCAATGAATTGAATTATGTTCTTTAGTATGAAATAGAGATGGGTAACTCACTTCGGAGTTATCACTCCGATACAATTCCTCCCTCGGAGTGAATCCGAATGGAGTTGTCCTACAGAATTTGTCATATCCAACTTCCCTAAACTGGTACTAAATCTGCTAACAGATAGCAGATATTTGCTTGAGATTTTTTACTAATACAATACAAAGATTTGGGTGGAAAGTGTTTTTTTTCTCATCTCACAGCCAGTTTTAAGACTTTCCAGGTATATAATGTCTCAAAATATTGCTATTTTGTATTCTATATTCTGTATACGATAATGTTTGTCCGTAAATGAGCTCTTTCAATGGTATACAACCAGCTAAAAAATATGTAGAATTATAACTTTTACACAATTATGATTTTATAATTATTTAAAAGTAATAGTATGCTAATCAAACTACCTGATGTATAATTAATTATCAAAAAGGGCATAATAAAAGAATATGCGGTATTATTATTATGTGAAAAATATTATAGACAAAGATTTGTTCTTATTTTATATATAAGGTTCACTGCATTATTTTCATATAAAAATAAATATATTCAAAGAATTCTATATTTTCTCTTCAAAACTAATTACAAAATTGATTTTGATTCTCAAGTTTTTTGTCAATTTGAGATTTGTAGGGATATTGAAATGCATAAAATAGTAATTATTATATTAAAATGAAGAAAAATGTTTGAACTATTTGTAAACTATTTCTAAAGTCTTAATAAATCCTTAGATATGTTAAAAACGCACCAGAGAACACATTTGTGTCAAGTATTATGCTTCAAAGTTGTCGGAGTTGTGGAGTTATTAAGTGGATATAACTCCTCTCTGAGGTGGAGTCAAAACCTAACCGATCCGACTTCGGATATGATAAGCCCATCTCTAGTATGAAAAATAAAAGAATGAGATACGCATGAGTGCAAAATAATATATAGCTAAATTTCAGCCCAAGAATTCGATACATCATTTTAATAATAACGCAGGAATATAAGTTTGAGAACTTATTCCGTATTATAATAAAAGACAGAATGTATCGTCGTACAACGGGAAAAGAGTAAGTACGTGCGTCGTTACAAGCTATAGAGAACACGACGAATACTATGAGTGCAAAGGTGTTGTATTACTCAGGGCGATGGGAATAGTTGCGCGCTTGCGGTGATTGCTACTCCCAGTAAAAGCTCGCGCGTACGTCCTATTCCCTACCCTCACTCCACCTGAGTGCTATTTGACACCAGTCGCTGATAGAGATGAATAGAAAGTCGTAAATCCGAACCGAAATAGTCAATGTTAGATTTCAATTTGATCATCCAAGCGAAGAGATGCTCGTGCATTATTACTTTGATTAAACGGGCTGTAACTCATTTTTGGTGAATTAAATTTATACGACGTAATAATATTGGTAGTAATAATTTAATACCACGATTATATTAATTGGAGCATTTATGCCATATTTGAAATCGTAGCATATAAATGTTATATTATATTTAATTATCGAGTGATGATAAAAAAATCTATTATCTATGAAAGTTACTAGTACAAATATAAAAAAATTATAAACAACTACAACCATATGCAACTAAACAATAATATAAAATAATAAATTTATTTTTTCAAATAATAATTTAACAAAAGTATATGCAATTTAATTAATTCATTATCACTATCGAGTATATTGAGTACTTTTTACCAAAAACAAACTTATAATAAAGACCAAAAACTCATAAAAGATCATATTACATTATTATAATAAACTATATTGTCTGTATCCGATGTGTTAAATTAGCATAATCTCCAATTTTAAAAAAAATATTTTTTCTATTCTAATTTAAGATCGGATTCTTTGTCGAGATAAATAATAAGTAACTATAATTGTTGAGTATTGTTATTTAAAACGATGTGATATTCTATAGTATTTTCAAACTTCGAAACGTTTTCGAAAAATAATATTTTATAATTGTAATAAGAAGCAAAAATATTGAATAATTATCATAATTATTAGGTATAAAGTTAAAACAAAATGAAGATACGCAGGGGTAATCTGTATGATATAAAATATTTTGGCGCAAGTATCACTCAAAAAACCGTTACATTTTTACAAAAGATTAAACAAACATCATTATCTATCAGTGCAATTCTATTTATTGTAACACGATATGAAGCCCTTTTATTTGGAAAGCAATAAATATTCAGTTTAATATTTGAAATTTGTTTATCTTATAGAATCAATTGAAGATATAGCTGTTTATGCGATTATGGAATTTAAAGATAAATTTGTTTCGAGAAATTTAAACTTTAGGATATTATGTATCAAATAGCCCTTATGTAAAAATACCGAAAATACCGGAATTTTTGGAATAAATACCGGTAAAAATACCGCCTAAAAATCGGGCGGTTTACCGGTATACCGGTATTGCATTCCCTAGTACCTGCTGTTATATAAAATTACATTTTCAAATAGATGCTTTTACCATCACTCGATAATTAAATATAATATAACATTTATATGTAACGATTTCAAATATGACATAAATGCTCCAATTAATATAATCGTGGTATTAATTTATTACTACCAATATTATTACCTCGTATAAATTTAAATCACCAAAAATGAGTTACAGCCTGTTTAATCAAAGTAATAATGCACGAGCATCTCTTCGCTTGGATATACTCGTATGCACAAAGAACGTAACGTGAAAGTTTTCCCATATCATAGAAAAAAGCATAAATATTAGTATCCTTCGTTAGAGTTGACATAAAATTAACCAAATTTCGAGATTATAATACAGCATTTCCAACATCTCTTTTAGGGGCGTAGCATGCCTTGGCGGAGCCCCGTATCAAAACTTGTTAGAGAGCCCCCTTCAGAAAGGTAATGATTTTTCAAAAAATATAAAAAATGCATAAAATTAAAGGAATATTTATTTATCCTCATCCATATGTAAATTTCTGATTTTTTTTCAAACAATTTCATGCTTATATTTACTCTCCTTGTCGTTTTTCAAAAAACTGATTTATAAAGTAATGTATTCAGTTTCTTTGAAGTTTTTGCCTTCAGGAACGATAGTGACAGGTATGATAGGCGTTTCTCTCTTAAAGTTCTTAGGTAATTTTTAATTAGTAATAATTTTGAAAAATCTATTTCAGCATTTGCGATTGCAACTGGAAGGCCAAAGTATAAAATGCATTCTGTTATTATAGGAAGTAGAAGATACTAAAAATTTTTTTTTTAATTTGTGATTTCAAATTTTTAAGAGCTCACATCATGAGACCAGATTATAGTTTAAATAATTTCGTATTATTTTGTTTAAATCAAGTGTAATCTTTAACATTTTCGTATTATTTAATTCTCAATATTTTAAATACTGAATATGTCTAGCCTTTTCTCTTTATTGTAATTCCAGATATGACTTTTCATTTTTGAAAATTTTGATTCATACCTTGATTCGTATAAAAATGATTAATTATATAACAATCAGTTAAAAAAGATTTTTCTCAGTTTAATTAAATTAATATATTTGAAAGCTAATTAACGTTAATGAACATGAGTCCTCGGGCATATATCTCAGTATCAGAAATAGTCGTGTGAAATAAAAGCTTTGCTCGATACAAATGTCGATTAAAGCATAGAAACTCGAATCTACCCAAAAGTTCGGAAGGTGTTACATCAATTACATCGATAGTTTGGAGTTTCGGCAGATTATAACTTGTTTTCTAACTCGGAACGCGTGCACTGCATACGGCGGTATATCGCGATGATCCCATTTTGTTTGCTGGTCGTTTTCATGGAAGACGGCACTGGAATATTAATGCGATGATCCAAGATGAAAACGGCGAAACAATTGATTAATTATAAATAATGCCGAATTGTATAGGTAATAATAATTAAGTTGTTTTCTGTAGAAAAACTATGATTTGAGAACATATTTTTTACATTTTTATAACACCATTCACGCATTTGGGCCTTGCATATCTTTCCCTATATTTTCCCACACCATTCAATCTTCCATCTTTCGTCATTCAGCAATATTTTGCATCTCAATCTACAATTTACATATGACCACTAAATGCTGGCTGTATTATAACAAATTATTTTAATTTGTTATTGTTTACAATATATTAATTTAATTATTATAATAGATATTACTTTCGAATATCATAATACTAAAACTAAGTTAATCTGGAAGTACTGCCGTTAGAGTGCTTTACGATTTCTGTTATACCGAAAAATATATTCATCACCCATTCAGTTTTAGGACCTACACTAAAGATTAACAATATTGATAAGCCTATTGTTAACAAAGGAGTGATAAGAAACATGTTAATTACTACGACTTAGACCTTTAGACAAGCATATACGTAAATCCCATAACACTTTTCACACAATGCATAATAATGGGCGATACACATACTATAAGCCTATAGGAGAGACTGAGGATGAATGATCAACAATGAGTAAAGTGAGAACAATTAATAAATTAGTGAAGAAATTACACTTCGGACTTTGGGATTTATAGAAAATAATTTTAATAAGAAGTCAATCAAATCAATGAAATTTTAATAAAATAATTATAAAAAAAATCGATTCGAATTAATTTAATATCTCCGAATTTTTAACTTTATAAATGGAAAATATTTTATATTTATTTGATTATATGCATATTTCAAAACTTACTTGAATTTATTTTATTTGTCGATATTAAATATTTTATAGAAATCGTTTGGCTTTGAGAAATTCTGCAAAATTACTGCTAAATTATACTAGGTTTAGCAAATGTTTGTAGCATATAACAAAGATGAACAAATCAATAACTACGATTATCAGTAGTTACACACCAAGTACTGCCCAGTTTACTAAAATTTCTTCCTAAATTGAATTTAAGTTATGCAAACATGCTACATGTAACATGAAAATTTGCCAAGTCTTCTAAACAAATATTTTTAAAAGCACAACTCATAATTAAACGTTAAAAATATAATTTCTGTTCATTGTTTATTTTGGTCAAAAAATTCTGATTGTAGAATTCATATTTGACTTTCGAAAGTTATTTATTCAAGTACAATAGTTTGAGCAAGCTTTTTCATCACAGTCAACAGATCAATATTTAATTCCTAATTGGCTCTAAAGACCTTCTATCGATTTTAAAATCAATTGTTATAGGAAAAAAAAGTTCTTAGAAAAAAAGCTCGTTAGTTGATAAGCCAGAATCGTTCCCTTTTCCACCGTTTTTATTCCTTTGGAGGTGTTTTATATTTCCTTTTAAGCCCAACTAACTCCAATGTTCTGTATTAACTCATTCAAACCGAGCCCATGCAAATGCGATGCTATTATAAATGTTCGAGTAACATGACACTTTGTTCACTGTACTAAGATGAAGATAAATGCACTATCTGCTTCGCATTTAGTGAACTTTAGCAAAACTCTGTGACATTCAAATGGCAACTTGCGCGGACTTAATGATTCGAACGACCCTATCAAGATCCTTCGAGCGTGAAGTGCCTGATTTAAGTAACACTACAAAGTGATGGGAGTTACTTAACAGGAAAAGTTAAGTATATTATTATAGCCTGGAATAATATATCAAAGGCTGTATGAGTTTTTTAAATAAAGATATTCATTTGAATTATCCTGTTCATACAAATAGTCCAGTCATTTGGTGCAAAAAAAAGCTGTTGCCGGTACAGTACTCCGGGAATTCTGAAAATTGGTAATTTAATAGATTTCGAGGTGCTCTTTACGAAAATCAACTTTGCCACCTCAAATTTGAACGGCAAGTTGCCGTCATATTGAAAAAATTGCGTCAAAAAACAGCTTTTTTAAAATATCTCCTTTCTGGCTGATTCTGCGATAAAAGTATCTATGTACGAATTAAACTAGAGAAAATTTCCTACAATTCTCTAGAGAACCGTTGTTTTGTAAAACTGATAGTTTGAGAGTACGGCCGCCTCAAAGTCATTGCTGCTCTCGCCGTAGTATCAAGTCTGTCCATATATGACAGCACTTCGAACTTGACCACATTCTCTCTAATAATTAATATTTTCAATGTTAAATTAAGCGAATAAGATCTAGAAATAAAATAATTCAAATATTTTTCGTTTTTTTTGCTAATTTTTTAACACTTCAAAGGCAAAGTAGCTATAAATATACTTATAGCTTGAGTAGCACCTTATAGCGTCAAGTAGCTTGAAGCGTTAAAAAATCAGCAAAAAAACAGAAAAATATTTGAATTATTCTATTTCTAGATCTTATTCGCTTAATTTAACATTGAAAATATTAATTATTAGAGAGAATGTGGTCAAGTTCGAAGTGCTGTCATATATGGACAGACTTGATACTACGGCGAGAGCAGCAATGACTTTGAGGCGGCCGTACTCTCAAACTATCAGTTTTACAAAACAACGGTTCTCTAGAGAATTGTAGGAAATTTTCTCTAGTTTAATTCGTACATAGATACTTTTATAGTAGAATGAGCCAGAAAGGAGATATTTAAAAAAAGCTGTTTTTTGACGCCATTTTTTCAATATGGCGGCAACTTGCCGTTCAAATTTGAGGTGGCAAAGTTGATTTTCGTGAAGAGCACCTCGAAATCTATGAGATTACCAATTTTCAGAATTCCCGGAGTACTGTACCGGCAAAACGACCAAATGACTGGACTAAAAAGTCAAAATAGAATATCCTCTGTTGTGATTTTGTTGGTTTTTAAATTTCAGTCCATTTGATATTTTTTGACTAAATTTTGCCTAAAAATATCTGAGTTCAAGAGATGAACTGAAGCTACAATGATTTCTTATAAACCACAATGCTTTACAGTACTTCAATATTAAAATTATGATATAAAATGTTCGTAAAACAGTTTTATCCGATGCAATTGCGCAAGTAAATAAAACTCGCTATCTGTAAAAGCTCGTGACTTATCTCCATTTCTTTGTAAACAACTCAAACTATGTCCAGTGCAATAAAATTCGTAGTCGATTGTACATCCGTGGACTATACATAAGCATTTTAATGCTTGGAAATAGCATGACTTTGTTGCTACAGTTTGTGTGATATCGGAGACAAATCTACTAGAAAAGAAATGATTTCAAAAATTCATTTTCTTCCAAAAATTCCGAATCAATAATTATTATATTATATACCTATTCCGGTTCAGTTTTTCATGTACCGTATAAATAAAAATTATTTATCAACAACAACAAATTTAAATCAAAGTAGATAGGTACTAACAAGATTGAAACTGACTGTTAAACTAACGATATAAAAACTTCGATAAGTGTTTATAGATTTTATAAAAATTTAAAATTTAATATTAAATGTAGCATACATATATAACATATATTCTGCTATAATTTGAATATTGCTCCGGGTAACTATTTTTTAAATAACGAAAATGTGTCCGTGTCGTTCGCGGTGACAATAAACCGACATCACAACTGCAACGTTCAATTCCGAACAATAAATTACACGGCCACGAATGACACGAAATAACAGTAGTAATAGCAAAGACCACAACGACGTAAATTTTGCAATAGCCATCTATCCAACGCATTAAAATATATTTCGGATATAAAATACAGTTTTCCATTATCAAATATTGCGTTTATTTGTGCTACAGAACTACTAATCTAATCAATTTTTTATGCAATCAAATATTTAATATCTTTAATACAGCGTTACATTGATTACAAACATTCATAGCAATGTGAATGATGTGTTGATTAAAGTTTGCACACTTACACACGTTTATTTATTATCATTATGTGTTCGGACGTATTTTATTACATTGGCCATGAAAAGGTGACAATCTTCATGGCATTGAGCTTTACACGAGATGGTTGCAACCTCTGGTAGAGGGGATAACAGAGAGTTTGATAGATTCACTTCAAAAAGTAAAGTCCGCGCAACAACATGTATAATAAAAATAAATACATAAATCTTCTTCCATTATTTACTAACAAATCAGTGATTGTAATAAGAACTGCAACAGATACATAAAATGCAAACAAATCAGTGATTAAATACAGTCCACAGCTACAAGGGTTAAATTATAACCCAACAACCTGAGTTAACAAAGGAGAGTTTTAATAAATTTCTTAACTACGTAACATAACTACTTATGAGTTGCGTTTATTACATTTTATAAATGATTTATTGAGATATACTGCCAATACCCAACCTCGACAAAGACTTTAAAAAAGAAAAAAAAAACTATAATAACTAAACAGTAAATGTAACATTTTTCGTCTCGAGCTTTTGGTGTATGCAAAATATTTGTTCTCTGTAAACAAATCGATGATGTAATCGTAAATGTAAACATTAGGGGTGATATGCGCCACTACAAGTGATAAAAACAGTAAGATTCATCTGACTGAACTTCCACGATTTCGCGCGCACGAATCAACCGATTTGAATGATTCAAAAAACATTGGATTCCTATTGATGAGAAGACGTGCTGATTAATTTTTAGTGGAGCCGATTTGAATGATTCAAAAAACATATTACTTGTATTGTTAAAATGAAAAATTGATAAAGTAAGGCAGGTCTAATGGTTTCAGAGATACAGAAAAAAAAGTAAAAAAAAAGATATTTGCCGGTCAAAAACGATCATTAGACATATGCACATCAAATTATCAGATATTTGATGAAATTTTTAAAAATGAGTACTAATTTTCTTGAGTTCTGTACCAAGATTGTTAATTATTAAAGTTTACTTATACAGTTCAAACAAATTCCCAAATTTCCAGAAACTTTAGTTTGAAAATGTATATATTTCAAAGGCGTTATTCTAGTCGTAAGATGGATTTCTCAGATGGATTTATTCGGCACCTCTTGCTAATATAAACTTTCTCAAGTGTTTTGAGCGATAAGATCGTCACGGTATATTTTATGAACGATAAAATATATAGTGATTGATTATAATTATCTATTTGAAAATGTTTAAAATAATTGTTATTAATCATTGATCAATATTTATTACTATTTTTTTTTCTCGAATATTTAATTCAGGTACGCGAGGTTCTAGCAATTTGCCTTAAGTCACAATGCCATGCACCACTAGTTTTACTAAATATTCAATGTACATTTTTACACAAATGTCAAAACGACGTTTTCTAAAAATACATCGTCTTGACAAGATACTCAGACCTTCCGACTGCGGCATGTGCAGTCGATGACAATGGAAATAGGAGATAAAAAATAACTTCGCGACGCATTCGAACACGTCATTCGTGCGCCATATGTCACACGCTAAACGGCGGCAGCGGGCGGTGGACGGGAGCTTTTCGCAAAGCACTCCATAAATAAGGGTCGCTGGTGCACCACGACACGGGGTCATAGGCGAAGTTCGAAAAAATAAAAGAAGAAACCAAATTTGGAATGATATACCTTCATTACAATCGAAACAATAAAGTTGGTGGTAAATTCTTGCTAAAATCTTATTCTAGGAGTATTTGTCACAGACATATTTGAGAAGAATAAAAAACATTAGTGTATATTTCGAAGTACCAGAGTTCACTATAACATTGCATTGCCTAATATTATTTCCTACTAGTTTCTCGTTTGTTAATCATAATAATTTTGTTAGTTAAATAAATATTCCAATCGCTTTATCATTTTCACTCAATTGGTCTTAAGAGTGATATTATAGATGAATAAATTATAATAACTGACAAGAAAATAAATGGTAGCATTCAGTTAAAATATTAATGCCTGGAAGTGTACAAAAAAAACTTGTCTAAAATTGCATAATTATGTTAAAAAACCAATATAAAATTTGTTATACCATTAAAAATAATATTATACCATTAATATAATATAACTGCTTCTAAAAACCGATCATTTTTAAATGCATTATTTGTATTTATTTATATAAGAGCAAAAAAAAAGATTTATCTCGATACTACCCGCGTTTTAGCACCGTTTAACGAAGATATATCAAAATTTTCTAAATATGTTTAATAATTTTATACTCTATCAAGATTTGCAATTTATTTTGCAAAGCTTTGAAAATTGATTTTTCAACATAAGTACATGAAAGATTCAAATTTTACATATATATTTAACATAGATATGTCAAAATCTATTTTATAACTTATAATTGTGTTATCGAAACCGATAATATAATATTGACGGAAAGGACAAGAAAATATATTTGAGTTAGAAAAAAATTATTAATATATATGAAGACGCCCGGCGCAACGTTTATTAACAAAGTTAATTAAAAATCACTACACACGGACACTTTAGTACCCCGAAGAACCAGATATAATTAATTATCAAAAAGGCTATATCAGACCTGAAATAACAAACCACTGAATGGAAAATAATAACTAGCTAGTTCAGAAATTGTTTGTATAAATGTAATATAATTATATATATATATATATATATATATATATATATATATAATTTTGGTTAGATGTATTAGATGTTATCGGGTCAAGGTATACGTACAGAATGAATAATTTCTTATAACTAGCTTAGTACCTATACTAGGGTAGGAATTATTTTATTATGTCAAGTACAGGAAGATGGATGAAGAAAATTTGTGAGGCTCGAACAATATAGATATAGGAAATCAAATGATTACATTATTTCATGTAAAAAAAAAAGAAACGTTACGACACTTCGATGATACAAGTGGAAACATTATGCTACTAAAATGAATAATGGTTGAATCAATTTCACTTTAATATTTTTGTTAGGCTCGTAATAATTTATAGTAGTTTTAAATAATATGATTACTGAAAATGAAAAGCTTGCAAACTTGCATGAAAAAATGCAAATTTAAAGTCGAGAATGAAGAATTTAGACATAAAATTAACAAAACCTATACAAAAGAGCTAATAGTAAGTAAGTAATAAACAATGGCAATGTCGAAACACAACCATGCTTTCAATAGTACAATATTCACTAAAATAATTATAATTATAAGAACAATAGCATATTATCCTCTGTATGAACTACAAATATATCCATATAAAATTGATCAAAGAAAAAAAGCTTTCTGCGAGTGATAAGATTTTTTATCTTATTTGGGCGCCACTGTCTCCAGTTGCCTTTTGATTTATGATCGAGACGCTTACAAAGCGCATAGGAGGCATACGCCAGGACGCGTTTACGAACGAAACACATCGCTGATATAAAAGGCAGAATACTTTTTGGTATTGGCAAGAGAGAAGAAGGATTTTCAATCCATACCCCTGAATCAGGGTTTGATAGAAACGAAACGGTTTTAATTTTTACATTTGTAAAACTACTTATTATTCGTATTCTTCAAACGGAGATCATCTTTCATTCAATCACGACACGTTCAGAAAAACAATAATCTTGCATTTAGAGTTTATTAATTGTGGTGCAATTCTGCAAAGTGGGCTATCAATTAGGTTACAATTGCAATTTCTTTCACACTGATAGGTGCAAGTTTTGTTTATATCAGAATACATAGCCATTTGCAATACCTCGTTTGGAGTTTTGACCGCCATTGAAGAAATGTTCCGCAAAATTTTTAGCAGACTAACAAAGTAGATATCAGCAACATCGCTGCTGATGTGTATTTGACAATTTATTTACGTTTAGAAACTTGACACAATTAAGCCAAAACGATATTATTTTTAAAAAAATTTCAAAATTTTATTTTCTCTTCAATAAATACTTTTTTGTGGTATCAGCTTTAGCAAACATTCACATTGTACATAAATTTTTAAATTTCTAAATGATCAAACTCTATTTTGGCAGAAATTAAGGGCCTCATAAGATCTCACTATAAGAACTATGGAAGGAGATAGTAAGGCAAAAAATCTTCCTCCTAACCAAATCTATAACTTTAATGACAAAAAAAATAATAATTGAAAAGAAAGAAGAATGGTGCGTTATACAATTATATACAATCAAATAAAATAAAACTAAAGATAACTTATAAAATGTATATGACTAATGTATGTATAAACAAAGTCAATCAATAAAAAAAAAGGTCGCAGAAGATTAAAAAGTGGCACGTAAATTCTTTGTATTCTTTCTCATATTACAAGTGGTGAATACACAAAGAATATCTAAATAAATTCTCATTGGTATTTACCCATACATATGAAAATTATATCTGCAGTACTACCTTTTTGCTTGTAATTTTTAAATTCTTTTGTATACTGTTTAAATAAAAAATCACCATTTTAGGCGAGATACGATTATAATATTTAGCAGAAAAAATGTAAATTGCTTCGTAAAAATTTTGCGTCATATTTAACTTTCCAAGAATTCAAGGAAAAATACAAACGCAAACTGGACTCACATTCGAACCCCTCTATAGTTGAAACTACTAATCCTTATGGTACAAGAAGATTAAAACGACAATGGCCTTTAGACTTGGTCTTAGATTAGGTCTAATATAATATTATTATATTAATTGTTAAACTGAGAAGATCTCATTGGAGCTCTTCTTAGGCATCGCTCTTACATTGTAATTTAAGCTCATAGGAATCTTTATGTATTTCTGATTGCTAAATAAAACGAGTTAAAAAAAAAAATATTGCCAAGTGAAAAAATTAAAAGATAATTTCACAATATGCTCAATTTTTGATAATACACTCGTACTTACATCACAACATTTTAATATACATTGATTGTAAAAACATTCATTTATAATAAATATCCCATTAGATTCTTAGATTTAAGATAAACTCCACCTAAAACGAAAGTTTTACAGCCGTTGGTCCATATCCAGAGTGTCACATTTATTTTTCTATAGGCTATACTCAGGGGTGAAATGAGCAGGATCATTTGTCATAACAGGAATCTTATTAGTTTCATATTATTCCACGTTCAACACGGCCGGGCGGATGCGTTAGTAAGAAAAGAGGGTGAATTTTCTTTGCATCGTTCGACTGCAAGAAGGTGTATACGACAATCTGGCGGTGAAAACGTGACTAGGTGAAATACATTGTCGCCTCATATCGTATTCTTTAGAGTCAATATTGCAGTTTTGGATAAAATAGAAAATTACCTCAGTAAAAATAGAAAAGAATAAGAATTAAAAGATTCCGTTCATTGTAGATGTCATTAGAAAGTAGTTTTAAACAACAGTAATGAGAAAAAAGAAGGCTCATCTAAAATGAAATGCATTAAATTGATAATTATCGATTACTGTTTATTTCTACTAATTTCTTATTTTATGCTCTAGACAATTAGATCAACTAATTAGGATGCTATTCAAATTTCAAGACCCAACTCTTCAGAATATGGAAAAAAGTGGTCAGGCATGTATATATGATACACTCGTGTAAGTGGTATATGCCAAATATTCATTTTTATTAAAAAAAAAAAAATAATGAGCATAATTTCTTCAACAAAATTTTCGCTACTGTATTGAAATACATACAATATTTTGAAATGTTTACAATTTACATTTGTCAGGTTAGCAAGTTTTGCCAACAACCCTTTCTATAAGTTATTTTGCGTAATGAAAATGAACTCTTACTTAACTGCAGTACATTTCTTTATTTATATGGCGAGTCGGCCTTGGTATAATGATAATAAACGTAGGTTATCAAACCGGATTTGATCCAATTTCGGGACTTCACTTGAGATCATAGATCTCAAATATCAAGTCAAAACAGTCTTTAAGGGACATTTCAGCTCAAAAATATTATTAAATATTGCCATAGCATATCACAATTAAGGTAGGACAAGTAATGGGTTCCTTTTCAAACAAGCCCTCAGAGGAACTAAATGCCCTTGAATTATTTAGACAAATCGTTTAATGTCCATATGTTAGATGAGTTATCAAATAGCGATTTATAAAGTATCATAACAAAATAATTTTATCTATCGCGAAAAAATGATTATGATCATGCATGAGCTTTAAAAATTGACAGCTACAAAGAGTTATAAATCCTTTTAGATCTCACAATATAAAAAAGTTACGAGCAGAGTTAATACTTATTGTCACTCAATAGGACATGAAAATCATTTCTACGGTTACGTTCCATTAAACACACATATACCTGTAAAGGACAATGGAAAAATATAGCAATATAAATCCCCCCGTGACAAGGATTAAGTCGGAATCTTTTCTAGTCCGCGGTATTAAATCTCCAAAGAGGATTTTATAAAAATGTCCAGGTGACCGAGGAAAGTTAATATAGAATGATCACATAAAACGAAACTGGACCATGACGTGTTTAAGGATTAAGTTCGAGAAATCTATTTAATTAATAATATATAATAACTGTCAAGTTAGTAGAATTTTTACTGAACTTCAACAATTCACCAATAGAAAATTTAAATTTCTTCTCAAATAGCGAACTGATTGAGACTCGTACCAACTTAACTCCATTTTTTTTAACAAAATTTTTGTCTTATATACAAAAAAGGTTCTGTTCAAATTGGCAAAGATAATAAGTAAACCATCTTTCTCAAATTTGACTGAATACGTCCATCAAGATAAAAAGTGCGCAAATTACAAAATAAGACTCAACATCAAAACTAATTTGATTACTTTTGAAATACATAATTATTATGCCAAAAAAACTACAATCATTCTTATTGATATAATAATCACTTCCATGTAATATATTTATATCTATATATAGCAATTAGTAAACGCTAAGTTTTGAAATTAATTCGAGCCATTTTAATTAAAATTAAAAAAATAAACAGATATAGATCACATGTACAATATAAAATGCATAGAAATAGAACGCAAAACTTTCTTTACAATACATTATAATTTTCTTCTATTGTTCCGTTCTTGTTCTCTGGTTGTTGAATGTAATTAAAAATCTTATTATTCAGTATACATACAGTCTTAAAACAAAGTGTAAAGGTATATTTAATAAGTTACATAATACATTGAACACACAATTGTGACATAAAATCGTAAATTACATACATTCAGAAATAATAAATAAAGTTACGGTATTTTTTAATTATATATATATATATATATATATATATATATATATAATTAAAATATACGTTTCTCGTATATAAGTTTGAAATATATAGCCTCGAATTTTTATATTTTTTATTTATTTCTTTATATACTGGCTATGTGAATTCCATCGACGTACTCGTAAGATTCAGTTGATTTTCTTAATATTTCTGTTACAATATTTGGTTAAAGAATTGGTCTACAAATAAAATTTATTAAAGTTGTATTTATTATATTTGGTCAACATTCGTTTAATTTGTTTATATTAGACTTACAAGAAAATATCACTGGATACAATAATTCGCAAAAGAGACGTTAAATTTACCTACGTTGATGCTAAATCGTACAAAGTCAGTGGACTAGAAAAACCTAACATAAATTTTCCCTATCCATGACCTTATATCACTGTAAAGAACTTTTCTATAATGTTATATCAATTTAGGCACCTGCAATTTTCGTAGAGTCATGAAGCGCATGAAATTCAACTATGCGCTACTTTTCTGCATTCGGTGCCCTAAGAAAACAATATCCAATCGACCAACTCTTTCGAATGGCTAATAAAAATACATGAGGCAGAATGACTACATGAATAAGGCGAATAAGTGAACGGAAAAACGCGGAGGCAAAAAGCAAAAGCAGTCCGAGATTTCATTTCCGATTCCTGACAAAAGCTCTTTTGTTTATTATATTCAAAACATGCAGTTGTAAAGAATGCAAATAAAAGATAAATTGCTTTAAATTTTCCATAAATTAAAGTTGATATTGAAGAGCAATACGTAAACTATTTAACAAGGTTTTTATAGACCAGTTTGTTCTGCAGTTTCATAGTTTAGATAATATGTATAATATTATTATATAAATGACATGACATACATTTGGCCAGAACAGAATTTTAACTCACGCACTAGTAAATGAGATAGAAGATTATTTGAATATAATTTAAATACTCTCAAAAACTGCTATATTTCGCTTTTTGCTCCATATGTCCACAACGGCTAGACCTAATGTGCTAAAAACTAATCAGCACGTCTCCTTATCCTTATCAACGTCAACGTCAACGAAATCGTCAACAAAAAACTGTATCCATACATGCATACATACATACACATACATCAATTTTTTCCCAAGTATGCCAAAATGTTCAGAAACCTATATAATTTACCCTACTGAAGTTAATTATTATGTTAAGTAAAGTTAAAGTATAATAAATTCAAATTAATTTAATTTCACCAGGCTCAAAAGGAAAATACCTGGAGATCTAATATAGTTTATTTATATATATATATTTTTTTCTCCATATTTGTCTTTAGTTTTTTTTTATATTAGGTTGTCAAATATCTCCCTTCCGATTTTTTGCTCTTGGTTTATAATACAAAAAGGCGGAAGGGAGATATTTGACAACCTATTATTAACTCTAGTAGATACGCCATTGGGGGTATCTACTAATTTGTAAACAATCAATTGTAAACAACTTCTCAGCATTCTCTGCTAAATGTAATTATTTTTATAGATTGCAGAATGAAAATAAAATAAAAAATAAATAATTTCGAAGTATAATAAATTCTTCTTCAAATTTTTTTTCGCAATATTTCACATATTTCATTTCATTATTTTAAACATGAGCTTAGTCTGTTGAATGTAATTAAATATATTATTATTTGATAAGCATAAAAAATTATGAAGGCGCACATAATAAGATGCGAAAAATAAACGAAGAAGAGTAAATTGATATAGCAATATTAATTAAGTTTTAGAATAAAAAACGTTTGCAAGTCTATATTTACCAAATCATTAATTAGTCCTGCCTTCAATATAGACTGCTATTCTCATATAAAATTTAGGTATGTTTTAAAAAAATGAAAAGATCGCTAAATGGTATATAAATGGCCAATATGAAACAATTGGTAAATTATTCATAGTTTTTAGTATTATTATTTTTGAAAGTTTTGAAAAATGTGAATTAATGTAAGAATTTAAAATGAGAAATCAAGAGACTATCAAAGGCGTCGTATGCAGGAATGATGTTTACATCAATATAAATGGTAGGTATATTTTATCTAGCGACGCCTATGAAAACGCGAAACAAAACAAGTTGAAATGAATCGAAAGAGCACACGTACACAAACACAGGAATATTGGCATCTTAAAACACGGAACGAACAATGGATGGGCCAGATTGAATCCGATACAAACTCCGAATCGCTCTGAATATAAAGTTATGTGTGAGGCGCTCGATTCACATTTGATGGAATTTCCAAGATATCGCGACATTTTTACATATATTTACCGTGAGGAAGAAAACGATACAAATAAAAATCGAGGTAAGCACAATTTCTTATTTGAGTTCTTTCGAGGAAAGATTATATTGCTATACATACATTTGAGCTCAAGAAAGTATGTTAATCTATTTATTAATTTTTTGTAGATAAAAACGTTTGTATTTTTTATAATAGAAACCCTACATATGTATCTTTCATTTTATGCATATGACACAACCTATTTCTATAATTATATTTAATTAATGTAAATCAAAATAACTTATAGAATGTAACTAATATTCTGATTGTCATTAATAAATGAAAATAGTATTATGTTTTATGGATTGGTTAATTGACAAATTCATTTTCCGAACAATGGTATTGAATATCATACATCATAAGGTCTATATATTTCTCAATCACGCATACTCCTCTGTTTACACTTTGCTTATAATGAGAAGTTGTAGTGGTTATATCCGCAATCTGCTCAAGTTGCAATATCAGTTTTCGCAACTCGTTATTGCAGACAGATACACCAATGAAAGAAACGCATTAAACGAATCGACTGCCGGTTATTTTGCAGATGTTGTGTTTGTTTTTCGTTATTTTCCGTTAGTTTTCTCAATAAAACAAAAATATTCTGCAAGACTCCCAGAAAGTTATTATAACAGTTATTCATACCCGGCTCGATCCGCCGTGACTCTTCGGACTTTGCTAGCAAAAGCTAAGGAGAAGAAGGATTTTCAACATTAAAATACAGAAAATGGTATTTACAAAGATTTACGAGACAAAGGACATTTTGTGGTGCAGTGAAACCAGTAAGTTTATTACTTTCACAAGTTTTCACCGCAAAACAATAATGTATCCGCTGTGTAACTTTATTACAGAAATGAACAATCGACCAAGTACTTTTTAAATTTTAGTATCCTTACAGAAACTTGCGCTGTTACTTGCATTAGAGAATAAAAAAGCAATTCCTTACTTTAATATCCATATAGTACGCAAAAATTTAAAATGTTTTATTTTTACATATTTTTTTATGTATGGTGATATATATCCATAAACATAAAAATAAATTAAGTCGAAGTTTCAAACCTTTTTCAAACAACAATTTTTAATATCAATGATGAAATTTCATCTTAAATTAATATCTACTTGTACAGCGCAGCGATCTCAAACACTTATAAAAAGTTAAAAATTATAAACAGGTATGAAAAAATCTTTGTCAGCATTCTATAAAAAAATAGTTTATGAAGCTATTAACTCGCAAACATGCATTTTCATTTCGCCGGCGGTGACTTCGGGGATTGATAAGGATTATAAAATGCACTTAGAAAATTTCATCATCATACTATTACAAAAGCCTGGAGCCAACAATGCTCTAATCCAGATTCAATATAGAGATACAAAATCGAGAAAGATGACTTAACATTAATTAAACTTTGAAAATCCACAATAAAAAAATCTGCTCTTTTAGATCACTTTTCACGAAAAAAAACCCGACCGTTAAGTTTAAGCAGTTCATCGGACCGAGAGGATAATGCTATTGTTATTGTTTCAAAGCCTTGCATAAACTTGCCAGCAAACAAAATATAGTAATATTATGGTAATTGCAATCGTTAATAAAATAAAGCCACCTTTAGTAAAAAATGTCAGGAATAATAATATCATAGGATAGAATTGTGTATGAAAATATGAAAGAAAGTAACGTAGAATGAGAGTTCCATACAAATAATTACTGAAATATGGATGTTATATTTGTAACATAAATGTAAACTAATAAATTTTGTCGAACCTAAATGGCATATTTGTATGTTAGAAAGCCTTCACAGATATGATTTGAGGTTATCACTAATTTGTAAGTATACTTTATAATATGTATTTATTATAAAAAAATATAATCCATTACTAAAGGGATTGCCTTAGAAATTTATTTTAGTTATGATAAAATATTCAAATTTTTATATTGCAATTTAGTACTTTCATCTTTAAATTTATTAATTAAAAAATTACTTTGATTTGAATTCCTATAAATGTATTTTAGTAATTGCAAATTCAATAATAAAAGACGTTAATAATTATAAGTAATATTGATTCGATTAACACATCATCACATTTTCATTGTGATGCAGAATGACATGGCATTCTCAATTTAACTTTATATCTTACTTTATCTATCTTTTGTAATTATTTTATCTATCGAATTCTTTAGGAGTTTAATATTGTCTCTCTCTCTAACATCTTTTCCCGTTGTCACAAATTAGGTTGGACAAGCACATTGCGTAAAACAGAAGCGTTAAACTTGGCGTGGATTCTATAGCATTCATCATAAGTAACGATTAAAATATGATAATGTGACTAGTCTTATAAACGATGTTTAATCAAATTTCGGATAAGACCAATTTAAAAACAAAAATTACTCTTTTTACCTTACGGAAACTGTTACTGTTCGCGAACTTGTTACGTATACTGTATTATATCTTGAACTGCCACAATTGCTTTGCAACTATATTGATTATAAAAAACTATTTCGATGTGTTTATCTAAAACCAATAATTTGCCATATTAAAAATTTAATTAAATAGTACAATGTTGAATCAAATATCATTTAAAACATATTTCGATTAAATATAAATATTAAATGCATTAAAAAATCGTTTAAAAAATGAAAATTTATAATATAATTACTTATTTAATTTACTTTTTTTTATAAAATTTGAATAGTTATTATAAAAGGCTTCATTATTCTAAACTTTGAATCTGAACATTGGCCTAATAAACGAAGGGCAATTTCTAACTTCCATCCCGTAAAACTTTCCTATATTGGAACATCGTCACTAACAATTTCACGCGACCTAGTTTTGGGTCTAGAACGACACTTAGTAGACAGTCTTAGACTTGTTTTGTAATAATGTGTTACATTATAAGTATTTATGCTACTCTTGTTCTTGTAACAACATTGCGGAACTCTTTGTGTCAAGTCAAAACCGGGTGCATAATCATACCCGTTACAATTCATTAGTTGTAACGACACTGCAGCGGACTGGCGGAACGGCGGCAGTCGCCCTTCGGTAGAGAGGAGGCCGATGAAATATTAAATGATAGTGGTAATAAATTTTTTAAGTTATAATTGATATTACTATTTAATTCTCATTATATTTCAAATAAATTATAAAAATTTTAAATTGAGTAGCACACCGCAAAGCACACACATTTTTGTTTAATTCATCATAATCAAAGTGATTGTTTCTTGGAACACAATTAATATAAAATAAATACAACTACCGTTTGAAACACATATTATTTTTGGGCACATTTTTCATAAATTTAGCACTTTGTATAGAACTTCTATGTACCCCTATAGAGGTTCTATGTACTCCAACCACAAGTAAGCTATTTAAAGGTTTAAAACTAGTTCAAATATGAAACTTCGGAATGGAAGCTTAAAGCTCTAATCAATAATCACTAATGTACAGGAAACCCCACAATCAGCCAAATCGATTAATACATCTTAATACCGAAGTTCAATGAAACAAATTATATTCATCAACAACTTTTACTTTAAGAATCTTATACAGATTATCTATATACGCTCGTCTTTTATCTATGATTTCGCCACTAACATAACAACTCTTATGTTATAGCCAACATCATACACATTTGCTGTCACAGAAACGTCTATTTAACTGACTCGAACATATTAAGTATGAACTCGAACACCGTTAAATTCAAATATTACTAACCCTTTGGGGATGGGCAAGGTTTGAAAGAAACCCTACCGTGGTGCTGAGCTCCTGCAATTAAAATTGCCAATGCATATTTGTGTCACTCACTCAAATTCTAGCACTCCAACTTGAATTCTCGACATATGTTATATTTATATACACGGATTTCCACAAGATAAATGAAATTTTTATTTGTTCATTAACTATTTAGTTTGGTTTATTACCATTGAACCTTGGCCACGGACATTTATTTAGGTGTGACACATATATCGTTCCTCGGCCAATTTGATAATTTGCGTAAAACGCATCAACATTTGATTTATTTATTTATTTTTATTTATTTATTCATAAGCAAGCCGTAATCAATAATAATAGATATTATTTCAGGCTCTTGTCAAGCTTATTCATAATTAATATTAAACGGATAGTAATTTTATAATAATCATAATAACTTCACAAATTTCGCTTCTGAAAAAAAAGAGCTGAAAAAAAGCATTCGAACATTAAATACAGTGTTCATAATCAAGTTCATCATATTAAAGTCTATTTGACCACCGGTCAAGCTCAAAATTCTTGCGTAAGGTTGAAAGTTATACTCATTTAAAACCGTAAAAAATTAATTAATAAAATTGGAATAAAAAACATGGTTGTACAGCGATCAAATGGTCAGACTACATAGATAAGGATTATGCAAGAAAATAGTTATTGAAATCAAATTGAGAAAATTCAGTAATGTCATAGAAAGCTAATTATTTAAAAAGTTTTGACTAGGGAAGCATGAATTTTTTTTGCTGTCTAAGTTTCGGATATTGAGTGGAAGTTTATTCATAAGCTGAATACCTAGACCGTCGATCGTATTGAAAGAGCTGGCTAATTTATATATGCGCGCCTTAATAAGTTTGTGTCTAGTGTTGTAGTTTGAGGAGGACGAAGCCATATCAAAAAGTTTCGAATTGTTTTTGATGAAAGATAATGTTACCAGCTTACCAGCACCGGTTAATATAATATGTAACACATGCATAATAGATTCCCACAATTTTCCTTGTATCCACGTAAAATTAAGTTCGTATTTTTCTAAGATTTTAATTTAAAATCTGTAACTGATCTTAATTTTAAATATTACAATAAATTTTTACTAACTCTCCGTCGATCGGCCAAGAAGGTAGCTTGTGTGAGCGTTCGGTGCGGCCGCATAATGAAGTTTTAGAAGTGCATTAGAAGCGAGCGCAGCACTCAGGCAGGATCGCGGTCGCAGCGCTAGAGGTAGCACCAGAGAGAGGCTACGAAGCTAATGGAGAATATCCAGAGAAACACGGACGTGAAAAACACACGAACTTATCGAAACTTTGTTGCGAGCAGTTGTGATAATGGCCTGCGCAAATGGCCGTTTGCTTCGATTTCTGCATATTTAGATGACTAGGTCGAGAATGCATCGAAAACCATATAGCTTTTTGCTATATTCAAAAAGTAATAACAGTATATTCGTGATCCGAGAAACTTTGAGATAACGATTTAAATGTGGTATTTACTCAGATAAAACTTTTATCGCACGCCAAAAACCTAATATTTCAATGTTTATGTCAAACGCTTTGAAATGTCTACTTCAAAGTATAATTTATCACATTACCTTGTAACTCAAACTAGAGTTTTTGATAAATTTTTTTTTAGATTTCATGTTATTGAACAAGTTGCATAAACTTCCCCATACAAAATATGTATTTAACGAATTTAGCGACTTAACATAATATAGGTTTAAAACGTGAAAATTTATTTTATAATAAAATAATTAAAAACAATTATATAAACCCTTCATACAAATTTGATATTTTGAAATGGGCTAAGTACTTTTCACAAAAATGGATGTATAAAAAACTTTTAGCTTGTACAGTATGTAACAATTACTAAAACTTGTCGTTTTTTTTTAAACTTCGGGAACAGTCGAGAAAGTTGACAGTTAATTACGACGAAATTTCGGTTCGTTTACTATTAAACAAAAACTATTCCTAGAACACGATTCCCAACTAAAAATCCTTTAAATTTGAAATTGTGTCAAAATATTTTAAGAAAACGTAGATGAAAATGTTTTGGAATATGATTTTCTTCCGGCTATTATGGGTAACATTTTTCGTTCGTTATAAAATAAAAAAAATGTTTTAAAAATAAATAGTTTTATTGCAAATAACTGACAAAATGGGTAATAAGCATTTAAAAAAATAGGATCTCTCTTCAACAAAATTCTTATTTGTTATTTTTTATTTATAATTATTGATCTTAGAATCCGAAATGCTTAGGAGAGCTTTTATATGAAGATCACTCAATATATATAATGTACATAAATTAGTACAAAAAATATATGGGTCAAAATCTTTAGCAAATACCAACTCAATATGACTCATAATCAATCACGATTGCTTTAAATATACCACAGACTTTCAACGAAAGTCTACCGAATTATCGAATGATTCGGATAATCTTTCGTCGCTTAACAAAAGACCTAACGATAAGTGTACAACAATCAGATTTCTGTTCAAGGATGGATGCTGCAACAATGGTGTACCGTCAACGATAAAAAGCGACAATAATGCACCGCATTACGATCGCGGTTAGGCGACAGAGAAAAGCTCTCTGCGAAAGCTCTTATGCCTTGCGAATCACGAACAGCGGCAAACATAAATATAGAAGCGGGAAGCAACAGAACCCTCCACTGACGACATTGTTTGTAATTTATTCGAGACCATCAAAATTGAATGATTTCTATCGAGGCAGACGCAGACGTCGAGTCAATCAAACGAAATATCGCGGTTGATGGATTTTACAACGTAGAAAAAAGGCTTCACAGTTCAATACTTCAAAATATAATAGTAGACATGAATAAATGTTTTGTGGTTTCGCACTTGCGTGAAGGTCATTTGATCACAGACTTTGATAAACCGAATTTTAGTGTTATAATCCAAAAACCGAGTGATTAATTTTATGTTTTCTCGACGTTTTCAGTAATTATAAATAGTCGACATTTTATCACGTCGGCTGAGCCGATACCAAA